>NC_050173.1:37095802-37434969 GCF_008315115.2 Sander lucioperca
TGAAGAACAAAGATCCAAGTCCAAAAACCAAGTAAGTTGCACTCATCCAACACCTTCTCTGTGATCAACTATCAAAAGAAAGGGAAGTGCACCTAACAATTAGTTCTTTTATCAATTAACTTGTTTATTGTTTTTTGATTAATATATCTGTCGTTTAGTCTAAAGGCCAAATAGACTTCTTCAAATTGCTTATTCTGTCTGACCAACAGTCCAAAACCCAAATGTATTCATGATGATATAAAGCAGAAAAGTATTACATTTGAGAAGCTGGAACCAAGAATTGTCTGGTATTTTTGCTTAATAAATGACTGAAATTATTATTCAATCAGCCAAATTGCTTGTGATTAATTATCGATTCATCTTAAACTAAGATTTTAACTAAGTCAAATTTTCCTAATATTGAGTATGACAGTGACATGTTCCCTGTGTGCACCTGTAGGTGTGTTAAAGTATGTTTTGGCCATATTATGCCTGCAGAGAGTTGACAGGAAATAAGGGGGAAGAGAGAAGTGGGCAATGTCATGCAACAAAGGTCTCCAGCTGGACTCTGGGGACATTGTGTTTCATAGTCTGTCAGTGCTTTTAAACCCCCCAGAGTTTTTGAAATTCTAATGTTTCCATCCCATTTTTTTGTTTGCGCGTGTGTTTGACAGTATTAGCAGTAATGCGTTGGAATCCCTTGCAGACAACGTCATCCCTATCAGCACTGGCTCCACAAGGTATTAAACTGAGTTTAGTGCATAATTGTGTTATGAATGTATGAGTGAGACATGCAGGGGAAAGAAAGACTGTGGACCTGCAGGAATGATTCTCTCAAAGTGCACACATTACAGTCTGATATGCTTGAGCTGTCATAAAGTGTACATCGACTCACTCACACTCTCTCTCTCTCTCTCTCTCTCTCTCTCTCTCTCTCCAGGCCCAGCTCTCAGCGGTCATGGGCACGCACATGGGAAACCAGCACACCTCAGCAGGCGAACACAGAAGAGAGGTGATGACATGCTTTGATGTACTCTTACACTTACACACAATGCGGTCCACTATGTTTCATTCATCTACATGCACCCATCCATGTCCATTGCATGCTAAAAAGCCTTTCAATGTATGTCCCCTCTCAGCGAAGAAGATGTGCCAGGAGGCCAAACTGTAGATCAACAGACGATAATCACGTTTGAGAGAAAGTAAGTCATCCTTTTATTAAAAGCTCCTTTTATTCCCATAACCTCCTTCCCTTTCACTCCGGTGAAGTAACTCGGCTTTTGCAGCATCTATTCACTGAGCCAGAAAACATTGTGCACTGGTGCTGATGAAAATAGGTCAGATAGGCTATTTGTTACAACTTTTCCTCATAAGTAAACAGATCCCATTCCAGCCTTTTTTGTTTTCTTCTGTTTTTAATAATATAAAGAGTGTGAGCCTCTAAATTTTATGAGATTTTCAGGGAGGCTCGTCCACCCCACATGGAAGGGTTGAGACTGTGCTGGGAGAAAGATGTGGGTGAACAGATCTCAGCTGATAGATGGATGAAGTTGGTTGCGTCCTGGCATAACTGTTCTCGTGAAGCACAATCTCAGCTTATTACTTAACAGAAACCACTGGACCCCCAGTAAAATGGCCAAACTAAAACTTAAGGACAGTAACACGTGTTGGAGGTGTGAGAAGGAAGTGGGTACTCTGGTACACATGTTGTATTTTTGTGAAATAAATGCACATTTGTGGGATAGGGTTGGTACCCTCTTGAATGATCTATTCGGATTACAACTCACCAAGACCCCAGCTCTGTGTATTCTGGGTCTGCTGCCAGACAATAACACTCTGATTGGAAGACAAAGACTATGGATACGTCTGGCTACTACAACAGGATATAGAATAATTCTGAGGCACTGGAAGTCATCTACTCTGTGCTGTTTTAGGGAATGGACTGAACAAATGACAAGAATGGCTACGTATGAGCGAGTCACTTACAGAGTAATGGGGAGAGAGGATATCTTTAATCAAGTCTGGGGCTCCTTCCTGATGGCAATAGAGGGGTTGTCTGTCTGAATATAAGGCACCGGTTCTAATCCAATCCAATATAGCGTTTGACTGGTAGAATAATGTAATGATGTTGTTGTTTTTTCTTTTCTTCTTTCTGTATTCTTAAAACGGGACAGTGGATGATATAGATGTCTTGTTAATTGTGATGGTGACATAGGTTGTACTGTCTGTCAAAAATATTAATTAAAAAAAAAAAAAAAAAGAGTGTGTATTTGTCATCCTCTCATGTCTTTGTTTGTGCTCAAGGTCCAAGGAGAATGCCTCCCCTTGGGACAGGTGGACATCACCCACTGTCTATACGGTCACTACCACTAGAGGAGAGGAAGATGAGGGGGAGGAGGAGCAGGAGGAGGAGGAGGAGGAAAGGTATCTCTACTGTGGCTGGGCTCATTAAATGAATATTAAACCACTTTATTTTTCACAATTTCAGCAGGATGTCATTATAGCATCTTAAAATTCAGTGCCTGTCAACCATTTAATTGAAAGCAAGCTAAATACAAGTTGAAACTTCCTCCCGGCTTAGTCAGAGAATAATCAACTCCTTCTGAACTCATTATTTTTACTTTATTACTGTCACTTCTTCACCTGTACTGCCAGATTTTTTATAATGCAGGAATGTCCTCTGCTTTGTAGCCCCGAGGATACACAGACAGAGACAGTCACAACCATCACCACTATCAGGTTTGAAATTCTTTAAAACTCACCTCTTATGATCAAAAGCTGGGGAGATCAGAAGGAATTGAGGTAGGTAGGTAGGTGATGTTTACCGTTACAATGCATGGGGAGCGGGGCTCAGAATGAGGCAATGCTGCTGTACGATAGAAACAGACCACACCTGGACAATAAATCCCGACCCCTCTGGAGCTGTGAGAAGTCAGAAAGATCAGCCTCCTACACTTACAAAAACTTTGCTCACTGGAATTCTTGCTCACTGGATAGAGTCCAGTTTATTGACTGATACAGCCTGCACTAAAAGTCTAATATAGTTTTCTTTACTTTCCAGGGAGATACACAGTAATCCACAGCCCGCCATGGATCGGTAAGTTTATGATCTTAATGTCAGTTACAGCATAATGCAAGAATATTTTCTCCAGAGTGTTATTTTCTACTATTTGGTCTGTTGATTTCCTTACTTTTGTAAAGACACTCTCCTTTAACTGGAGCTTTTGGTCTTTTATTGTGGTACTGCATGGAAATCTATGAGTGGAAAATGTTTTTAATTTATTGAAATTAAATCAACTTAAATTTCAAATCAGATGCAAACCTTCTTATAAATTAGGTAATCTAGGCTTGTTTTACACTTTCACCGGCCATATTGGCTGTTGTCTGTGTTTGTAACACAGCCGTCTTAGTTAGAGGGTGAGAGATTTAGGCCAAAGCTTGAGGGAACGTCGCTTAATACTGCAGCCTGGATCTAAAGTTACCTGCAACTCCTGCATGATTCCTGGTTAGACAGACTCCTATCTTAGTTCTATTACTGAAGTTAAATGTGAAAAGATCTGCTCTCCCATTGTCTTTCAATTTGCCCTCATTTCCTCCCTCTAATTATCAGTCTCCAGATGTCAGATTAATGATGTGTATTAAGAGATGTCCTTTTGTCAAATCACAGCCCGTTAAACAGCATGCCATTAACAAGTGATGGCATAAAATGATTACCTCCTGAGTTACATTTGACTGATGTAGAGTCCTTCTGTATAAGCCGTCACACTGCTGTCGTCAGTGAGCAAAAGATGAGGCTAACGCTGCTGCACTCTGTCTCCAGTTATGAAACCTATTCCAGGGTCGTGATAGAAGAAGAAGACCGGCGTGTCCAAACACCAGAACCCGAGGCCAAAAAGTGAGTGATTTCTTTTTACAAACTAGACATTTAAATGAAAGTGACAGCTAATATTTAAACTATGCATATTAACTCACTATTTCCTTCATCTGCCTCTGCTCAAGGGGGTTTGTGTACGTAAAGGAGTATGTCAATGCAACAGAGCTGTCCTTGCATAATGCCAGAGACGCCATCGATGGGTAGGACTAATACATTATTTACCCAATCAAATAACAATATTGATTGAAAGAAAAAAACTGCTGAATAAATCTGCCACCACTGCTCTTATGATGACTTAATAACTGCTCTTTTTTTCCCATAGTGTGTCGGATTATTTGACATCAAGCTTTGCCAGTTCCTCCTACAGCAGTCCTTCCTTTTATGCCAGGTAATAGCACAATTTCCTAAACCTGTTTTAAACCAGCTATAAGCCGAAGCCCTTTCTCCCCCTGCCTTGTTATTTCCAGTTCTCACGAAACTAGATATGTGTAAGCAGTAGGGCAGAAACTCCACCAAGCCTGCTCATTAGGAGGCTAAGCATGGACATCAAAGGATTATTTAAACGTACTAAGTTCCCTTGCACAGGACAGAAAGGGTCACATGTTAATATGCCAGACAGAGCTGCAGTTGCATGAGAGCTGTTTGAGTCAGTGGCCAAACTAACACGTCTCAATGGCTGTCTCTCTCCAGTGGCACGCTGTCATCCGCCTGTACCTTCTGCGGAGAGCCAGTGGACGGTGATGCCAAGATCACCATCGAGCACCTCAATATCAACTGCCACCCCACCTGCTTCAAGGTAGTTCATCTATCTGCTCAGATACATTTCAGCTGAAGATAAAAAAAAATGGTATTTATTGGACTATAAAAAGTCTGTGAAGGGACTAACCTGGAGGAATTGAGCTTTTTTTTCACCTTAAAATAAATTTTCTTGACATTGTGGTAAATGTGCTTATTCACTTTTTTTGTAGAGAGTTAGATCAGAAGATTGATACCACTCTCATGTCTGTACGGTAAATATGATGTTACAGCCAGCAGCGAGTTATAGCTTAGCTCAGCGTAAATACTGAAAATGTCCATTGTTCAGTAATCAGCCTACCAGCTCTAATGCTTAATAAGAGCTTTTATATAACATGTTATATCTTAATTGATTATTCTGTACAAAAAACAACAAGTTGGGGTTTTATAAGGGGTTATGTTGCAGACTATTTCTTGGCCACAAGCAGTCCCTTCCTTGGCTTGTCTTGTCGTCACCACAGTTACTTACCAGGCAACCATTGGTGGCTCCAGGAAGTCCCGGCTAAGAAATACTCTGGCACAGAACTCCCTGTAAAACCACACCTTGTCATTTTTACATTTTGTTTTGTTGTACAGATTAAACAAACAAGATATAACGTGTTAATTAGTGAGTTTTAGAAATGCTAGTAGGCAGATTTTGTTTTTTAACCTATGGTCAGAGCCAATAGCTGTATCCCCTTTTCCTGTTTTTATGCTGAGCTACGCTAATGAGCTGCTGGCTGTAGCTTCATATGTGACAGACAGACAGACATGAAAGTGGTATCTATCTTCTTATCTAACTCTTGGCAATACAACCAATAACTGCATTTCCTAAATTGTCAAACTACTCCTTTAATTTTTTTAACTTTCTTCCTTATTAGTTTTTTTCTACAACTCTTTAAATACAACTAATATTTAGCTATTGCCAGTATATGAATCAAAGGTCTCATCAATTAACTGTGTTTTCAAAGCTGCAACAGTTTTGTATACTGTGTATTATGCAGCAGTACATTAGTATGAGAGAATTTCAAGGATAAAAACACTGCTCTTCACTGTATTTTCTCATAACATTTTTCTTATAACATTCTCCCAATTTTTCAGTGCGGTGTGTGTAGTAAGCCAATGGGAGACCTTCTCGACAGTATGTTCCTACATGGTGGGAAAGTCCACTGCGAGCGCTGCTACAGCAAAGCCTTGGACTGATTATCAAAGCTCTTCAGCAGCCTCTTATCCTCAGCTCCTTCCCTTCATGTTCATTTGCATATAAATTGAGAACCGACAAAGTTTGGACTGCGTTTGGTTTGAACTCAAGAATGATGTGGTTTAAGGTGATCAAAAAGACAGTTATAGTGAACAATATGGCTACTTAATGTTGATTCTTACATTAGGTTAAATTTCTATGTTATACAAGCTTGTGTTGTTGTTTTTTTCCTGGTGGTGAAAGCTGTATCTGCCTCAGTAAACTATGAAGGATATGTCTGTACAACATGATGTGCTACATATAACTGTGAACAGACTAATACTGGGAAGTGGGGTGTTATATTTTAGGAACAGCAGTTATGCAAGAAAATGACTTTATTACAAAATGTTTACTTCTTTTGCTCTTCATTCTACAAAATAGTGTGTTCACATGTATGATGCTTTGTTAAAAAAATAAAATGATTTATAGAATCCTGGTATAAATATGTTATGCAAAGTGCTGTGCCAGCAGACACAACACTGTCAGAGTCTCAAGCAGTTACACGTTTTAGAAAAGCATGATTAAAAAAATGATTGCACATAAACATGTTTTTAGCATCATGTAACTGAAAAGTCAGGGCAATGTTATAAAGTATCTGCCACAGAAATGCATTAGATGAGCTCCTGAGAACTACTTTGCAAATGCAGTGGTGAGTTCCCACAGAGGATTTGTGCTGAACTTTCCATTTGCCTTTCTCCACTTCTTGGTGAAGTAATATTTTCCTTGCATAGTCACCTAAAAAGCTGTGTACATAAATGTGACTTTGGCTAATAATGACCATTGGCTACCTGCTGAGTAACTGTAAAGAAGCTAATGCACTTCATTGGTTACTTTCATGATAGTCTTCACACACAGTTAGGCAGAGCTCCCTTGGCTCTGCCCCAGTCCAATGAAAATTTGCCTCCCATGAGAATGTGCCTCCGTGGAACAACTGCTCCGCATGCAGTTAATGTTAACAATGCAAGGGCAAGGGCAATGATGGCACCTTGGTTATAGTAAAAAAACGACTTGAAAATATTAGCATATAGCACTCTAAAACATTATTTTCCCATTACTGAACTTAAATAGGTTATAAAGGAAAATAGGGATAAAGGACAAACATATGTCAGCTAAATTCAAAATCTGTTATGGTATAACTAAACTGCTCATAAGGGTAAAGGAGGTTTGGCTCCGGTGCAAAAATATTAGTAATTTCTGCTTCATTCCCTCATTTAAACAGAGGGGATGCATAATGTGGGACACCTCTGTAATCCTGGATGCGCTCCATCCTCTGTTTGTTTCAAGGCCTGTGTCAGTGTTTTCCTCTGGCTCTGCTCACAGCAATGTTTTGGATGTGCTTCCACAGCAGTGAAGGGTCTGACTCGTTATGTCTTATCAGGGACTCCAGCCCTTCTGCTTGGTCCAGGCTCTGCCAGTAATCCTGGGGCCATATTTGCAACCATCTGCGGACAGATATACAAACAGATTAGGCTCATCACAGAGGAAATTTTAATTAGACCATTAATATAGACTGACGTCTTTCCCCTCGGGACATTGTTATTCGCATTAAAGTACAGAAAGTAGAAGGATTTCACACCTGGCACAGTGAATAATTTGAGACAAACTCACCCATCGTCTGCAGGTAAGTCTTGGACTTGTCCATACCCCGGGCTGGGCAGGGGGCACCCCATGTGAGAGTTGTTGGCCATTTTAGGCTGAGGAGGTTGGTTCTTCTTAGGGGCTTTCCTATATGCTCGTTCTGCTGCTAGTCGTGCATTCTCCTGGTCACACACGTAACATTCATATCCATTCAGGTAGTTGGGTTTACTCATGTCATTAACTCCCCACTCGCGGGCCTCCAGAGCCTCCAACAAACGAGTGTTAGTAATGTGACTGGGGTTCTTGAAATCTAAATATTTTGCATATTCATCATCATTCTCATCAAGACGTTTGAGGAATTCACCGAGAGCTTTCGGTGAGGGGAAGTTATTTATTATGATTGTGGAGTGGTCGTTGGGCATCCAGTCTGCCACCACAGAGGAGCCTCGATAGACAGGCACGCAGCCCTGATGGAGAGGCCGCCACAGCTTCTCTGTCATGTAATCTGGACACAGGCCGTTCTCCAGTGCCAGGTGAAACTTGTAGCGTGCAACAAAATTCATAAAGCCAGCCTCTTCGCCGGTAGCTGTGGCCGTGTCCTCCAGGTGTTCAGGTAGAGGTTTGTTGTTCAAGCATTTTCCATAGGAGTCCACCTACAGAGAGAAAAATAATGAGTGAGAAAGGAGAGAGATGGTAGCATACTCAGGAAACATTGGGTAGATTATTAAAGGTCCTATGATATGCAGCTTTTTGGATGCTTTTATATAAGCCATAGTGGTTCCCCTAATACTGTATCTGAAGTCTCTTTCCCGAAATTCAGCCTTGGTGCAGAATTACAGCCACTAGAACCAGTCCCACAATGAGATTTCCTTAGGATGTGCCATTTCTGTGTCTGTAGCTTTAAATGCTATTGAGGAGGAGAGAGGGGGGGCAAGGTGGAGGGTGGGGGTGTGGCCTTGACCAGGTTGCCATGGGCAAAGCAGAGAAAGGGGAGGTAACCTTTCCCCTTATGACATCATATAGGGAAGAATCCAGATTGGCCCATCTGAGTTTACTTTTTCTCAAAGGCAGAGCAGGATACCCAGGGCTCAGTTTACACCTATCGCCATTTCTAGCCACTGGGGGACCATAGGCAGGCTGGGGGAACTCATATTAATGTCAAAAAAACATTTTTTGTCATTGTCATGCCATGGGACCTTTAATGTGACACTGGCACACTTTTAATGGTCTACATTTTTCATAAATTCCTGATAAGACATTCCTAATTGAATTTTAACATTTCATTCCCTGATGGGAATTCAAAAACATCACACTCAGGGCTATATTTACAAAGCATTCACAGAGGTCTTACTGCAGTTGAATGCTTGAGGATTAATGATTTTGACCTACCGACCTGCGTGCACAAAATATGTGCAAGTAAAAAAAAATAAAAGAGAAGACTCTAAGCAACAGATTTTCAGAGCATGTAATTCAGTTAATGTTTATTGTAAATAATGGCTGTGGTAGGGTTCAAAATTAAGGAGACTATGAAAAATAACACCACCAAGCAGAAATGTGTCCTGACATTTATGCAGAACAGGAACAGAGGCAAAACAAGACAATTACAAAAAGAGAACAAATGTCGGAGGATAAGAGCAAAATAAATAATACATCAATAAATTACACTATAGTATTGTACAGTATTTTAAAAATAAAGGAATAACTGGTACCTTAGACCAATAAGATGAACATCTGTAAAGTCTCCGTTTATTTTATATGCCGCATGTGGATCGTGGAAATAAATTCCTCCTTAGTTATAATAATTGGAAAATTCCATCTCACTAAGAATACATATTGTATAGTTGAATGTATTAAGGACAGTGCCTTGGGATGCAGCATCTCATTTTCGAGGGGTATATAGGAGTACCTGAAAAAAACATCTCTGTACTGTACCTGAATATACTTCATGAGCTCCTGGACATATCTGTTTCTGTCTGACGGTACATCGCAGTGAGACTGCATGTAGAGCACAGGAGCCAGGCCCTCCCTCCTCAGCCGGTTCTTCTCCTCCAGGGACACGACCACAGGCTCAAGCAAGTAATCCAGAGAAGGCAGCCACTGCAGGGTCAGAGGATAGTCTGACTCCCTGCGAAATGTGGCAGTGTAGTTGAACAGCCTGATTCCCGGTCCATGGGAGAGGATGTAGTTATTCATGGGTGACTCTTCATGGAACAGTGCCCAGGTCTGGTGGCGGAGACGAGGGAGCGGCGCCTCATATGCACGAAAGTCTGTTCCATAAAAGATGATGGATGCTGTCCGTTTGTACAGCTGGACCTTGAAGATCAAACTCAAGATTACTGGCAGAATAACTTCAGACGATGATTATTATTAATGTGAGCATGCATCTTCTCTCTGTCTAAGCCAAGAGTTTCAGTAGAAGGCTGTATGAGGATACATATCTCTGGTACCTTGCGGTTGCTTGTGACCAGGCAGGAGGATGTGGCACAGTCAATGCGTTCAGTGTCACCAGGGAAATGTGGGAACAGTCCTCCACTCCACCAGAGAAGAATGGGCAGCTCCTTGTTGCTGCGGCGATCACTGTTGCCAGGTCCTCTGTATGAACTGATGGAGGCAAACTCCATCTCTGACAGAGCACTCTGGGGCTGAAAGGCTCCTCGGTCCACCGCATCCAAGGCCTCCATGTGAAGTTGATCATCTGGAAAGGAGGCAAAGGAGACCCAGACCCAGCACAGGACACCAAACAGCCCCAGACACACACATGGAACCAGCCTGCCCCTACCCGCCATCTGCAAGGTTGAAAAGAAAAAGACAACACATTTCAGAGACTTGCAATTACTCTGATAAAAGTAGGTCACAATTCAAAATGACAAATCGATTAACGTTCTTATCTGTTTAATGTAGGCCTGATTCCTAAGTCTCGCAAATAAACTCGCGCTGTGTTTTGGTGCTCAAACCCCAAGTGAAAGTCATGTAGATGCAGTTATTTCTCTTCGCAGCTAACTTCGTTGAACAAACATTAGCAATTGACCTTAACATTTCAATCATACGTGTCAGTGCACTGGTTTGTGAACATGCACCAATATCGAAACGTGCACCGTTTCCTACCATTGCCACTGCAGCAAACGCATGAAGGCGCGTTTTTTTTTGGATTCTTCAAACCAAAAATAGACAGCTGTTCTCCGTGTAAACTGGTTTTGAGGATTGGTGATAACAGAGTGCAGTCTGTTTATCTCACACAGACAACGGTACAGAATAAAAACAGCCGGATTCTCCTTCTACGTTTCTGCTTTTCTTCTTCTTTGGGTCGCAAACTAACCCAATGATGCACATCGCCACCTACAGCTCCGGAGTGTATATTGCTCTATGAAATGTCTGTACTGCAACCATAGACAGTCTATGACTGCAACATACATTGTTCCTATTCAGTTTGTACGAATTTGGTCAAATTTGTTTTGGACAAAGTTGTTCTACTTAGTTATGTAAAACGATAACTTAAAAAAAAGATTCGTTATTTTCGTATCATCGTATACTAAAAAGAGGTGTATGTAGGTAATTGCAGGTATACCTTTGTCAAATCTGTATTGCTCTAAAGGGCACCATTGAAATATATTATCCTCTGCTGGTGTGAATCTTACTTAAAAGTACAGAAGTATCAAGAGAAAAATGTACTTAAAGTAGGCTACCAACATTAAAATACTTTATATGCAGAGTTCAAAATTAGCACCATCTACTAGCCAAACGCTGGTAAAATATGAAACTGGCTGGTAGATTTGCTTCACTCACTAGCCTAAAAAACAATGGTAATGTATTGAGTGGCTCGTAAAATTTGAACATTCACTAGCCATGTAGCCATGAGTACACCTCACAGAGACACATTTGATATTTATCGAAAGTGAACTTTACGGGCTTTTGGACCTTGGTTCGCCTGGGCGGTGTGCACGTGCAGCTTCTCGAAGGGGACGCGCACGTCACGACACTCATGTCAGTCAGATGTAGGGGAGCTCTTAATACATCCATGGGGCGGACCACGAAATATTAACTATTAGGAACAGGGTGAGTGAAAACACATGTTTTTTTTCTATTTGTATTAGATGGATTCAATTGTAAATACATCACCTCACCGCAACAGTTGTTCTTTTGTTGCTTTTAAAAATAGTTTTTAGGCTAACGGTTAGCCTGGCCGGGATAGAATGTCAACAAGCCACCAGACTAGCCGGCTAGCTTTTTAGTTGGCTGGGATGCAGCCGCTACACAACAGTGTTATTGTTTGCTGCAATATAGTTTTTCAAAAGCCTGTTACCTGTTTCGGTTCCTAGCTAGTTAACTTCTGCCCTGAAGCACATTCGCTGAGACCATCGACGAAGCAGTTTTATTAAGAGTTTTTAGCTGCTGTCACAGTTGACAACAGTAGCATGTTTGTGGTCGTGTCAGCTCATGATCCTGACTCGCCCCTGTTGTTGTGGCGTAGGACTCCAACACTGCACTTGTTATACTGTATGTCATAAAACTGATGTATTAAATTAGGTAGGATAATGTTCATGTCCCACGCTCTAGCTGGCAAGCATATAGCTAGATGTGTAGGGCTGGGTATCATTAAAAAATCTTCGATAACTGTAACGTTTACCGTAAATTCAATACCGGTTCCTGAACGATACTTTTTTCGATACCAATTTTATAAAATCCATTTTAACAAAAAGAAATAACAACATTACGGTAACATTTTTTTATTTGTTAGCTCCTTTATACATATGTGACTCACACTGTAGTCAAGCCTCTCAAAATACAACAACACACAAGTGAGCCCTTTCCTAGGATGGTGAAAGCATGACCCGCCCAACTCTGCTTCTGATTGGCTAGTACTCGTTGCCTTTGTTGGTTGGATTGGTTAAGTTTAGGCATGAGGGGTGTTTACTTCATCCGCCAGGAACCAAGACAACGCTTGATTACACTATTACATTATTAGACTCGAGCGGTTGCACGGTTACATTCGGTCTCGACATACTATTTATACACTCATACTGACCGACACTAGACTCATGCACTGGCCTCGATTACATTCGGTAGCCTGATGCGTGGTCTCCTCGTGACAGTCTAACTACCATGTAGCAACATTCACTTCTAACATTTAACTTAATAACTACCAAGATAACATTACGTGTATTTATATGTGATATAATACTTTCCCCTTGGTAATGTAGCCTATGAATTTCCATGAACACAATTCTAAAATGCCTGAGACATAAAGGCTTCTGGGATCGGTTGATAACTCAAACTTGCCGAGAACCTAGACACCTGTTTGATTACATAGACTCATGCATTAGGCACGATTACGGTCTCGTTCAGTAGCCTGGTGCGTGGTCTCCTGGTGACAGCCTACCTACCATGTAACAAACAATTAACTTAACATAACTACCAAGATAACATGACGTGTATTTGTATGTGATATCCATCGATAATGTAGCCTATGAATTTCTATGTACACGATAATCTAAGATGCACGAGAAATAAAGGCTTTTGGGATCGGTTGATAACTCAAACTTGCCGAGAACCTAGACACCCGTTTGAATATAGACTCATGCAGTACCCTCGGTTACGGTCCTTACGGTCTCGTTCAGTAGCCTGGTGCACGGTCTCCTCGTGACAGCCTACCTACCATGTAGCAACATTCACTTCTTTAACATTTAACTTAACATAACTACCAAGATAACATGACATGTATTTGTATGTGATGTACTTATCGATAATGTGTGAATTGCCATGAACACAATCATCTAAGATGCACCAGAAACAAGGCTTGGTTAATAACTCAAACTTGCCGAGAACCAAGACACCGCTTGATTACATTAGACTCTAGCGGTTGCATGGTTACATTCGATCTCATTCAGTAGCCCATTTCCTGATTGATTCTACCACCACTCCAGTGGAGGCGCTAATGAGCTAGATTACTACACACACAGTAGCAGATGAATACCAGCTACACACAACGGCACGAATGAGGTAAAAAAACAGGAGTGTGTCGGTTCATTTGACGTATGGCACTCGATTCTCCCGGTTCAGTGACACGAGTCGGGTTAATTAGCCGGCTCTTCGGTCAGTTCGTCAACACTACTACATTAGCAACCTGTGCCGACAGCGTCACTGCACTAAATCCAACTTGTATTGCTTGCAGTGTTGCGCAGTAGGGAGCGGCTGACTCAAGTGCGACACCTAGTCGTAAAATTCGGTATACCGGTCCTGTCCAGAGTTTGGCGTTGTTTACACCGGCCCAAGCCTATTAGTGTGTCTTGTAGTAAACAACAAAGCTGTAGTCTTTTAGCTCAAAGCTCCAACGAGAGACCTTTGGTAGATATCTCAGTCCTTCACCCCTGTCATTCATCCCTGAAACTAGTCAACCATTACACATCTCCCTTTCATTTGCTGTCAGTAAGGTTCATTTTAGGTTAAATGCAAATGTTGCTCAAACAGCAGTCTTTTCCCCTAGGTATTTACACTGGATCATCAGCGAAGTCAAGCCCACAGACTGTGTGGCTGAGAATTCAGAATGTTTCATTTCCTATTCCCCAGTAGTGATTTGCATTTCCCTTTAAATGTGTAGTAAATATCTATTTTTGCATTTCTTCCTCTTTCTAGGTTAAATTGACCCTGGTCTGCCACGTGGTGTGGAGGCCTTGCTGGGTGGGAGGAAACATGATGAGCGGGAAGAGCCTGCTCCTGAAGGTGATCCTGCTGGGTGACGGTGGAGTGGGCAAGTCCTCCCTAATGAACCGCTATGTTACAGACCGCTTTGACTCCCAGTCCTTTCACACCATCGGCGTGGAGTTCCTAAACCGGGACCTGGAGGTGGATGGGCGCTTGGTCACTCTTCAGATCTGGGACACAGCAGGCCAGGAGCGCTTTAAGTCCCTGCGCACACCTTTCTACCGAGGCGCCGACTGTTGCCTGCTCACATTTGCTGTAAACGACCTGCAAAGCTTCCAGAATCTCGGCTGCTGGAAGAAGGAGTTCATGTACTACTCGGATGTTAAAGACCCTGAGCGGTTCCCTTTTGTGGTGCTGGGCAATAAGGTAGACATGGAGCGGAGGGAGGTGGGCGAGGACGAAGCACGGGCCTGGTGTGAAGAGAACGGCTGCTGCCCTTACTTTGAGACCAGTGCTAAGGATGACACTAATGTCACAGCTGCGTTCGAGGCAGCTGTCAGGGAGGTTCTGGCTGCTGAGGACCAGATTGACCATGCACTACTGAGTAGTACTATCGATCTCCATGGCAACCGCAAAACCTCTCGCACGTCTTGCTGCTGATTGGTCAGGTGTGAATCCACCTTGTCTTAATTTATTTCTCTGAAACCTGCCCATGGCAGTTTTCAGAGTCAGTCAGATATTGTTAATGGTACACATACTGTAGGTACAAGGTATTGAGTACAGTATCCCCTAAACATAATGTGGATAAGATGCAGCTGCCCTGAGGAGGGCTGTGTCAATGATTCAGCTGAATTATTGCTCTAACCAAGGTACAGGCACACTGTAACAGGCACACTCATCCTTTGTACTATGTCTGCTTTCAGTAGTGTTGCACAAACACATTTTTACCCAGCGTCAGCTTTGTCTGCCTATGCAGGAGTTGTATCAAATTGTGCTTTCAGAGCATTTATTTTAATTCAAATGATTAAACTGTTAAATAATACAGTGGATGAGAGCATATACCAGTCCTCTCTTGAAGAGCACACTCTACACAAGAGCACACTTTGGCACATCAACATACCGTTGTTCTTGGTACTGCTCAACAGTCCATCCATGAGCGTATTTTCCTGGGTTTTAAATGGACTTTGAATACAACATCACATGTTCTTGTTATCAGATCCTTCAGCAAAAGTGGAGCGCTAATGTATTTTCTGGACACAATCCAGGCAGATATTATGCATGAGAAGCCCCAACATCAGTATGATGACCAATATGATTTGAGGTACGAGGAACTTAAAATACTGCTGCTGCTTTAAAAAGCAGGATGACCGTGTTTGTCTTCGATGGGAAGGGAACTGTAAACTTTCATTTTGCAGCTCTGACTGTAAGCATTGGGTACATGCTAATGTGGTGCCCTTATTCATTTGTCTATTATATGTATTACCACTGCACTACTGTGTAGCTGGATGTGGCAGGTGTACGAGCTAGGTATTAATAGATCACTTTTATTTCCCGTGATTTATGTACATGGGCCTGTTTCAGTGTTTCTCGAAGTTAAAACATAATACTGCTTTTGCTGCTGTTGTTGATAAACCGCTGTTTATTTTTCTGTGAAGCACATTTCTATCTTCCGATGTGTTTTTTTTGTTTGTGTTTTTTTACAGACGTGTGATATTCTGTTCGATCAAGGGCTGATTTCAGTCTGTTTTCCTGATGTATAGAGGCGGTTGTAATTATCAGAATCAACAATCATTTTCATAATTATGGCATATTTGTAATCTCGTGCCTGCCTTGTTGATTGCGTGTCTGGCCTCAACATTCCAGTCCTTTAACCTATTCTGAAGGTCTCCTGTGCTTTCCTGATATATTAGTCAAGTCAAGTCAATTTATTTATACAGCACATTTAAAACCAACCTAGGCTGAACAAAGTGCTGTACAAAGTTATATTATGTTATAAAAACAAAGACAATACAAATATAGATACAATGAACATCATACAAACAACACACAAATGTCCCTAAACTAAATCATACGACAAAGAATAAAAATGTGTTTTAAGACGAGACTTAAAGATCTTGGCAGTAGAGGAGGACCTAATATGAACGGGAAGTTTGTTCCAGAGTCTCGGGGCCACAACGGAGAAGGCACGATCACCCTTTTTTTTCATTCGAGACTGTGGAATAGCTAAAGGGAACTGATTAGATGATCTTAGGTTCCTGGAGGAGTGATGTACACACACTTGAGGCTAAGGCCTCTTTCACATTGGCTGCGTGGCGTGAGCGTGGCGTTTCTGTTGCGTGTCAGGTGCGTGGCGTTTTCTATGTCTTTACACACCAGAAAGGTGTCTGATGCGGCGCTGCTGCTGCTAGCCTTGTCTGTACACATGTATGTTTCCCATTGATAAAATACACTCAAGCAGTAGTATACATCATGTTAAACATAAATATATACTGATTTAATTACAGCAAAGACGTCGGCAGTATTGATGGCAAAATAGGCTACAGAATATATAGTTCTGTATTGACAGGTGCAATATTTGAAAATCGATAATTATTATTTTTTTAAATGACATTTATATCTGCATTTATGTCAAAACCTAGAGACTTTCAATTTATTAATATGCATTTGTGTCAAAATTACATATAAACATCTTTTCATATTCTATTTTGCTTGGAAATGCTTCCAACACGCTTGCGTGTCGCGTGAAAAATAGGCGTCGGTTCTATTTCTAGCATGCACGCGTTTTCGGCGCGGCTCGAGCTGCGCCTGAGACGTGCGTGTCACGCAGGCAGTGTGAAAGCTCTAACCTGGGAGCCGAAATAAAAACAGACACGCCACGCAGATGACACGCTCAGGCCACGCAGACAGTGTGAAAGAGGCCTGAAGTCCCCAAATTTTTTCGAAAGTTCGTCAACTGAATTTGGGGGGCCAAATGCCTTGTGCCTGGTCTGGTCATTCTAGGTCTCAGCTGAATGTGAAATAGCCTGAACACAAGGATAGGGTCATTACTACTAATGCGTTGTGCAAACATTAGTATCACCTCTTCTGTCCATTCTTAACAGTATTGAGTGAAACGTATAACTAAATATTCTGACAACTTAACAATGTTTACTCATTTCAGCTGGATGGTACTTTAATTTAAATGTTTTTAAAAACAGGCTCCCTTTGGTTTTACTGCTATCAGAGGGCATTGTTTTTGCCTGTATGGTTTGAAAAAATAATGTGCTGATATTCAATGCTTCAAACTAAGTTTAACATGGTCTAAAATCATTCTCATCAGTATTTTGATTGCTGCTGAAACAATATTATATTGTGCTGTCTACTCAAACAACTAAACCTGTTGCATAAATAAGATCAAGTGTTTTCATCTTCTGAATGCACAGTCACCATGATTCTTATTATAATGCATGTTCTCATACCCTCTTTTTCTGTTTTGTTGGAGGTCTTGTGTATTCTCTCAGCCTGAGATTTGCCTTTCAAGTCAAACATTGCATCATATTTCAATGTGTGCAGACTAATGGTGAACATTGCAAGAGCTTCACTGTGAAAGTATCTAATCAGGTACGGTCAGATTTACTTGTTACATGGTTCTTTGGTTTAATGTAGGCTTAAAATAAACAGCTTGTTCATATGATTACTGTAAAGGTGTGTTGAGTACTAGTACTCGCAGCAATATGAGAGAAACTTTATTAACTGTGAACTGAGTAGGGCATTGTAACAAAATCAAGCTGGTAGCCTACATTACTTCAAAGCAAAAATAAGGGCTGTTAGCTTATCATGTGTCAGCGTTAATGTTTTCTGGATTAAACTGAATACTTTCTCTTTACTGTACTATTTCAGTTTTGATCCATTCAGATAATGTAGCCTACCTATAGTTACCTGAGAATCAGTGGGTACTTGTATAAACTGGTAGCATAACCCTACAGTATGTTGCTCTCATGATGCTGTCTCATCTCACTGCAACCCTGTCTTGTCAGTATTTTTTTTAATGTTGCTGTAATATTTAAGAATGTAAAAACATATTTCTTTGCGCTGTCCATATTAATGGCTTATGTAAATTGCAAAGGGCATCATTTTATATTAATGTACAAAATGACACTGAACGTCTGTCTCACCCTCAGTGCTCAACCCATAAGTGTGATTAAAGCTGTGTGAAAGTTAGACTGTTCATCTTGATTACGTGTTGATCTAATGGACAACTTCCCTTAACTCCTCTTTTTGCACTACAGAGGATAAGACTGGTTGTGCCAACATGCTGGCAAAGCGATGAATACTCTCCAGTGCTTGGCTACAAATAAAACATGCAACATATCAAATGGAGACACTATCTTGTCTGTGGTTTTTGTGCTCATGCCTTGAAAATTCATTAAACGTATGTGCCTTAAAAATGACTATTTTAAAAACTAAAATAGGTCACTCAAATTAATCAGAACACCTCAGCTCTCCACCTTTTAGCAGTCTTTTCATCAGGAAAAAAAAAAGCCTGAATATTTGCAGTAATAAGCAGCAGTGTTTCAACAAAGCATTACTACATTTTTTAGCACAATCATGAGTAAAACAGGTCTTGAATTTTAATCCCCAAATGCACTTTGTTTGAATTTCATCACACGAAAGCTTAAATGTCATTGAATGACCAAGTATATGTGGTAACCCAGGACACAGTGAACATTGTTTATTCCCTCTTCATTAAAAAGTAAATCAAGCATGCACCGCATATGGTGAAATCAGACCTGGGCAGAAAAAAATATATATATCATGTCTGCCATTCAACCTGACTTAAGGAAATATACAGAAAGTATAGATTCTAGAGACACTGGTCCAATGCAGAACATTATACGAGATACATACAACATATTGGACTGTCATGGCTCCCAACTGCATTTGTGCCATTTTACGACTTTACATGACACAATAGCCTATATTTTAATGAAAACAAAATAATGAAGGGAATCAATTTACCAAGTACTATACAGTTGTACACTTTACAAAACAACAACTGTGATGGTCATCATGAAGAGCTCCTGCTGCGAAACTGGAGGCGCTGTCAGGAGATGTCAGATGTGTTTGAAGGGTATGGAGAACCCAGTGTCCCCCCTCTGTCACTCTGCAACCTTCCATACAGGTCATAGACTCTCCTCTCCTCTTTTGTCTTGTGCATCAGCTTCCTCAGGTACACCTGGTTCACAGCCAAGTGCAGAGAACAGTGCACCTGTGGACACAAGAGGAGAGAATACAAAACACCTTGGCCCCTAGTCATGGCAGAAAGCCAAGGATGGAGCACCAGTTAAACACTGTGATACTACACCACCAGACACCGCACTTCCACACAGACTACAAACAAAGGTTTTCAGAGGCACTCTGCACAAATACTTCAAAAGAATATTCTTTTTATTATCAAATTTTACCAACACAAAAAAATAATCATCAAACAGCCAGCTGCCATTTGACAAATCCACCACTCAGAGCTGGGTAAAGCTTACACCAAATGGAATAATCTACCTATTATGCTGCAAAGGCATTTGTTAGTAATACCCAAAGTGTAAAAGTAGTAGTAAATTCAGCTACAGTAAGTAAAAAGATGTGTTATACAATAACTACAACAAAATTTCTAAAGAATAAGAGACAAAACAAAGCTGTCCTATCTTTATAAAAGTACCTCAGTCATGCATTAACAGCAGGGGGGAGTCGCACCTCAACAATGTCTAATAATACGAGGTCACTCGATAAGTTAGCACCTAGTGCTTTTGCCATCTCAAAATTATGAGAAATGATTTTAGACCTTTCTAGATCAAAACTAAACAAGTATGTCCCTTTGTCAGAAAGAAACTATTATTTTAAATTCCTTCAGTCCCCCTCACTCTGTCTGACTCCATCACTTCAATTATTGAGAGGGAGGTGGGGGTCATGCAGCAGCATGTGGATGGTGTGTGTGTGTGTGTGTGTGTGTGGTTGCTGTCCCAGAAGAGCTGCATTGAGGCTTTAGAGAGGTCTTACCCTCTCTTTGTCTGGACAAACCTCTCCCTTGACATGTAATATAACCCTTAGCAGAGACCCGTAGCGCAGGTGGCCCCCACAACTGGCTCCTTATTGTCTAGCTTTTAAAAATGGGCATGACTCCATTGTTGAGGCTTTTCTCCAGCCCGTGAGAAAAGTCCTGAGGTCAGCGTGAGACTGCAAATGCATGCTTGTCTGCCACCATGGCAACCAGATGTGAAGGATGGTAGCCATGGTAACCTATAATCCCTATTCTCTGCAACAGCTGCATTCTAGCAGCACATGTATTGCAGATTCGTGGTTATTTCTTACATATGTTAATTTATTAGTGCTGTGTTATTTGTTATTTTGAGTGCAAGGGGAAGCAGAAATGAATTTTAGACACGAAGGTCAGCAAGCAAGAAGAGGAATAATTTACAAATATTTTGGTGACATGGCATAGGAAATACTGATTAAGACTCACTGCATGTACATGCAGCAGACGAACCTCACACACATAAAAAAAACAAAAAAATAAAACAATAATACTCTTTCCAACAAGAGAAGTAAAAATACAAAGAGTCCATGACCAGAGGTGGTTCTGTGCAGATGATGTGGGAGGAGAGAATTGTTGCAGTCCCTTTAAATCCCCATGTTGGTGGTGAAGTAGTGATAGAGCAGACAGGAAGCTGGTGAGCCTAACACCGTGCACCTATGCCCTTTCTCCCCAGATACCGAAGAACCGCAAAGTTATAGGTGGTTGACACAGTATAGGTCAGCTATGGAAGGACAAGCAGAGACAGGGAGTGTCAGAAAACAAGTAAAGAGGAGAAAAATACACAAGAAACTCTAGAAATAAGAAAGAAATTATGATTAACTGCTAATGGCATACATTTGATAACAGATACCATCTGTATAACAGCTTCTGTAATGGAGCATGAGAGTATAATGGGAACCATTTGCCTGGCTGGAAAACCACCAGACATTACGGCACTATTATGATGTTTGTGTCTGCTGAGAAAGAGGAACAGAGAGCAATAGTACAAAAATCATCAGTCATGGAGGCCTAAGATGCCTCACCGCCTACACTTTGAGCGTCACTAAGTCACATGAGCCATACAGTATAACGCTATTGTACCCCACTGTGGAAGCGCAGCCAAATTGGCCCCAGCTGAAGCATAATCACTCACCAGAGCCAAGAGAGTGATGCCTGCACCGGCGAAGGCAGCAATGTAGAGGTCATAGGTCATTTGGTACTGAAAGGAAATAAGAGATTTGCATTAGTGGTGACGACATGTGTCGTCAGTTCATGTCAGGCAAATAGAACATGACTGCAGAGTGGCAATTAGTCCCTGGTTCTTACCTCTCTGGTCTTGCAAACAGTGGACAGAGTCATACCACAAGCTTTCCCTGGCACTGCATTCCATGGCAGGAGCCCTGTTCAAAATCAAATTCCTTTATTCAATTCTATCTCTTAAGCACAGAGACAATATTTTTCTCATTGTCCACAAATCATATGAAAAGACCAAATGCAACAATGTTTTTGTTCGTTTTTAATACTTTTTGACTTCCCTACTTCCCAAAGTGGCCTTTTCATGGAATGTGTTGATATGATTATCGAGAGCCTCATTTGTTGCCATCAAAAGATGTCGTGTTACCGTATTGTCTTGCATCAACACATAGCTGGTTGATACTCGCTGGGGTCTCAGTCAGAACATCAATGGTGTGGCACGTGGCATCCATGTTATAGAAGAAGTAGACAGGCAGGGCGGAGAAGGCAAACACCAACAGCCACAGCACAGCAAGTATGTATGTCATCACAATAAACTGTAAGAGGAGGAATAAACATAAACTGATGCACATAATCTGAGTGTATATATGAGCAGTGACTCAGATAGTGAACACATTTACTTTTTCTCTGATTAGCTTTACTTATTATCTCACTCTCTATTCTCCTCCTCTTCTACCAACCACTCAGCCCCCCCACCGCTCAAACACACACTGTATGCTTATCTTTGCATGTCCCCAAAGATTTTTAGCAGCTTTAAGATTTTCGGCTCAGCACCCACCAGGGAGTGATATGTGTATTAATCCCATCCAATCTCTCCAATCCCCTTTACTTGTCCCACTCCGGGCCCTCTCACCGAGGAGCTGAGGCAGCGGCCACACATGGTGCTCCTGAACTCTCCAAAGGTTTGCTTGGCAGCGCTTGTGGTGTAGAAGCCCTCGGCCAACAGCACGATGCAGTAGAGGAAGAAAAAGGAGGCCAAACCATAGATGACATACTGGAAATATTGGATGCTAAGAAGAAAAGAAAAAAAGGAAAAACTCAGGGTTACAAAGAACCTAAACCTTCTGAATAGACACTAAATCCCAGGAAATCCCATCACAAGGTTAAAAAGATGTCACTCTAATGATGGAAGCTCAAATTTACCACTCACATGTAGGCGAGGGTGATGTAGTCCTGAAGGTTACGGGCAAAGTAAGTCTCGATGAGTCTCTCTGTCTCTGTGAGTGCCTGGTGCCCGCAACCGCAGAAGAGGGCAATGCCAGAGAAACACAGCAGTGTGGCGACCAGAGAGCAGTATGGCACCCCACCCAAACAGCGCATACAGCAGTCATAGCAACCTGTTAGTCAAGACGCAGCACCATGAAAGTCAGGGCACATAATTAACTGATGCAATATGACAGACAGGCTTTGTTCCAATGTAAAAAATGAGCCTAAGCCCAGTACAATGTAGGGTAGGTGTTTTCTTGTAAAGCATAAGACAGTGAAGGAAATATAGAATTGAATTTGTGCTGCTCAAAACTAGGGTTGCAACTGATACCATTTTCATTATTGATTAAATTGGTTAAATGTCAACCGCAGTTTCTCAGAGCTCAAGTCGACGTCTTTGAAAGTCTTGTTTTGTCCTACCACTACCCAAAGAGATGCTTGATAATGATGATATTGCTGAAATTAATTTTCTGTCGACCCGCAATAATTCAATCAATATTTTTCTGTTATGCTGGATGATTCACAGAACTTCCTGTCAACAGTTTCCATAGTGATAGTTGGATTATCCAGAGCAGGAGGAACTCTGTCATTTTTTAATGGTGTGAATATCATGCGGAATTCAATTGAATTGGGGTGGAGGCAGAAATCTTAGAGATCTCAAAACCTGGGCACACAAAACTGAAACTACCTGCATACCTAGATAACAACTAGAGGTAAATAAGGTTTCATTTAAAAAGCTGAATTAACGTTACTTTGACCCTGTGGACCGAGCCGCAGCTGTTTACACTTTCATTCCCTTACATTCCCTTATACTTGGCAAAGCTGTGCATTCTGCTTAATAGTCATGTGCTGTTTGAATGGATGCCAAAGGGCCAAGGGCATGGGGATGTGCCTGCTCTGACCCCGGCTCGCACCCTGACTCCATTCACCACCCAACATGGAGAGTGTGAGAAAAGGGGGAGGACGGAGAGGAGAAACAAAGTGAAAGAGAGAGAGAGGCTGCTTTTGTGACTGCAGAGACAACACTCTTTGTCTCGCACCATCATGGGGGTACAAGGGCCACCAATGTCAAGCAAACAAAGGCCAGAGGAACCTCTATGCTTGACACACACACACACACACACACACCCTTCTGGGGAGACATGGGAACAAGACAGTGATAGTGGGGAGCTGTTTGTGCTGGAAAAGGATGGAAAAAGCAAATCTATAAACAAACAATGCAACTGTGTGCATGTGTGCCATTACACGCTTGCAAGCGTGCATCCACACAGACACACGCACAATGGAAGCAGACAGACTGGTTGGTACCATTACAGTAAACACAGATGGCAGGAGGGGCAAATAGATAGCTCTTTAATTGAACACTTCTACATGGCTGTGTGTAGTGAGAGAGAGGCAAACTGGGATTACTGTCATTCAGATGGCATAGTTTTACTGTGGCATGGAAGAGGGAGTTTTAAAAGATAAACTGTGAGAAAACTAGCAAATAACAGACAGATTGTTGCAGTGTTGTTCTATTAGGTAGGAAATAGCTGCATTAAAAGTAGGTCACAAAAGGATTCAGAACTTTAAACATCACACAGTCCAGCCAGTATTAGCCCACACGCCTTGAGATACACCTTGTACCAATGAACTAATTAATGACATCACCAGCCCGAACAAAGAGCTGAAGCCCTCTGAACCAAGCTGCCCAGGCTCTCTGTGACTCAAATGAAAATACACACCTCGTTCTGGTACAAAATGCAAAGCTGAGGACAAGTTCGGCTTTTTAAAAATTGAGAACGATTACGACCGAAAGCAAATGCGACAAGGCTCCTCTGAAAGTAGCCCTGCCATCTCGAGCATGAAATAAATCTCATATTATATCAGTGGAGCATCAGCCGGTGAGTAGCCGACCTCTAAAGTGACAAAAAATAAAACCTTGATAACTTCTGATGCCCTTTCACAGTCCCATTCATATCGGCGTGCAATCACATGAAATACAATGCAGATTTGATAATGTGACGTATTCTATGTGCTAAAAAGCTAATAAATGGCTGGAGTTTCTTACCCATGTCTGGAAGGATGCGTTCAGGACCTGTTGGCTACTGCTGCCTGCACTGCAGCTGGTCCGCTGATGATATGCGCAACTGGTCTCCAGCCCCCGTATATCAACCTCAACTCGCTTTCTGTTCCCCCAACAATGGACAGACCCGCTGATGACTGCAAGTGCAATCTTAGAGAAACAATGTCGCTTTTCAATGAACTTCAAGGCGGAGAATAATGAGGAGGTCAAGGTTCTTACGGTCCTCAGTTTATTGTTGACGCATATAAAGAGAGCAACTTGCAACTTCTTATGCAAATACAGAAGAGGGAACGTTTCTCTCTCTCTTCCCTCCCATATTAACAAACATTTCCTCCTCTGTGAGTTGGCCATCACGCCTCAAGGGGATAGAGTCATAGGTTGTTCAAGGCCTTCTGCTTTAAAATCCCATGGTAATACGTTCAGCCTGATAAACAAAACCAGGGATCATGCAGATGGTCTATGGGAATGATGAGACCTGTTTGTCCATGAACAGTAAAGGTCATTTGTATGAAGTTACACCAACAATACGAGCCTGTAGACAGTCAGGTGATCCTTTTACACTTAAGAAATTGTGAGATACTATCAGTTTGACTGCAGTGTTTGAGATACAGTACTGAACATAGAAAGATCCCAGCTGGCAAAACTGATATGTGCTTTATCCTTTATCTCTTAAATGGGTCTATTTACTTCTGGAATGTTCCTTTTATTTATTTATTTTTTTAAAGCAAAGTTTAAAGTGGCATTCACAGACCATGAGTATGTTCAGGTTATAGATAGTATACACAAACGATACACAATACAAAATAATCAACAGTTGAAAAGGGTCAAGGTGTCAAAGCTCAACTTGAATTGAAAGCCAATGCATAGTAATGGGTCTTAAGCAAGGACTTGAATGTTTCAACAGTCCAAGATGTTCTTATATGAATAGGTAAACTATTCCAGAGGTTTGGAGCAGCCACTGCAAAGGCTCAGTCAATTTTATTTTTTCATGTAAAAGACGTGGGTTGCTCAAGTCAGATAATGCCCTTTCAGCCTGTAGTTGTGGGACAATGAGGGGTATTTCCCAGCATCACTAAATGGAGTTTCTTTGATAAGAAAAACATCACTGTTATTTTAATTAGACTGGATTGTTGTGTCATTTGTGATCATAAAACCCCTGATGTGTTTCTCAGAAATAATCCACAGGTATTTGGTTTGGTGCCAGCTGTTTTCTTTTGGCCACATCAGATCATGCAACCCCATAACCCACTACCAAATGTTCAGCTTTAGTAAAAAACTGAATTTGATTAAGATGAGATGATCTCAGCTGACCTGACTGTGACTGAGTGAGAGACTGTCCTCTGATTCATCTACACCCTCTGGCAAAATACCAGAAATAAAGAGCCAGATTTGGCTTCACCTGTGTCCAGTAGATGGCAGGCTTTCTCCTGCCATAGCTTCTTTTTTTTTTTTCTTTTTTTTTACAGTAACAGGCACATAACGTTTACTATTCATTTTCTTGAGAAAAGTCAGTTTTGTCAAAAATAATCTATTTAAACGTGATGCTCTAAAAATCTAATCTGTAAGGATGTTAGACATTTTGACAACCAGGTCAAAAATGTCTTTTATGAACCACAAAGGTTTTAATAGTAATTTGTACATGTTTTAATCTAACGCAATATGTAACTCCTTATGTTAAAAGGCTTCTTTAATTTGCCACTTTGTTATGTGGCCCTTTATTTCCTCTCAGTTATTGTAGTTGGTGTCACAGTACAACTCTATTAGATTATTTATTTTGGAGCTGCTAGCTCAGAAATCCTCAGAGAATCACCACTCGTGTTATACAAGCCTTGTTCTCCACTAACCAGGTAGGTGTACATTTTGTTTTACAACCTCTGACTCGTGGCTTTCCTCCTTTCCTCTAACACAGGTGTATCATGAAAGGATCGCTCAATAGTTTATTATACCGCAAGGACAAAAAAGCATGTTATTTTGTGAAAGCTAAGACAATTAGCCTGCCCTCTTTGTGTAATTGTGTGTTCACAGATTTGTAAACACATTTTACCCTGACTCATTCATACTTTATGCATCACTTAACCTGGTTTTGATATCTCAATTGTTTCTGCAGCTTAAAAATGTATCAGAGTAAGTGCCTTTTGTAAAGATTTCTTTGAACACAGTGTGGTTTCACTCCAAACATCTGTCATCAAAACAACAAGCTGTTGGGTTACTGGGTGCAGTACCGTATAGGTTTTTCTGCCTTTTGGGTGTAATCCAGCTCTGAGTGAGAAGCAGCGCTATCGGGTAACAGGTGTGAGGCGGTGACTTGAGATGGTGGTGTGCTTCTCCTCTGCCGCCTCTCACCTGTCCACAGCTGCAGTCCGCCTCCTGCGGTCGTCTCAGAGCTGCTTCTTGAGAGACTTTCATCACCTCCCCACCGGAGGAACATTAAACCCCTTTATGTGTCTAAATACTTTAGACTCCCCATCACTCTTGAGTCGGAAATCTGAGAAAGACCCAATCAACTTAGTGGACCATTACCTCAGTCTTCTTCCCACTGCAGGCATGATGGATAATAATCCCTAAAGACAGTGACTGTAACACTGGTATTTTAGCAATGCCTTGCTGTAATAAGCTTTATCTTATAGTGGCTAGTACTGTACACATCACCTGGGTCAAATTACAGTGTTGCATATTTGTCTACAAGTCTCTGCTGGTAACTTCAAATACTTCACTTATCAGATCACCTTTTTAGTTTATCAGAAAATGTATCTGCTTTGTTTCCACAGAATGTCACAGTTTCACAGTGTTTGAATACACTATCAGAATAATTCACCGAATTTGATTCTCAAAATGCAAGAAGCCTTTGACAAATATTCAGAATGTATTTAATTCACAGGCTGATTTCATCCTTGACAAAGTGCCAGTGAGGATTACACATATTGCTTGCTTCATTCTGTTAGCCGTCAGAGTAATATTTGTCTTTGAGCCTGAGTGGAATCTCATTCTCCTCAATGTGCCCTCTCTTGTTCTCTTGTAGACTTCTCCTCTTCTGCTTCAGGTATAAAACAGCTGTCGCCACAAACAAACATGTGGACACCAGCATCATACCCAGGCCTACAAACAGTGTCAGCTGAGCAGATCTGGTGTCCTCCACCTCACAGATGGGGGCCTTTGAGGGGGTTTGAACCAAGTCAGATGTCCCTGTCCAGGTGGGCGCCCTGTCTAAGTGGCAGGGCCCCATGCTCTCATTGATCAACAGATTAACCCAGACGGTGGTATAAAGTGGAGCTGGTTTCCCCCCATCTCTGACCACAATGAACAGGTGATGCATTCCCAGGTCTTTCCGTAGAAGTTGCTGAGCTACGGTGATGTTCCCCGTCTTAAAATCCACCCGGAAGGGGCTGCTGTTTTGCACTGGCTTCGGTGCCACAACAGTGTATGTAATCTCCGAATTCAGCCCTGAGTCCTCGTCGACGGCATAGATCTTTGTTACTATGGTGCCTGCATTCGTTGCTGAAGAGACAGTCTGGCATGAGGAGTTGCTGCTGGGAAGGATTACTTTTGGCTGGTTGTCATTGATATCCTCCACAAAGATAGTTACCCTGGCAGTGGAAGTCAAAGCGGCTGGGTGCCCATGATCGGCAGCAAGCAGGTAGAGTTCATAGCGGTCGTCTGTCTCGCGGTCCAAGTGGGTGGTGGTGCGCAGTGTCCCCTGGGTGTTATCCACAACAAAAGGTCCACTGCTGTTTACAACATGCAACTCTGTTTTCCCATTCTCTCCTTCGTCTGGGTCCGTCACCCCAACCCTCCCCACCTGGGCAAACGGTGGTACATTCTCGGGGATAAAAAAGATAAAGTGAGGGGTTAGAAAAACAGGTGCATTGTCATTCTGGTCCAGAACACGAATGGATACTGTGGCCACTGACTCCAAGGGAGGAGAGCCGCTATCTCGTGCAAACACAGTGATTTTGTGTACACCCTGCTGTTCCCTATCCAGAGAGGCTGACACAGACAGTTGACCTGTCACAGGGTCAATGTTAAATATGGTAGACGTGTGTTTGTCCAGCCTGTAGGTCACCCTGCCATTGTATCCACCGTCTGCGTCTGACGCCGAGACCCGCAGCAGTGACATCCCTGGCTGGTTGTTTTCCTCCACCTCCAGCTGGTAGTGTGACTGGAGGAATTGTGGAGCGTTATCATTGACATCTGCCACCAACACCCGGATCACACGCCTGGAAGGAGCGATCACAGATCCTTCAGCTGATCTCCCATGCACTACCACAGAAATATGATGTTCGCTTTTCATCTCATAGTCTAGGGGCTTTGATGTGGAAAGCAGATATTTGCCATTCTGTGGGCTCAAGGTGAAAGGCACCTCGCTCTCAATGGCAAGAGATGAGCCTTTCAAGCTGCTGTCACCATGAAGCTCTAAAACAGCTAAGACGGTGGGGGGCTGGTTCTCTGGTAACACCACAGTCTGGTTTTGATGCTCCGCTATGAACCTGATCTTGAACGTCAGCTCTTGGTTCGCCTTGGGGAGCACGGTTACTGTTACCCGAGTGTCTGCTGGGGGGCAGTGATGGCCGCTAGCTAACACTTTCAACAGCAGCTCCTCGGTGTTGTCACTCTGGAGGTCCTGTGTTAGTCTGATGTGCCCAGTGAGGCTGTCGAGGCTAAAGAGCTTCTTGGCCCGCTCAGAGACTTTGGGACTGAGGGAGTATACGATGGCGGCATTCAGACCTGAATCTGGGTCTGTGGCTCTGACCTGAGCAACCAGCATGTTCTTTGGGGAGTCTCCGGGGACGGTGACACTGCGGGGGCTGTCAGAGCTGAAGCTTGGACAGTTGTCATTAACATCTGTCACTGTGACTATTAAAGTTGCTGTAGCACTTAAAGGCTCTGAGCCACAGTCAGTGGCCACCAGCTCCATCTGATACAGGTCCCGCGTCTCCCTATCCAGAGCTGTTTGCACAACTAGCAGGATGAAGGGTTCGTCTTCTTCCACCTTTAAACTGAAAACTCCATCGGAATCTTTTAGGTGGTAATGAAGCTTGCCGTTATGTCCGGCATCCCTGTCCTGAGCCTGGTCATCCAATAAGAAACTGGTCCCCACATTCACGTCCTCAGACACCCTTAGGTGTATTACACTGTTTTCAAAATGAGGTGCATTGTCATTGATGTCCTCTATGATTACAGGGAACTGTATAAGGTCTCCTGAGGGCCCCACGACAGCATTGTGTAAAATAATGCATTCCTCAGCTTTTGTCTCCTCGGGGCAGAGGGCCTCGCGATCCATCTTTTGCTCAGTGGTGTAGAAATTCCCCGTGTTTTTGTCCGTCCACAGATACTCCTGGGTCAGGAGATGGTAAGGAGGTGGAAAGTGTTTACTAAGTGAGCCCGCCAGAATACCAGGCTCCTGTTCCTCTGGGATAGAAAACCGGACAGAACCACATATGATCTGCTGCAGATGGACCACAACCAGCAAATTCTGATGGAAGAAGAAACAAACAAACATTTTTTTTTATAAAGAAGCAGAATTTTTTTTTTTTTATTTTGGCTATATGTTGACTGTCCTTTTGTTGCACTTGAAACTGACTTAGTATAGACGTTTTCCCTGGTGGTGATAAGGTTTAAACTTCATGCCTCAATGACCCCTTTTGAAAGCAGGCAACTGTACAATGAAGGTAATGTGATGCTCCTCACTTATCTCCAACCAATTACTCTTACACAACCCAACACACACAAAAAACAAAAAGTAAATAGCTAAGCATGTGTTTGGCTTTACAAAAATAATCACATTTGTATATATTTCAGCCTTTTCAAAAATATTTTTTAAGTTTTTTTTTATCTTTAAGAGGCTCTGAATGGGGATAAGTTATATAGCCTAGCCTATATAGCCCCAAAACTCCTCTTTTTTTAGCCTCTACAGCTACACTAACGAATAGCATTCCAGTTACACCTTTTCTATCAATTGGAAACACTGACTCAGTAATTAGACACCATCACAATGGATAATCCTTGCATTGCTTTTGACTCACTGACCTGCAGTAGTCCAGCCCAGTTCATATTATCAGGAGTCCCATGGCCCATCGCCCTCACACATGTTACACAAGTTCCCCCGGCAGCGAGTGAACGCTGAGGACAGAGGCAGCAACCTAAACCTGAGCAGCTAAAGGCATAATTCATTACATGCCCCTCCTACAACACTTACCTAGCGTGTCAGACTGACACAGGAGAAGTCAGAGGAACAACAGGTTTACCTGCATGGCTTGAATACATGCTTTTATAGCAACTCATGCATTGCTAAAGAATGAAAAATGAGTAAGCATGAGGCTTGTGTACATAGCCTGCCTCCTAAACTGTACGGGACAGGATTAATGTGCCATTACCAAATGTGCTTACACACCTGTCTTTATTAACACACCTGCCACCTGTTTTTTTTCTCCAATATTTTAACTGTCTCTGAATATATTTTTTTCCTCTCAGATTTTTCTTCTTTTTTTTTGGCATTTTAGGCCTTTATTTGATAGAGCTTAGACATGAAAGGGAAGAGACAGGGGGAATGACATGCAGGAAAGGGCCACAGGTCAAAATTGAACCAGCCCGTGACGAGGATTGAACCTCTGTACATGGGGCGCACGCTCTACCAGGTGAGCTATCCAGGCGCCCCTACAATGCATCTTTTATAAATAACACCAATAACAGTGTTAACAATGCTTCATGTTTCTTGCTGCATTCACATTGGAACATGTATGTAAACTAGAAAATGCATTTCCTGCAGAAAATGCGTGTGTGTTGAAAAGCTGAAGCTACACTGCATTGCTGGCTTAAATGCGCAAGAAGTAGTGACAATAGTTGGAAAAGTGGGAGTGGTTTTAATTAGTATGAATTTTATTGAAATGTTGAACACCAATGTATGAAACAAAGCTGCTGAAGCAGTATGAATAGTTGGAAAAGTGGGAAATAGATGAAGGATGCGAATAATAAGAGTAAGCAATGAAGGAAGTTCAAATGGGAGTTTTAGGGTAAGGACTTAAATGAAAGTGATAAAACAGTCATAGGTTGTCAAAAATGAAGTCATAGTATGTCAAAGTAGTCATAGTATAGCATGTCGAAAAAGTCATAGTATAGTATGTCGAATAGTAATAAAGTCATTATATAGTATGTCGAAAAAAGTAATAGTCACAGTATAGTACGTTAAATAGTGTATGCTGAAAAGTGATTAAAAACTCATAGTATAGTATGTCAAAAAAAGTCATTGTATAGTATGTCGAAAATAGTAATAAAGTCATAGTATATCGAAAAAATCATAGTATAGAATATAATAAGTTTGTCGAAAAAAGTGAGTCATAGTATAGTATGTCAAAAATAGACATAGTATAGTATGTCGAAAAAAGGGATAAAGTCATAGAATAGTATGTCGGAAAAAGTCATAGTATAGTATGCCGAAATTCATAGTATAGTATCAAAAATAGTCATAGTATGTCGAAAAAAGTGGAAAAAGGCATAGTAGGCCCTATAGTCGAAAAAAATGATAAGTCATAGTATAGTATGTCAAAAATAGTCATAGTATGTTAAAAAAAGTCAGTGTGTCTAAAAAAGTAATAAAGTATTAGTATAGTATGTCAAAAATGATTAAAAAGTAACAGTATAGTAAGTTGAAAAAAGTGATAAAGTCATAGTATATGTCAAAAAAATGATAGTCATGGTATAGTATGTCAAAAAAAGTCATAGTATGTCGAAAAAAGTGACAAAAACGTTATAGTATGTCAAAAATAATCATAGTATATCGAAAAAAAATCATAGTATAGAATATTGAAAAAAGTCATAGTATAGCATGTCAAAAATAGTCATAGTATAGTACAGTATATCGAAAAACAAGTGATAGTATGTTAAAATAGTTATAATATAGTATGTCGAAAAAAGTGATAGTCAGTATAGTATGTTGAAAAAAAGTCATATAGTGTGTCGAAAAAAGTGATAAAGTCATAGTATAGTCTGTTGAAAATGGAGATAAAATGTCATAGTATAGTAAAATCGAAAAAATCATAGCATGTTGAAAAAAGTGATAAAGTCATAGTATAGTATGTCAAAAATAGTCTAGTATGTCGAAAAAAGTGATAAAATGTCATATCTATCTATCTATCTATATATATATATATATATATATATATATATATATATATATATATATATATATATATATATATATATCGGAAAAAAAATCATAGTATGTCGAAAGAAGTAAGAAAGTCATAGTATAGTATGTCGAAAGAAGTAAGAAAGTCATAGTATAGTATGTCCAAGATAGTCATAGTAAAGATTGTCGAAAGAAGTCATGGTATTCGTTGTCTGGGGTGGTGGAGTGAAGGCAAAGCTTTGCAAGCAGCAGTGAGAGAGGCAGCATTGGAGTAGCAGGGATCAGTGTGAAGGGAGTCTTTAAATGGACAGCCTTATTTTTTTACAAGCTATTGTATGTTTACTGTCCTAGTTTGTTTTCGCACTGTATGTTGAGGCCACGTCTAAGACGATTTTCTGTCATGACAGACAAAGTTTTCTGAATCTGAATCTTGATGTGAGTGGCTGTGATTGGTGTGTGACTGATAGAAATGATCATTCAATAAGCAGGCATATGACTTCTGTGTCTTGCATTAACGCAATTCTTAATGTACAATGTAAAATAGATTAAACTATATTAAGTAATTAAAATCAACCCCACCTTGATTAGCTACATATTAAAATGCTACACAATACAAATCACACCTTTAAAAATAATATAGGTTACTCAAAGGTTTATTAGCCTATGTATCATAGGCCTAAGTTTTGCCATAATGGAGTATTTTACACTATGGTATTACTTTTACTTAAGTAAAGGATCAGAATACTACTACCAGTGGTAAACATGCACAGCTACTAATAATGGCATGATATGACACACGGACTTGTAGGCATACAGCTGTTCTTTGGGGGTTTAAACAGAAATTGCACTTGAGGGGCCTCTGTCGACAGAGCAGAGTACTGCACCTCTCACAGGTGAATTATAATATTTAAAAGTTTTTGTTTGTCAGAAAAACCTTCTTCTACCTTTTTATTCAAGTAACTTTAACCCACCCAGAATCAAGAACAAGAACGTACAAATCCACCCAATCAAAACTATGTTGCTAAGTAAAAAATATGTCGATTCTTTTTTTTTAATGTTATTTTAGGTTGACGCACACTACGTTTGTCGATTGATCATCATCCCCGTTTTTATTCTTCAATAAAGCACTCAAACTCAGAATGACTCTTTAATGTAACATTTAAAATATTATGAACACTAAACGGGTACATCCACTTTTAAAGTCTACACACAGTTTCTTTCTAACTTTCCAAGCATGGGGGGGGGGGGGGGGGGGGGGAAAGCCTCGAGTCGACCTGTAGTTATGGAACAGCTTCTTTCTGTCTGTCTCATTTGCGGACGGTTTTTCTTTTAACTTTCCGCCCACTATTTTCCATTTACAGTAGACCTCTGAGGTTTTTCTGCGACATGATTGGCTGGTCCCGCTAGCTGAACGTGTGTGAGTGTGTGTGAGTGTGTGTGGGTAGGGCTTTATATTAAACTTACAGATCCTGCTTGTCAGCGTTAAACCGTTCTGAACCCAGACGCACAGCAGCATCCCGGTGGTGTTTTCATTTCACTGCTCCAGCATGACCTCAGACATTACCGCAGGTGAGTCTAACGACTACTTGAGCCATTAGTTTGAAATGGTGATTCAGTGATGGTGATCATAGGCCTGTACAGCTAACGCCTGTATAATGCTTTCGCAGAGGCTTTAAACCTCAAAATTCTAACCTCCTCAAATTCCACTTTTCCTTAATCTTTTTTATAAATCACATCACACACATGAGCAGTTTGGGAAATCATGTAGCCTGCTTTATTTGTTATATTTTGAGCTGGCTACATGGCACATATCTACTGTATATTTTTTCATATACACACATAAAAAAACTAATTTTATGAAGGCTGTTTTATTGCATAACTTCCCAAACATTGACATTTTTTAATGTGCTTTTATTTGTTTGCTGCAACCTACTAGCATTACTCCTATACCCCATAGGGGATTGTGAAAGCTTTATCATATTCATGAAATTTTTCCGTTATTTACTGAAGAAATTACATTTATTTAAGAAATTGACAAAAGTGATGTTTTTATTTCAGCCTAAAGCATAAAACTTAGATTTGAATTGTAATATTTATGTATCGCAGTTAGCAGACCAGGTGTTTTACAGGCTGTTAGAGGTTTTATTTGCCTTATGAGCTGTTAGGTTTATTATGACACATCAAGTTATCTGATAAAACCCACTGACATAAACTTCAACTGCAGGTTTTGGCTTTTAGCTTTAATTTCATTGTTACCAAGATAATTGTGTTATAAGCAATTTCGGTTACACTTTACTTGAAGGTATCTACGTAAGAGTGACATAACACTGTCATGAACGTGTCATAAACATAAATAAGTCATAAACGTTTATGACATAACACTTCTTTTAGTGTCATTCGGTTTTTGTCATGACAAGTTATGGTTATGGTTAGGGTTATGGTTAGAGTTAGGGTTAGGGTTCATGTGTCATGAATGTCATGACAGTGTCATGTGTTCATGACAGTGTCATGTCACTCTTATGTAGATACCTTCAAGAAAAGTGTTACCGTAATTTCTTATATTCAGAAATATCCAAGATCTAAGAAGTTGTTTTGTAGTACAGTACTTGATATGATCTTAACATTTTCTTTTAGTGGAGTAATGTGGTTTCTCTCCCAACTGCTGTCACGTTTTCCACAGACTTGGAGCTAGAGCTGGGCGAGTTGCTGCAGGAGTTCCAGGATGTGGTGGAGGAGTTGAAGGCCCCTTCTCAAAGCAAACCTCACGCTTACCAGCACGTCCTGCAGCAGGCCAAAAGTCGCACAGGGCTGGGCGACGACAGCGGAGTCGAGGACTCTGATTACAGTGAGTCACACTAGAACAATATTCCTGTGATTAAGATCATGTTTGCTTATTGTCCAAAGTGTCGGGGCAAGAAGGACATTATTTAGTGCATCATTTGCTGGTGGTCCCCATAGGTGCTGATTGAGCCCCTTTATCAGCCCAAACAACTGCAGCTTGACACTTTTAATTTTCATGAAATTAGTGGCACAAGAGGACACATCCCTGTACACTTCTATTAAAGTGGCTTTTTGCTCATGACAATAGCCGTGTACAAGAATGAACTGCAATTACTCCTGTAATTGTCTGTTGTTGTTTTTTGTCGTTGTTGCTGCTGCTGTAGTTCCGCGTTTGTCAATAGTTATGAGATAAAAGAAGATAAAAGAAGAGTGTTTTTTTCTGCTCCCATGCGTCGTCATTATTGAAAGTATTTTGGCCCCCTAATGTTTCAAAAGCTGCCACTCGGGAGTGGCTAACAGTGAACAAGCGCTTACCTTCATTTTACTGCATGTTGTTATTATGTGCAACTCCTGCATTTTGTTCAAAAATTGTCATTGTTCTTGTTGGATCATTTGCATGCCTTTAGTGCTTGCCGTCTGTTTATTATCTGCGCTCACCCCCTCCTCGCCTCCCTCTCCCCTCAGGCAGTGAAGCTTCTTTGGGAAACAGTTTGAACACCAGCGAGGAGGAGCTTCACACAGCAGGCATAACGCTGGCACCGAAAGGTACTAGACTCCCATCAGCCCATCTCCATCCAGATAGCCCTCGTTCTTACAGTGATCACTATCACTTTTGCTCTGATCATTATCTCAGCCACACAAAAACCCTCTACATCAGGCTGGGAGCTCTTTTGTTTTTACACAACAAAGCCCCTGCTGTGGTGTCTCGCCCCTTTCCAAGTCTCCTGCAGGGGTTATTTGTGCTGTTATGTAGCAGGGAGACTGGCTCAGGTGTGTGTAAATGAATGAGAGTGGTTACATCTCATTGCATGTAGATGCACAGACGACTACTGTTAAATCTCAATGGATGAACACAAAGACAATGTCATTCGCTCTGTGTTTACGCAGAATACCTGAAGATATTTACAACAGAGTTCCTGGTGGGATCCATTAAGCTGTCTGGGTTTTTACAGCGCTTAAAGTCAGCCTCGTCTCAGTTTGTAAAAAAGCAGCTGAAAAAGTGTTTTGCTAGTCCAAAAGCAGTTTGATTCATATGTAATTCTGTGATTTAGATCAGCGTCTGGCCCAAAGGAAATGCCATTGAACTGGGCCACGTTTCTCAAATTCCTTTTCTTTCTGTCCTCTTCCTGCAGCCAAGCTGGGAGACACGAGGGAACTTGAGAGTTTTATCGACATGTTGGACCAGGAACTAGCAGGTGCGTATTTAAGAGAATAACCCCCCCCCCCCATAGTTTCTCTATTCCTTTTGCACTTAAGCTGACAAGCCAGCAGGTTGTGTGTGTAATGGTGGCAGAGACCCAGATAGAGTGCAGGGTTTGTTACACATTGAAAAACAGAGTGCCTAGTAGTCTCTGAGCACCTCTTCTGTGTAAATACCATGTCTGGGGACTAAGGTGGACTATCTACACAACCTTTAGTGATAATAGCATACTTGGCTACATGAGCACCATGATCCTGCTATCAGTACTAAAGCAGTGGTGTTTCAGAGACCTGTGTGCACACACACACAAACCACAAAGAACAAAACATGCATCCGCTGCTATCAGTGGTCTTGACGCAGAGAGAATTAATGTTACAAATAAATCGTAACTCTCCCTGTATCTTCACAAGGCTCATCTATTAGTCCATGTAGTCCACATAGGGCATGTTTGGGTGTCTGTTAATATGCCTCTGTGCTTTTTCTCTTATTCTGGCTCCTGAGTTTTTGTAGTTTTCTCTTCCTCTATCTTTTGCAGAGATGTGAACAGAGAGTAAGCGAGCCACGCAGAGGGGGGGAAAACAGGCCGGGGGCAACATGGCTGGCTACTGCCGAGCAGACAGGCAGATCTACACCAGAGCAGATCTGAGGGAGCAAAAGCTCCCCTGGCTGCTCCAGGGGAAAAGGTTAACATCAGAAATTAAAAGGGCACACCATTCCAAAATGCAAGAACACCCTCAGACCCCTGGCGACGCCGCGTCCAGCCGGCAAGATGACGTCCCTCCAGCATCCGCGATGTGTGACATATTCCTGAAACTAGACAAAGCTTCCATCTGTCCGGGGCGTACGAGAAAACGCTGCTCAGAGTAAACAAAGCATGTTCGTGCCACATTTAAAATCCCCATACGTACTATGCCAGTAAAGGGCCCTTAATCCTCAGTGGCATATATATATATATAATATATTTTTTTTTTGTAAAGGTGGCTGTTAGAAATTACAGATGGCACTTTAGTTTCAAACTAATTTAAAGTCCAAGGGGTTTAGATCTGCTGTGTAATATCAAAAGTTGTTTATGTGCTGACATTTCCAGTGTACAGTTCTCGTTAATATTATTTGTTTTATATATATATATATATATATAAATTGTTGTACAGATGAATGCACATCTAAATAAAGCTACATTTTGATTGAATTCCGTATACATTTCCTTTTTCTTGGTTGATATATGAAAGTAAATTTAATCTTCTGTGCAGAGACATCGCTGTCCTTGCTGGCCACATCTGATTCTCAATACAATGTTGAAAGCCTTTCACTTAAAAAAAAAAATCCTCACTGTTCCTGACAGTACTGACAACAGATTGTATCCAGTGTATCTAAACCTTCAATATCCCCTAAATTGACTGTTGCTTTTGTCACGCCACATGCCTCAGGAGCCCTTCAGCCATTCAACTTAGTTTGTACCTGCTTCCTGTTTGTCTGTTCTGATTATGCTTTGAGTTTCACTTCTGCCTCCAAATCAGGAAACCCACAAATTTAGCTCAGACACCATGTGGCAGCAGCTTAAAAAGGAAGTGCGTCAGTTGTGCTATGAGAAACAATGCTCATTGAGACTTTGTGCTGTAATTCTTTTTGCGGGGGCTTTGACTGTGCTTTAACTTATTACCACAAATCCAAGCTTTGAACTGCAGGAAGGAAATTGTTTTGCATTGTTTGAGTCGCCTACAAAAGAGCATCTTAGCAGTTTCTTTCTGTGACTTTTCCACCACGGTTGTTTATATGCCGCTGCCATTTCACTCCAGTATCATCCATTTACAGGTGTCACCTCCCTGTTGTCAAAGCAACACTGCTTAGAGAAACAGACAAGGCCAAGGTGAATGTTGTGCTAGTAAGTTGAGATTTTTCACTTGTGACTTTACATTGAGTGACATCAGCTGCATAATCCAGCTGTAGTATGCAATATTATTTTTAGTCTGCTGAGGAGCTGCCAGATTTGAGTTGAGAATGAGGCTGAATGAGGAACTGCAACAGTCAACAATCTCTGAAGTATTTAGCTGCACAGCTTATTGTAATCACACAGACTCTGGTTTTAGGGTGATGAAAGCCAAAGAAAATGTTTGCCCTCTCAGAAACAGCTGTCATGGACCAGCAGTTTATTGAATTGTCATTGTTTACGCCTTAAAAATCCCCATACAACTGGTTGATGCGACCCGTCATCTATACCACCAGCCTTGGTGATATATTGTAGTTGGACTGTTTGAGTGGACCTGCTTCTTGACATCATGTCAGTTGCAGTGGCCAAAGGAAGGAAGGCTGGACATTTACTCTGTTCCATGTCTGTTTATGTCTCATTAAAAGACACTGAAGAGAAAGTTCACTGCTCTGAACTCTGGCCAACTATTTAACCCTGCTGACCGGGACGAGAGTTGGCGCTGGTGTGTGGAGAGAAGGGTATGGTTGTGAGAGCAAATTAGCTTAAAATGTGACATTACTGTAAAGCAAAGATGAATAATGGGAACATAGACTAAATGGAAAATGAGAGTGTTCAAACAATAGGGAAATACACAGGGGTGGGATAAAGTAACCTGCTCCTCCTGTGTTGTCAATTCCGTTTAGAGAAAGGCGAGGATGACTGATTGAGGCCACAGCTGTTGAACATGGTAACAAACAAAGTTTGCTTTGACATGATGGAACTTCCCTCTGAAACGAAGGGACACATCCTGTTTCCAAAGACAGAAGGCAAGGAACTCACAAGAATGCAGGAAATGGTGTAGTGCAGATGAAACTGAAAGGCATTTGATTGGAATTCTCACTTTGTGTGTCCCACGGTGGTTTTGTAACGGTATGTCTCAGATCTGCCGCTGAGTATCCGGTCTGGTACTTGACATTGCTGCCACACTTACCTTCTCTAATCCATGCTGTCATTTCATTGTGCACGAAAAGTCGCCGGCAGCTAATTATGCTGTATGATTTTCATTAGATTGCTCTTCAGTGGGATCTGATGTACTATCTCAGTTTGTCTTATGGGAACAACTCCCTATTGTTTAGCTAATTACTGAATCCAGTATTTGACTGGCAGCGCACCAAAGTAAGAGGCCAATAAGTCAGCCAGTCGCCTTGTTTAGATAACAGAGTAAATGATGAATGAATGGAGTTCATTAGCTGATAAATTAAAATGAATTGATGTTATGATGAGACAGTGAATGGTCTTGAGAGTTGAAGACATAATAAATATCATGTTGAGGCTCTTTCAGCCCTCACCTATAGACTCAGCCATCTTGGTAATAAATGTCACATAGACTTAAAATCTTTACACGCAATGCTGGTTTGTTTTAAGCTAGTTAGCAAGCTAATGAAGATGTAATTGAGTATAGCAGAAAGGAGACACTTGTTATCATCAGACAATAAGTAAATGAAGCAGAGATATGGCCCGTGCAGTGAAGCTATCATGGCCGAGATGAGTGCAGCATGCAGAGCACGCAGTCTTCTGTCATCTGCCTGATGAGAGACCGGAGCAACTCCTCTCCCCTGAGAGCTCTCCAAATGGTCCAGGCTAACAACGCTCTCCCAAGGAATTAGCTGGCTCAACCGCCCCACACACACACACACACACACACACACACACACACACACACACACACACACACACACACACACACACACACACACTGAATTGTCTGAATGGGTCTTTCGTAACTGAGGCCAGTCCCTGAGTCCGGATCAAGGACTCGGGTCACTGCTTTGTTTTTCTTGCACAAGCTCCCAAAAGGCAGAACAAGGAGTTTGAACCATAAAAGGACTTGGTAGTGTGAAATATCTCATATATGACACCACTTCAAAGTTGTGTGAGAGATATTCATGTAAACCATAAATACTGTAAAACCATTCTTCAGTTATTTTGATATCATGACATAACAGGGCAGTAAGCAACTGAGTACAACAGTCTGAAATATGTCAAAGTACAACCCAGTCTAACGGCATTGTCAGATAATCCATGTGCAGACATTCATGATTTCCAGAGCATGTATACTAATGTTTTGGTCCCACGACAATTACTCTAGCACCACCATGAGATTTACATTTTTGGGTTTTGAGTGCAATGTCTGAAAAACTAAAAAGTTTCTACATTCGTGTTCTGCTCCTGACATTGGAGATCCCCTTACTTTTCATCTAGCGCCATCCACAGGTCAGTTTTTCCAATACTTCCTTTATAACACAACAATAATGACATTTATCAGCCTTAGCTATACTTTTTGTTTTTGTGTCTAATTAGCAAATGATAGCACGATGTGCAAAGCTAAGTTGGCTATCATGGTAAACATTATACCTGCTAATCAATAGCATGTTAGCATCCTGGTGTTAGCATATAGAATCAAAGCATCTATGGGGCTATGGACAACCTCACAGAGTCGCTAGCATAGCAGTAGGCTTATTTGAGTGATATTTGTATATTAATTGAAATGTTTATCTTAATGATGCAAAATCAGCATTTTGTGTGTTTGTAAACTTAGCACAAGTAGGCATATTGGCTTTTCTGCTACAAAAATTACTGATGTAAAGAAACTGTTCACAGAATAACAAAACATGAATAATGTCATGGATCTTAAAGTGAAATAGATCTAAAAGGCAATACTCGACTCATTCAGGAGGAAAGAAATCACTACTCCCTCATTTTAAAGTCATCAGTGTCAGTGCAATGGAAACATTTTAATGGCTTATTTGGATTTTTGTGGTTGCTGTCACGTAAATCCAAGTGTCTACCTGATGGCCCATGTCATTTCCTGTTTTGGTCTCTGACTGTCCAGACCTCATTGTATTGTACAGGAAACCAGAATAATTACTTTCAGAGGAGTTCTTTCCCAAAGAATGTGACTCATCCAGCCTTTCCTAAACTTCAAATGAGCCATTACATCACTGCTGACTGGGGATTTCTTGAAGCCACTTCACCCTTCCTCTTTCAACTCAGACAGGCAATTTACTTGAATTTAAGCAAACAACATAGAGTTGATCAAAGAGCTCAAATATATAATATAGTTATAAAGCCGTTCTTGGATTATGCAGAACCTCTGTACTTTTAATAATGTCCAACACTTGTGAGAATAGGGAGTAAAAACAAGCTGTGAGAAGATGTGGATGTGTGAATGGAAGTGACAGTGAACATAGTTTTAGCAAATGCCATGGACTACCTAGTGGGCAGGAAAAACTGTGTTCTATTGTAATGTACAAAGCTAGTAAGCGGTCAGTCACACAAGGAGGCTTCAGTGCATCTTTACAGCTGTTAAAATGTTCCCAGTAGTTTCAGGAGAGCGAATGAAAAACAAATGTGTACAATATTAAAGATCCAAGAGTAGACTTGAGAGTTGCCTGTGGTACCCAGACTGCCTTTCTGCTGAATTTTCTCCGTTTTTCAGTGGTGTGAACCATTTTTGTGGCTGAGATGATACTTCTTTCTAATTGATGAAAGCTGACATTTATTAAACTTTCTTATCAAGTGTTAAAGGAACACGCCGAGTTATTGGGACTTTAGCTTATTCACCGTATCCCCCAGAGTTAGATAAGTCCATACATACCCTTCTCATTTCCGTGCGTGTCGTAGCTCTGTCTGACGCCCCCACCGCTAGCCTAGTTTAGCACAGATCCTGGAGGTAACCGGCTCCAACTAGCCTACTGCTTCCAATAAGTGACAAAATAACGCCAACATTTTCCTAATTACATGTTGCGATTTGTATAGTCACAGCATGTACAAATAACAAGGTCACATGAGACACAGCCATCTTCTAACCGTATATAAACTGGGAACTATATTCTCAGAAGGCGAAGCACTGCAACTTGGGCCGAGTGATTAGCGCAACACCTGAAAAGCACCGTTGTTACTCTCTGCTCCTCACCACGGGGCTTCTCGTGTGCTGCGATCAAATCACTCCGCCCAAGTAGCAGAGAGTAGCAGTGCTTTGCCTTCTGAAAATATAGTTCCCAGTTTGTATATGGTTGGAAGATGGCTGTGTCTCATGTGACCTTTTTATTTGTACACGCTGTGACTATACAAATCACAACATGTAAATAGGAAAATGTTGGCGTTATTTTGTCACCTATTGGGAGCAGTAGGCTAGATGGAACCGGTTACCTCCAGGATCTGGGCTAAACTAGGCTAGCAGTGGGTGAGCCAGCCAGAGTTACGACACGCACGGAGATGAGAAGGGTATGTATGGACTTATCTAACTCTTTGGGATACGGTGAATAAGCTAAAGTCCTAATAAGTCGGTGTGTTCCTTTAATATCTGGGTCTATTTGGGTTACAAAAACCAATCACCATGCACCAGCTATTCAGTTTGTCAGAAAAATTGGAGAATTCACTTACTGACTACAGTCAGGTCTAACATTTAGGCATCACTGATGAATGAATGTCTCTGCCTCTCTGGGCAAAAATAGGCTTAACTTCAAAGGAAGTTTCCAGTAGTTTTCACAGAAAAAAAGGCTGCCGTTTTTTTAGGGATTAAGCTCAGATATTAAAGTGAAACTCACAGTGTATTTGATCTGAAAGATCTGTGAAAAGCCTGGTAGCCTGGATTAGCACTTAAGATCAAATTGGTGCAACTGAAAGTCATTGTAATGTGATCTAAGTGATAAGATACTTTCGGGAAGTCCTCTGGGAGTCCTCTGTAGTCTGTGCTAGAGCAGCACAGGCCGGCGAGTTCAGACACCAAAGGTCCACTGACGCAACCTTCCCCTGCCACCAGTAACCCACATCTGAGAAAGGCATTAGTGGACTGCCATCTGATGGTGAACTCCAGCTGATGCAACTGAGAGATATCAGACTGGGCCCGGCCTCAGCTAGCAAGGAACAACTTTGCAAAAATAGCTCTGAATCTGCAAGATAATGATGTGAATATTGAGAGCAGTTAGAGTAGGAATGAAACATCCTAAAAATTGTAAATCTTGCCTTGAAACTTCTTCTCCAATCCGGCCATCAGAACTGGACCAACAAGTAGGAAAAATTAGCTGTCAAGCAGCATCTTGTGGTAACAGGGTCTTCTGGACAGGAAACAGAATAGATACCCTGTAGAGGCTTAACATGTGCTTGTTGCCTGCTGTTGTTACTTCCCTCACACACAGTGGGAGTGTGCAGGCATTATGTCTCAGCAGCCTCAGTGGTATCTCCAGGCCATCCATCTTACAGAGGGCGGATCATTATGTAGTCGACAGGCAGCTTTAGGCCGGGGGCATGTGGGACTGCTTGTACTAGATGAACTATAGGCTGCTACTGTTCTTTACTGGACCTCCATAAAAAGCAAACCAGCCCCCTTTACTGTTGAATAGTACATTACACTTGAGCTTGTTCCATTCTTGCAATGCAGTTTGTTGCACCCATAGCTGCATTTAAAGGATCATGTTAATGTTATTTTATCTTTTACCAACAAATCCCATTAAAGGACCAAAAAACAGCAATGAATTTATCCTGCTAACAAGTGCTGTCTGTGCAGCCACAGCTTGTAGCTTATGCTCCTGTGCCACAGAACTCCATCGCCATCCAAAAACCATTAAAAACACATAAAACAGCCACACCATTGGGTGATACTGTATTACTTTATTTTGACAACTGCAGCAGCATTTTCTCTGGACAGTAGCTCCATGTTGGGCAGACGTCACTGAGCATGCTGGGGGAATGTGGCTCCTCGCTTTGCTAGTTTGACGAGCTGTGAGGAAAGAGCTACGCTGTCTGTGTTCTTTGTAATTAAAGAATATGTCACCCAATGCACCAGTCTGGCTCTTGTTTGGCTATGAGTTCAATGGCACAAAGGCATACGCTACATCTGGCTGCGAAGTCAGTACTTGTTAGCAGGATAAATTCATTGTTGGTTTAGGTGTACTGGTGGGATTTGTTGATAATGAAATAAAAGATCAAATATGCCGGCCTTATCCTTTAAAGCAAAAGCTTTGTGATATTTTTTTTGGCAGAACAGAGCACTCAAATTCAGCACTTACATAGATGCTCTCTTGGATTGTGATGCTCTCTCTATAAGCATTTTGTAGGATGAAAAATATACAAACACTATTATCAGCAGAAAACTTCCTGGTCTCACACCCACTGAAAATGAATGACATGTTCTATATTCATGAGAACCACAATAAGATACAGAAAGAATAGATATTTTATTTTGATTACTCCAGTTTGCGAGATTATAAATACATTCTATGGACATAAACATAGAAGTAACAGGGCATCTTTAGTAATCTGTACAATGACACTGAGATTATCATGATGTATTTGGGCTCAAACACCATTGGTTTGGTTGTATCAGTCCTAGTTTCTAGTGAAAAATGTGTTACAGTATCTAGGTTTGATACCACCAAAAAAAAACTCCAGTGCATGATGGTTAGGAAAACCTGAAAATATGCTTGGGATTTGTCTGTGCTTGTGTACAAAAGAAAATTGTCGAGAGTGTGTTTTTCACGTGGAAATAACAGATTATTGATGTTTTGACAGAAAGCAGAATGATTTCCCTTTGGAGAAAAACAGGCTATTTAAATTTAAACTACAAGAGTTTTGGTTGAGTGACTGATTCTACTCTGTGTTCCGTTAAGTAATGTTAATTAGCGGCGTAGTCAGCAGAGAAACCTAGTAACTCAACAAAATTAGACCCTAAATTATTGGAAACGAGCGAGCAGTCCAGATTATGGCACTTTACAAAGCAGAAGAAAGAGAAAATGGGCAAGTTGTGTCGGTGTGAGACAGAAGTAGAACTGCTCAGATTGCATTTTGTTTGAGGGAAGATAAAAAAAACAATGCATAAAAGGGGAAAGAAGGCAAGAGCAAAGACAAATGAGACACAGGAAGAGAGAGATGAGGGTGAGGGAGAGGGTGAGAGGAAATATAGGAAACAACACGTTCATTGTGGTAGAAATAAAATTCTCAATTTCTGCACCCCCACCCCCCCACACACACACACACACACACACACACACACACACACACACACACCTGCAGCTCTCTCCCAGCGGGTGGCACTGTGTAATTTGGCACATCCATTTCCGAGGCTGGGTTTGTCTTCCCTGCTGTCGAGGCAGTCACAAACCCCATCGGGGTATTCCAGCCAACCCTAGAATGATGTCACTTTCAAAACACACTCACTGAACTGCAAACAAATCTCGACTGTGGAAAAGTGTCTCACTCATAACTGTCCCATTTTTCTACTTGCAGCGAATCTTGTCATAGGAAGTTTGGGCTAATTTCATTCAGCCTTCAGGTGTCTGATTGCTAAAGGAGTTTGACCTAATTTTCTCACACTGCACTTTCAATAGTCTTCCCCTTTGGTCCGGCACTTAATTATGTGGCTCTTCACAGAGCCATGTATCCCAAACTGTCTCCCCGAGGCCACCAGGTCTTCCCCTGCCAATACTCAGTGACATCTGCTCTGCTTTAAGAGCATATGGGAAAATTACATGGCAAAAAACAAGTTGCCCTCCCATGGCATTTCTTCCCTTTGATACTTCACTCTCAACTCAATTTTAGCCCTGTGCCACTGTATGTGTCTGTGTTGGAGCCAATGGGAACTGACCTCCCACCACTGCAGACAGATCAGACGAGAGGACTACTTTGAAACATATCCCGCCTTAAAAAGTCTGGGTCACCACAACAGACAAAAAATATTTTGAAAAAAAAAATCCTCAGCAGCTTTGAGCTGCATCTCATGGCCTTCATCAGCGAATGGACTTTGCTTATGATAAATAATGAATCAATAATGAATGGAATGGTGGATGAAATGTTGTTTGTGGTGCTAACAACATAAAAAATTATATTATATTTAAGCTTATTTTTTGGCCACATAACACTTAGTTGATACGGTGAACTTGTTAGCAAACAGTTGCTTATTTAAACATTCAGGAGCAACATTTATGTAGATGCATGTTTCTGGCTACCTGATGCATGTAAGATGCATGTAAATCAATTTCACTCTCATTTTAGCTATATTATGCTCTCCACCAACTCCTGAGGGAAGTATCCGTCTTCTATCTTAGCTGCTAAATGTTATGTTCACCACCTGGTTGCTAATTTTATCTGCCCGCTGTTTGGTGTTGGGCAGGTAGCGTACGGTGGTTGCGTAAGTAAACGACACTATGAGAGCAGTGAAAAGAACCAAAAAGTAGATGTAAAGTTGAGAGCCATAAACCAAAACAATGTGCTAATAAAAGATGCTAAAATTCTCCGTGGAACTGAGGGGAACTGCAGAGTCAGTGATAACTATCTGTGGGTTTGCCCCTATGATAAACAAGTCATTTTAACCATTGTTAGTATAAAAATATTGATTATAGTAGCTTTAAAGAATTCAACAGCAACTTGTCTCTATTACTCTGAATAATACACATGCCTCACTGTTAGTCATTCAACAGTCAACCAACATTCAACAGTTTTTTTATTAAAACTACTTTCTACCAAAGAAATAGTTCCAACTGTTGGAACAATGTCTTTTAGAAAGGACAGGGTTTTTTTTTCTGGAAATAGATGTCACATTTTCTTTATTTTTTTTTAAATGTCATATTTCAAAGCTGTTAGCACCACAAATGAAATTCCATCAGCTTTCATTGTATTGGTATGGCTGCAGAAAAATAACTAATTTCTCAAAACCTTGACAAGTAAAACCAAAACTTGGTAAGAGGAGTTAAAAAAAAGTTTAGTAAAGTAATATAGGAGAATCAAATCTTGAAGGACATATTCCAATATGAAAGGTTCACATCCATTTTGCAGTGCGGAATATTTAGAAATATTTTTGTTCGTCAATATGCCATCAATGCCAGAAAACAAGGTAGGCTACCGCTGATGTTATTGCTACTGAAACAAGTTTGACTATTTGCATAACCTACTCCTTACAAAAGCACAAGCACAGAGACATTATTAAATGTTTCTGTTTGTGTGAGACAGCTCCAGGTGAAAACCAACTGCCTGTTTCTTTCTTAGTGGCTGCGGCTCAGTTGAAGACGGTGGCTGATTAGGTTGTGAACCCCATATAAGGCAGGATGAGCAAAAACAAGATGACTCATATAGATCAGTCTCAAAGTAATTTCCCTCAAATAACCCCTTCTCTCTTTCTGCTACTGGCAGGATCGGTGATGAGCTCACCAGACCGGGCTTCTCGCGCTACTGCGTCTCCAATCATTTAAGTTGTTATGGACTACTTCATAAAAATGTTGAGGTCTATGTGCATGAAGTATCTAAGAATTGCAACACCGATCTAGGATCACTGGTCAGGTCACATTCCTGCACTTCGCTTTAGCGCTGGAGACAATCTGTGCTATGCCGAGATACTTAATGAAAATTGTCAGTTTTACTCGCAGAATCAATAACTCCAGTTTTCTCCCCGAGAATAACATATAATAAGATGCAATGTGAGTACATCAAGGCAATCTTTTCACAATCTCCCATTGCTGCAGCACTACTTTGCATGAATTACAGTAAAATGTGGAGTTATGCACGCAGATAGGCCCCAAGCTGTTAGCCTGTTTTTCTCAAAGGTTTCAGCGAGAGAAAAGGAGAGAGGGAGGAGGAGGAGGGGAGAGAGTAAGAGGGAGGTAGAGAGGAAGTCCTGGGGGGAGACTTGCACTTGCTGCAAGAATGTTTCTTTTTTAACTCATTCAAAAGGGAAATAATAAAGTCATAAAAGGGGGGTAAAGAACTTTGATCAAGAGAGAAAAAAAGTTTTGTCAAACTTTATATTCTTCATTTTTTACAGTTTTAATTTGGCACATGGCACAATCAGCATGTATGCATCTGGTATACATAAATAAATATTAAATATTTTATACATAAATATACATATAGAGCTCTTACAAAGACACCTAGAGAAGACTTGGCTTAGGATGTTTCAAATGACAACAATACATGTCAAATTATTTGTGTTGGTGCATTGCAGTGTTTAAATTGTTTTGTAAGTGGGAGTGATATCTCCATAGAAGCCCTATACATATATGTATGTATGCCCATATTTATATATATATATTCAAAGAAATACAAGTGTGCACTGATGTAGGTTTATTCAGTGCAAACAGGCCACTGTCTGCTTTTTAAGAGGAACTCTTACAAAGTCAATGGAATCATGTCAGTTAGTTCAGTTGAATCTTTAGCTATTTTTTTTCTCTTACACGTAAAATAATAGATTTATTTTGTAATCTTTAAGCAAAATTAGACATATATAACTTTGAAAATAACAAAAGTGCTATTTCGCAAAGACAGACACCCAGAGACGCAGCAGAAACACTACTGGTGGTGAACCAAAATCAACAACATGAGAAAGTACTCAGCCCCCCTCCCACCACCACCCCCAAAAAAACACATTATACAACCTACAAACAAAAAACAGGTGCACGGACACACACACACCCACACACACACACACACACACACACACACACACCCACACACCCACACACACACACACACACACACACACACACACACACACACACACACACACACACACACACACACACACACACATGCTCTGAAACTCTCACTCGCCACTCTTGCTTTTGCAAGTTCCGACAATGTGTCTCTTCCTTTATCTCATCCCCTTAACCGCGCTTCCGCGCAAGGAACAAGAAATCATTTTCACATGCACACCAACACACAGGTGCTCTAAGCAGCATGTGTACGTGCACACTTTGTGGAGATAATATCAGATAGCTTAACAGATAAATTGGCTGTAAAAGATGCACTTTTTTCTTAGCAAAACAATCACAGTAACATAGTATTTATCTCTGCCTTCTCATCTCCCGGCAGGAGCTGTCCCAGACATATCATTTCTATACGAGATAAAAAAAGATAACACCATTTGTGTGGCTGTTGTGTTGGTACGCAACAGAAGGAAAAAAAAAATGAGTTGCCCAAAATGGGTTTAAAATCTCTACATCTGCATATCCTCCAGGTTCCCATCCTGGATTCAGTCTCTCATCTTTGAGTCTCATCGGCTTGTAACACACTCCACTTGGAATTGTCTCAGGGAATAGAAATAATGACAAAAAAGAACAAGCTTTGTAAGGCATTGAAACGTAAAACAAAATAAAGAAGCAATTAAAAACATTTTGCGAATATTGACGTAGAGGCCATTGTTCGAAATGTGTCTCCCGCAAGAGGAAGGGATGGGAAATAAAAAGCACTTCTCTTTGATTTTGTTATGAATTCAAGATAAGTGTTGATATCTCCTTAGTCTGCTTAAAAAGGCTTTTTAAAATGATTATTTTAGAAAAAAACACTGCAGAAAGACCCCTCCCCGGATCAGGAGAAGGGAAGCAGTTTGATTTTGGCAGCTCTGCACAACTTGACATCCACAGAGAGCTCTCAGCAACTCTCCTCGTAGTAAAAGTCTAGTTAAATCTCTTCACATTTTAATCCGACTCATGCCCTTCCCCTCCCCATCGCAGCCCTCCCCCTCCCTGTGATATTTATAAAACACAATCCTCTCCTCTGTCGTTCATCCTCCTGCTCCTCCTCCACCACCGCCGCCTCCTCCCCCGCCTGCGCCGGCTGCCCCTGGCCTTCTTAAAGCTATACGCGGGTGGTTGAGTGGGAGTGTGGCAGGCCTGTGGAGTTGAAGCCGGTTGTGAAGGTGTTGTAGGGGTGCAGGTTTGGCATGCCCACCAGGGAATTGGGGATCATGGTGATGGTGTTGGGGGTCATAAGGGGAATGTCGTCCGGAGAGCGCCGCAGAGTGAGCGTGTAGTCGGGCAGCGAAGCCAAGCGCAGTGCCCCCTCGTTGCTGTTCCCCGCTTCGCACTCATGGTGCGTCTGGTTCATCTGCAGTGACATGATCTCCTCCTCGGGCGCGTGGTGGCCAATGTCGTTGGAGGTGGTCTGGTGTTGCGGGCTGGGCTGCCCGTGGCCGGAGTCCTGCCGCCGCTTGTCTTTGCGGTAGTAGAGGGCTGCGAAAGCCAGCACATTGAGGAACAGCAGGGAGGCTCCCACAGCGATAGTGACGCTGAGCTCTGTGGAGTAATCCCGCGGGTTCTCCACCACCAGCGGCCCGGTCTCCTCGTCGTCATTCCAAGAGTCTTTGTCCTCACTGTTGTAGGCCGGGGACATGGGAGGCCGCTTGGTGTTGAACGGCCAGGAGGTTTTCCCGTTGGGCCTCTTGGTGGACAAGGTGTTCTGGGTGGTCTCTGGCGGGGGCACTTTGGTGGTGGTGGAGGTGTAGTGGAACATGTCGTGGAGGTTGTACAAGTGGGGCACTAGGTGTTTCCAGAAGGCCACTTTGGTAGCGCGGTAGTGGTCGCGCACTCGTGGCTTCAGGCCGATATGCAGGTAGAGCTGGTCCTGGGGGTTGTACTTGGACCAGGCCACCTCTTCAAAACGGTTGGCCTTGGTATGGATGAACTTGGTGTCTTGGGGAACTGGTTTGTTGGGATCCCTATAGAAAGAGAATAGACAGATGTGACATGAGATTCTAGAAGTACATTTAATTATTCATTCTCCCACATTCATGTGGATATATGAAGCACATAACAATACTACAAGGAAAACACAACAGTATCCGTCACAGCTTATATGTTGGTGTAAAAGGGGTTCAGCCACCACTGGAGAATTTATTGATCTTGCTTGGCGAAACCCATAACAGCGAAAGCACAAACCCACAACAGCCACTAACAGGCTGCAGTTAATAATTGATCAAGGTGGGTATGGTGTGGTACTGTATGTATTACACTTTATGTTGCGGCATCAACTGACACTAATTTCTCCTATCAATTTATTTTCCCAATCCATTTTTATTTGTACCACGAGATCTCCATGCAGCACGACCCCTTCCCTCTCGTCTTTCAGCCACCTCTCTGTCTGTCTTATCTCTCCTATCCTCTCTCAGCCCAGATGTTGTTCTTAATTCAGTTCTGATGCAGCCCACCCACAAAAACCAGGGTAGAGGCTTTTAAAGTAAACACATGAATAAGTCAGCAGGCTTTAGGGCTCGCGTCAGGAGGCATCTTGTTGTTGATAATCCAACCCTGGTGGAGCCCCTCTGCTAATTGCTCGGGGAAGGCAGCACAGTGTGCATTGGCATCCAGTGTACTGATGTAAAGTGGACCATATTAATCAAGACACTAAGAGGGAACTGTAGAGGCGCATTTGTGTGCTTGGATATAAGGATGTTTGTGTGTGTGTGTGTGTGGGACTGAAAGCAAGAGACAAAAGTAATGTGTGAGAGTGTGTGAGACTGAGAGAGAGAGAGAGAGAGAGAGAGAGAGAGAGAGAGAGAGAGAGATATTTTCTGGATGCAGTACCTCTATTGATCTACAGAGTTCACTGTTCCACTTTTCAGTTTTTTGACACGTTGCCTCAACAACCGGATGACCAACCATTTCAATTACATTGAAGCTATTGATTTATTGAATGAATTAACATATAGCAATCTCCCACAATCACACAGCTCCATGCTGCCTTGTTGCCATACAAAGTCAGGAGTGGGAGTTCTGCTGCCCATCGCTATTGCTTTTGGTACTGATGAAATTACTTTTCTGTGAAAGAACCTGAAGAATAGCGCCGCAGCCTTGAAAACACAATCATTGATGTTGGAACAGAGAAGTTAAAAAAACTGTGTTGTTTAAAGGAAGCAAGGATCTGCGCGACATTTCTCTAAATGTCATGAAATATCCCTCTGATTGCGATGTCAGTGGCAAGCAAAAGTTCACTTTAGTTCGGGATTAAGGGATATGGTGTCTACAGTGTTTTTTTGGCATGGGCTGAAAAACCTCCAAACACAGCCAAGAGAATTAAAAGCCATGCCAGAAGAATTCACCCTCCATCCTCTCCCCTGTTGGTTTCTCTGCTGTCAATTTTTCTTTTTCAGGTCAGTGCTTCTGGGAGAGGTGAGAGAGAGACTGAGAGAGAGAGAGAGAGGAGGGGGGGGGGGGTAAAGCAAATTGAGATGGCCTGGACCTGGGCTGGTGTCAGCATAGCAGCCTGTAAATAACCTCTGTTATTAAGCCTGTAATGATCCCCAATGAATATTGACAGCCAGACTATGATGACTTTGTAGCTGAATATCAGTAATTAAGTTTCAAAGGAGTGGGTGGTGGAGGTAAGGTCATATTGATCTCCCCGTGTGCAACATGCCAGAGAACAGGACGTCAATGGAGCAGCCTGAGACGTGGTTGTCTGCAGCCTGCATGCTTTCATGAATTCCCACAGTAGTCTTGCGCATGCTGTCACACACACGCATGCAAATTTTCTCCCCTTCTCTTTCTCACACACATACACATACACATACACGCACATGACAACAATGATGGAGGTTAGAGACATCTCGTTAATGGGAATTCCGTTGCATTTCCACAACACTGCAAATGCTCTCTTTTCAGGGGAAAAGAGGTGAGAACGAGTTGCTGAATTGTTACGGCAAAATGATTGAACAGTTACTTGGATATTTTTTCACATAACAATCGGTGTGCGCAGGGAGCAAGGGAGCGGTGGTGTGGAGGAGTTAGAAAAGCTCTTTGGTGGCTGGCTGGCTGGTTCCATGCAAGTGAAGATGAATAATTTAGGGAACACAAAGAAATCAATGTGGCATCTTTAGTTAATTTGATTTGCCGCATTAGAGAACAACTGGCTGCCTTATCTAATTACACACACATATGCTTGGGTAATTGTTGCAAAGTCAATAGTAAACAGGCTACATTCCTTTGAACAATTTCTACCACTGCAGCTCAACTTTGGGCTGCATACTGGCTTTGATGTCCTGCCCTGAGCTGTAGAGTCGGAGGGAGTGAACTGAGCTCCGTCTCTGCTTCTCAATGTGGTGAGGACTACTAGGTTACTCTGCTCTATTTGTACTAAGGCTTACTCGGCGCTGTGTGATGCAATGTAGCCAGATCCACTTTATGATGTTTCCTGAGTGCTGTGCTATGATTTTCATCTGAACATGGTAAAATAGTGCTGTAATCATTGCTGACATGTTCTTGGGGTGTCTGAATTCTGTGTGGAACATTATAGGTGGTCATAACACCTGTACAATATAATCCATACAATAGTTCTATAATGAATACTGCCGGCAGAGTAAAGCTGATGATATAAACCTTTTTATTGATATCTTTTATAGGTCTTATTTTGTCTTCCCCTTGTATGCATATGAGAACGAAGTAACATGAAAAACTTACAATTCACCACAAAAGTCTTTTTTTTTGCAACAGTCATAAAGTGACACAAAAAATGATAAGCTCCACAAGATATTATTTGTAGATAATACATAAATAAAAAAGGTTTGAAGTTGTTCTATCTGAACTGCGCAGTAAGCTCCATGAGACATTTTGTTTAGTCTCTGTGCTTTTATTACTTTAAAACGATGTAATGAATATTGACGTCAGCAGAAGACTAGCAGCAGCTGAATACTCAAGAGATAGAGACAGAACAAAATATAATTAAATAGGCTGGAAAGAGAAGCTTGGCGATAAGATATCAACCGTGTGCTGATTTTGATGGCCGAAGACTTTTAGAAGTCACCGCGCAGTATTTGTTTTTCGTTTGAGATAAAAAAAAAAAAAAAAAAAAACTTATTGAAGTTGAGCATTATCTTAAGCTGTAAACATCTAACAAGCTGAAATAAAAAGGTGTGTCGGAGCCTTTTTAAAAAAAAAAAAAATAATAAGCCTGTATTGCTTTCCCTGTTCATTTGTTTTGTGCCTGAATAGCCTAAAATTACAGCTGACACTCAAACCTCGTGGTCATCGTATAATTTCCCATTTAAATATTCTTACAGTCCGGTGATAAAACGCTGAACACCTCTCGAGCCTGCAGTATGTGTTCAGCTCCATAGCAAACACCTCGTTGTGACTTGCACTGTATGAACAGCCCTGGCATAATGTGATGTTTGTGGTCCTGTTGGGCTCTCAGAGCTCCCCTGCATTAGCTGATAGCCTGCCTCCTGTCAGACCTCCCACTTAATCCGGATGGTCATTGGAGCTGTGGCTGGACTCCCAGGCAGAGGAGAGGGATTATTACACCCATAAAAGCAGGCGTTTTAATGGCCTTTCAGATTTCCTCTGATGTGTTCATATGGCTGCAGTACTATAAACCATCGCCTTCATCTCCTCCTCAGCCCCCCCCCCCACTCCCCTCCCATCGCGATGACCTGCTGACCCCTGCTAACCTTGGCCTCCCATGCGTGTTTAAGTGCTCCCGTGTGTTTATATCCGTGATTGACTGGGAGTTGGTATGTGTGCGCTTCATCTCCAGTCCGTCCTCGTGTACCTGTGTGTGTGTGTGTGTGTGTGTGTGTGTGTGTGTGTGTGTGTTTGTGACGCACTGTGGTGTGATGACCTCCAGGGCCACACAAGCGCAGCACTTGAACATAAGAAATGTCACATTTCACAAAGCAGTACATGCTGTGTAGTTATGATGACGAGCCTCTGAAGGCGGACATAAGAAATGAAAAAAGGCTGCTGTAAGTGTTAAACTGCTTTTCTATAAGATGCTGCGGCACCTTGATGGCAGACAGGACTCCCAGCTCTATACCTACAGAACGGGGGCCTGAGCTCATTACCTATTCTAAGCCCTATCTGAACGCACTGATGTAAAAGGTAGATAAGGGGGAAGAATGAATATCATTTTCTTTCTTTTTTTCATTTCCCATGTACCTCCTTCCCCTTTTCATCCTGATATAATTTGAAGCGCTTGAATGATCATAGACCTAACCATTACCAAATCTGAAAAGACACGTTTAGGCGCCCTAAGGCAGAAGACAAGAATCTATTTTCACTACACTCAGGGTCTCTGAATTCAGAGTATAGCTTCTCAAAATAAAATAAAAAAGGAACACCCATTAATTCAGTGGCACAGATGCTCATTCTGCTATGCTGCTAAAATATGCTGAGTTGAAGCCTGTTTTTGATTTTAGTTATTGTCGTAAGTGTTGTGTAACAAATTCATCCCCTGCAGTTGTTTATCTACTTACCAGGTAACACAAAGTAAGCAACTAATTGTAATTTTTAACTCCAGAAGGTTCCCGACACCTCTCCCTGCATTCTGTGTAAATGTTTAATAAATACGCTCAATTCTCTGTGTAGACTTTGCCTGTGCTCGGTGTAGGGGGCAACTTCAGCACTGAGCGGGCAAATTATCAGCCTGTGCTCTTTTACCCTTCATGTGGTTGCACGCTGGGGCAGAGGGCTGAGTGATGTGTGGTTCAAATTTAATGGCAGCCTCCGGTTCAGCAGGCTAAGTGATGCAGGGCGAGGCGCTGTGACTTTGGGGCGTGCAGAAGTGTTGGAGGTCACAACTCTCGGACCACTACTTATTATGGATGCTATTGATTTGTTTGATTAGATGAGTGGCAACAAACAAAACACCTCTCCTTCGCCCAACACCTTCCTTACATTCCCTTTCTCCCTAGCAGCTTTCTAACACTTCTAAACTGCTATATTTGTAAGTATGCAACATACTTGTATAACTAACACCCATTTTAAACTGACAACCACTTACGGATGTACACATGCAGATCTACTTCCTTTTCTCCTCCTCCTCACCCGCCGCCATCCTCTCATTACATTCAGCACACAGCATGGACAACGATCAATGGCATCCAGGCCCCTTAACAAGCCACACCACTTCCTTACCTTCTCTAATGCAAATCAGGATATTGGCTACAAATCTCCTATCAAGTGAGTGCCTATTTAATGGAGTAGCTAGGTGGCTGTATGGGGCTGTGCTGCTCCACAATGCCGAGCATTCACGGACTCCTGGTACAGGTTGAGTTGGCCCTAACGAAGGAAGCTGGGAACAGGGATTATCCGGAGAAAGGACAAGGACGGGAATCAAGGATGAGTGATGTAACTACTAGACAGCTGGGGTAAAAACAAAAAGGCTGAAGGAGTGCGGGAATGAGGTCAGATGGGAGAAACAGTTGATATACGCGTTGTTTATCCTACAGAGGAGGGCTGTTCGATTGACAAGTGGGAGGAGAACTAAAAAAAAAAATCAGCTAGCAGGGTTGTAAATCAAAGCGGTGGCTGTTTAAATGCACTACAGACACAATATGTAGTTACTTCTATCTACATTTGTTTGGTCGACAGCCGTTGTCAGTAAAGACAAAGTAATCAATACTGCATATTTTAGCTCATGTTGTGAACGTAAAACACGAATAGACTTTCTTTTTTTGTATAGATTAATGAGAGAGAGGAGGACGGAGGAGAATGAGGAAAAATATTCAACACATGACAGCGCTGTGCTCTTTAACTACATAGCAAGACCCTGCGCAGCATGTGGCACAGCTTGCACACGGAGCAGGGGAAATGAGCACCAGCCAGCAGGAAAAAAAAAACAAGTAGTGGGAAGATGGACCACAGTATTTATAGCACTAATGATGTATAATGATTGATCTTTTCTGAGGCTTTTCATCATTCTGTCTTTTCTGACGTGCTCTGGCAGTGTTTTTGCTGCTGCTGTGCTTGTATTTGTGTACGAGAAGGTGTGAAAGTCGCAGTATGTGGACTTGTTGCAAAACTTTTGAAAAAAACTGTTCAAAAGAAGATGTGGCAATAAAGCGCAGGCAATGTTTGCCTGTCAATAGTAAAACAAATGTTGCAGCCAGGAAAATAATTCTGAGTAAATCCCCAGCTTCTGAAACATCCCTAACTCTTAGGAAAGAACAGCCTCACAGTGTAAAGCACACACTCTACCAATCGCACTCACACACACATGCGCACACTCACACACACACACACACACACACACACACACACACACACACACACACACACACACACACACACACACTAAGAAGATTTGACTGCATGCACTCTCTGTATGCTTTTATGGTTCACTGACACTGATGAGAGAAAAAAGTGCATGGGCAGGGATTTGCCCTGTAAAGATGACACATGAGAGCCAGGGACAGGAAGAGCTTTGAGGGGAATGCTGCTATGATACACACTGTTGACATGCAGCACAAGTGTCTCAACGTTGTGTCACACATGTTTCTACAGCCGATTTTGAGAGGGGGCAGGAAGTGCAATCTGGGTCAGTTCATTACGAAAATCTGGAAGGGGAGTGAGAGCTGCTTTACAGATATAGGGAAGATGGTTGTTGGACGGGCCACAAAGGCAAAGGGAATTCAGCTGTGTCTTAATTAAAAGGATGTCCTCTAGAGCCAGATTGGGTTGGGTGGTGTTGGAGGAGACATCTATAGAGTCTAGTGTGGTCTAATTAAAAAAAAAATACATAGAATCTATGAATCTATACCCCCCCGAGGTATTAATGGTAGAGTCCTTTACTTGGGCTGGGGTAAAATTACCCTTTGGAGCAGCATGCTGAGTTTCCTATTATCGTGGCATCTAATCCCATGCTCTTTACCATCTGAGTGCCTCATTTTGGTCTGCAAGTAATCCCCCAGTCTGGAGTTACGCGAAGGCGCCACACCAAAGGATGGATACTACCGGTAACATGGCGAGCATGGATCTAAAACCAGTTTGCTCCTAGTTTCAATCAATCAATCTACAACACTGACATGGGGTCAGGAGTAAAAGTGCAATTTGTTTTTAGACTTCTACTGCTTGTCAGGTTGAAGGCCAGGTCAGGATTTCTGCATGCTTCTTGCCCATGGCTTTGTTTTGAGTCTGAGGGTTTGTGGGTAAGATGGGCAGGCTGTCATCATCCATTAGAATTAATTTCGCTGATGTCGCAAGATCCAAGTTCAGAGTGATTCAGTACATAAACACTGTGCATTGTTACCTGGAGGCCTCAAACGTTTCTCATTAAAATTAAACACACTTGCTTTTCCTATAACAGCAGATAATATCCTTGAAAGGACATATAAGAAATTCCATCTACAAATTGCAGCCTTGTATGTGTTGACACAAGATGGCTGCCAGGCAGAGGAGACAGCTGTTTAGTCAGAGCATCACTGATGGACATTATTGCTTCCCTTGAGGAGCCGACATCAGTCCATCTGCACTAGTCTGCTATTAGCGGTTCAAGGATCTAGCAGAGGCGGTGGCACGTGGCTCAGCCTATCAGCCAGATGTAAATGCCACCTGATTGGACAGCAGATGATTTAGAGACAGATAAAAAACAGAACAAGATTTCAGACTGCGTCCCATTCGAGATGGGATCAATACCTCTCTGGTAACGGGGATTGTCAAATTAAATTTCAGTTGTTAGAAATGATTACTAGTGGTCATATAAAATGGCCAGGCTTTTTGATGGGTTGGGGTGAAATTGAGCATTGTGGGGAGTTGGAGTCATGTAGAGCACGGGTGATCGACTGGGTCCACGCTGAGGGAATCAATACTACCGAGGGCAAGAGTTTGATATGTCTCCCTGATAAGTCTCTGTGTCTTTTGGGCCTTGGTGTAATAGAGCATAGATAGTATTTCCAGCCAACCCACACACAGAAGTATACAGAAAAGCAGGCGGCCATGCACACATACTCAACCCAAACAGGCAGCCAAGCACAAATAGCACAGCACACATTCTGGAGGAACATTTAATCTTCCTCAGATTCAATATGTCTCAGGTTTTCAGACTAGGACCCAGGAAGTCCAGGAAAAAAAACACCTCTGAAAAAAATGTCCGTGTTGAAAAATGCCTTTTCTGTCCTATGCTATCCATTGTAGAGCTTCCTTTTCCTGCAGCTTATTTTCTGTAGCACAGAAATCCTATTTCAGTCCTATGACTGAGATAGGATTTCTTTCTGTGGCTTTCGACTGATAACAAGTCTGTAATTGTGTGATCAATGGTTTTACTAATTTGAAGCACTTCTGTAATTTAAAAGACAAACTAATAATATGTGTGAGTGTGTGTTGTTGTGTAAATTTGCTAAATGTAGCAAAGAGAAAGGTAACACAGCTAACGCCACCTGTAACAGTTTCTGACCAAAGCGGCTGCTGCTCTACCATCACTGCAGTCAGTCTACTACCCCTGGCTCTAATTAGCAACCGGCTTCAATACCAAGAATAAGAATAAGCGAGTTAACCTCAAGTCAAGGTGATCCTCACTCACAATTATTTGAGTATTTATTATTTAGTAGTTTGTAAACAAAATGTTTAAAGAATGTTTAAATTCTAATGTTAACTTTAGCTAGCACGATTAAAATCAAGCAACTCCCTGCTCTTAAATGTATGTCATACATTTTTAAATGCTTCCTTGCATCTGATGTGTTTTTGTAGCAATTGACTACCTGTGCACATATTATTATTATATATTAATCAACTGCTCTCAACGCATGTGAAGATGGTTTGTTATTTTTCCTGTACCAACCATGTGTGAGGTAGACTAGAGATCATGTATGTCCCTTTAAATAATTAGACCAGTTAGTCCATTTATTACACTTCTATAGTTATGTGAAAGAACAACACAAGAGAATTGTATTAGACAGACAGATGTGTATTAAACATATTTGCAGATTCTAAGAGTTATAGATTTGTTAGATTAGAAAGTAATCTAATTATAGATTAACATTTTTTAATATTATTTGTTGAACTATGAAGCGTTTTGTAAAGAAAATAAAATAAATTAATCTGAAAACCTTTCACCGACCACTTGGCAGAGTGCCAAGCACCCCACTTTGAAACTCACTGAGGTAGACAACCAGCCATCGATCTAGATGTCATACACACATTCTCCTCCTCCAGATGGACAATTAACAGAATACCATGATCACATAAAACATAAATAAAGGGCACACTGAACACTAGTGCGCCTAGTTATACTTTTCACTCACTAAGATTAAGTAGGAGTATCGATACCCATAAGCAGTATCGGTATCAATACCGAAAAAATTCTAACAATTGGAATAACTTTCAAAACTTTACTCACCCAGTCTTGGCAAAGTTGGTCCAGTAGGTCATGACCACAGCACTGAGCATGACATCGTTCTTTGAGAAGTTACAGGGGAAAAGATCAGTGGGACCAATCATAGGAATTCCAAAAACATAGGGCACCTCGTCCCCATGGGCGGCGTCTGACCAGGCTGGCTTCATCAGGCTCTGGCAGTGGTGGTAAAAGGCGTAGAAGTAGGTGGGTGAGCCGTAGCGAGCATGGAGATCAGCCGTTACCACCGATGGCTCCACCCACTGGTGGTCGGTGAACAGAGCCACCAGGGTCTTGCGCCTGGTCTCTGGATTGTCTCTGTCTGCCCAGTCTGTGTACATGAACTTAATGGTCTCCCTCAACGTGTCCTTGCCCTCCGGGTACCCGTACAGACTGTCCACAAAGTCTGATACGGAGAAGTCAAAGTCATTTCCAGACACGCCGTCCTCTGAATCCACCACGTTCTCCACAAAGCGCAGCCCCTCGCCCTGGTTGACCCCCAGCATGATGTCGTAGTTGAGGAACTCACCCTGCTCCATCAGGATCTCCGGGTCATCAGGGATAACATCCCCATCGATTACAGGTCCAAAGGCCACGTGGTACCTCGCTGGTTGTATGTCCTGCTCCACCAGCTCCCTGGAGCTCTTCTTCCTCAGACAGTCCACCATGTCTAAGGTGTCCAGGACATTACAGCCCACCTTCTCCGCCAGGAGACGTGTATACTTGACCGGCTGGTAATTCACCGCCCAGCTGGAGAGGGCTGACCCACTCTGAATGATGGCTCTGTGGAACAGACCTGCAAGGACACAGGAAGAAGAGACAGGATGATGTTTAGCGTGTCAATATGACAGAGGATAATTCAATTATGTGCTATACTACATGATAATTGTTAATTTTGTTGCTGCCATGATCAAAAGGGGGCTGCCAGCAACATAGTTGGTAAGAATAACAAAGGCCAGACATAACAAGTCATTGTTGCCACACAGAACAATAATGGAATCATAGCTGTGATAATGAATGTGCAGATGGCCTGGTGTCTCAGACAGCTCACAGACTGAGGAGGGAATCAGTACACTGTCTGTCATCTTCTCTTCTTCCATCCATCTCTATATGCTCTCGATAATAATCCCGGTATGTTTGTCAGGAGCAGATGCTGCCATTATGGCCCAATAGGTTTAGTTGCAAATAGAGGATGGACTAGACCAAATAATTAATTCCTTTCTTTGTAGGAAATGCATTAATGCAGTGAGATGTAAGTGTTCTTAGAATATATGAACCCTGCACACATGCCCTCCTCCTGTTAATGTACTTTTCAAGGTAGCTTGACTTGGATGAACCTCAAACACTGCAATTATAGACACAGATGCTCTTTTTTGCATTTGTCTCACACACACACACACACACACACACACACACACACACACACACACACACCTCTGCATCAGTTATGCCTTGTGCAAGTTAAAAGTCTTTTTTGTACCTAAAAGATCACTAAATACTTCAGTTTGTGGGCGGATTGCTATAAATAAAACCAGACTCCTACTCCCTACATTTGCAGAAGGAATGGAGCTGCACACATGCACTCGGCAATACAATGCAACATGGTGGCACACAATGAAAGGAGCTGAACAGAACGCCTCGGTTTCCTGCTTCTATACAGAAATAGACACATGTTGCACTAAGAGTCAACAGACCATCTTTTACGTGAATCTACATTGTTTGTGCGTGGGTGGGCTTTAAAGGGGGCGGAGGGGGTTCAGAGACGAAAGCGAAGAAATCTACAGTCTCATGGGGTGCTCCTAAATTACATTTTAGTTGCAGTGCAGTATGAAGGAAATCTACAATGACTTTTCGCCACAAGGAACAAATCCCAAATAACAAACATAATTTCCTAAGAAATAATTGAATTGCTTCTCCTTTGAAAAGAATGTCTTCCTTACAGACAGCAGAGTGAAGGTGACATGACACAACCCTCTCTGTCTTGTGGAGGCCTCAATCACCTCGTCGCCGATGCCTTGCAGTCTTCATCTTGACAGCACTACTCATCTGTTCGGACATGATTTTCGAAATCACGAGTGCTGTTTTACCGATCTCAGAGAAAATCAGAGACGCAGCTCCTACCACTTTACAGTGCTGCTTTATTGCTCATGGCGGTTTCACTGCCGGAGTCATGGAATACCACTGAACTCATGATATTGAAAGCTGCAGCAGATGAAACGCTCCAGAAATGGCATGCATAAAAAACAGTCATTATTAGACAATTTCACATTTAAGCCACAAAGACTAGCAGGGAAAGATACAGACACGCAGACTCAGTTTGTGATATTTCAGCGTCAGTGTGGGTGGCTGTGTTGAAGTCTTTGTGTTTATGAGGTAAACGGCAGACTTAAGTGCCAGATATATCACTTTGGTAGTCTTTATCAGAGGCGGTGGGGGGCTTATTTCTTCTTGGCGAAGATGAAGTGTTTATTTACAGAGCTATTTACATTTATTTGTTCGCAAGTAGTAAGTAGAATTAATGTGTCTGGGTGAGTGAACTGTGAAATGTTTCTGTGGTGAGTGTGTTTAATTGTATGAGCCACAATTTGTGTATTTAAACAATGAGTTTGGGTCTGAAAGCAGCAGCTGTTGGCGGCGAAGATATCACCACGTCTTAATATGAGTTTAAGATGTAACCTCTTTTTTTCTGTTTCTGCATCATTCTACGTGGATGAGCCATCAGCTTTCTGTGGCAGCTCAAAGGACACTGCCCTTCGAGCTATCCTGTGGTTGTGCTTCTCTACAGGACGCTGGCCTGTGCCGTGTCCCAGGGAGGGGAAGCAGATGTCGAGGGTTTCACCCACTTGAAAGCATTAGAGGGGCAGTCGCAAGATGAAAGATGGCCGCTCCGAGGCAGAGAGGGGGGCTGGGGCTTAATCCTGCCATCCCTCCCCTCTCCTCCTCCTCTCCCCTCCCTTATCCTCCCCTCGCTCTTTAGTGGTATTGCCTTTCTTCACATCTCAACTCAGATTGTGCTGTGCAAACAGAGACAGTCATAGCGCAGGGAGTCTGTCCTGAATCCCAATGCAGACAGCCATGCCACAGCCACTTTCTAAAAGTCTTTGATCAGAAAGTTGCTGTAGGAAAACGTTTGCCAGCAGAGAAGCTTCTGTGATTGCCATGGCAATTTTGACAGACATACGTATATCAAATCTGTTTGCCGTAATTGAGGAGAGCAGCTTGAATGCAACTAGGCTTGGTCTCCTGTCTGTCTGAACCCACAGATGGCCAACTGCTGAGGAGGCTGCAGCAAGGTTGACAACAATTGATTTATCTCCCGTTTTTGGTTGATGAAAGGGAGGAAGAGTGACTGAGGCTTTACTATTGCTTGTTGAGAAACGTATAAATCCAGCGCACATGAGCTGTCACCGGACACGATAAATATGCATTAGAGCTGTGTGTGATGAGCCCCACTGTGTTAGGAAGCTCACTAGGGAAGGTCAGAGAGAGAGAGGAGAGAAGAGCACAGGCTCTATCACCCACTGAGGGAATCCACTAATTAGCCACGCTGGGAGGTGTACGTGTGTACGTGCACGTGTATTTATGCTGACTTTTATTGATAAGACACAGAGATGATGAATAGTCCGCCAGACGACAGGCATCATCATGATGGGGGTTAACCATTTGTGACATTGTTTTGCCTTCAGTATCTACTCTGACATCTACGCAGTGAACGACTCCTCGCTCAACATCCTGAAACAATTAAACAGAAAGGGCATGACGCAACACCATCAACATGTGTGCCACATTCATATCTTGCATGTTTTACCCTGTAAAAGCAACAGATAGCCCTAACATTATCTGCTTGTGTTTGACATGCGAGAATCCGACACCCAAACTGTGAGCAGATCCATCAAACCATAGCGTTGCTGGCAGATTGAGGTCACACTGAATTATGACTGGAGCTCTGAGGTAATCACTCATTGGGTCCCTGCTAAAATGCTGTCGCGCCGCTCTGCAGCCACCTCCGTGCTGCGGTTTGCCGACCTCGACCGCGCTGCCCCCTCGCTAGATACCCGTTAAATGGGCATGCGGTTTAGATCATGGATTGGCTGAGTTGCTTGCGGAGATAATTCACTGCTGATAGAGGAAAAAAAGCTTGACCTTGGGGGTATGACGACCACGGCATAGGTTTGAGAGCCACAAACCACACACACACACACACACACACACACACACACACACACACACACACACACACACAGGCTCAGACAAACACACAGGTTTAGGCCATGTTTTGACAGTAACAGTTATAAAGAAATACTGATATTAACGAGCCAATGCCACATCACTGGAGAGAGAGTAACATGACGCGGCTGTGTTTTGGATCACTGCTAATGTATTACGTGTCAACTATGGGCATGTGTGAGTGTTCAGTCCGTGTTAATGGACAGGGATGTTCTGTTGGTGATGATGCCAGTAAGCGCCATAAATGACTGTACTTTGCAATCTGGAACAGCTGGCAAAAATCACTGAAGCATCAGCGGTGAGTTTTATCAGTCTGTAAAATGCATCCTGCATAGAACACTCAACAACCTTCTCAACAATGTCATCCACATAAAAAAAGAAAGAAAAAAAAACCTTAACAAAGATGTCTATCACATGACCTTGAAAGTTTGGATTGGCCAAGTCTCTCTTTATAGGTCAGTAATTCATTTTCTTAACAACATCCCACATGACTTTAAGAGCTAATAGGGGAGAAAATATGTAAAGCAGCAAAATCTTATCAAAATTCTTCTCAGACACATAAAAGCCATCACGAGAGAGGAATAACGTGGCCACAGGGACGTCTTTCTTTCTCTTTCCCCCCCACAACTCCTACTAGATCTTCTACATGCTTTTTCCTTGCCTTTCAATCTTTCCTCTGCTCTGATTTTCTGTGTCTCTCCATCTCACTCTCCCTGTCTGTTTTTCTGAGAGACCGTGCTGAGTCCCTCCCTGCTGATTATTAGACGTAAGCCCGCGTTCAGCAGAGCCTGAATCCTCTGAGCCATCTTACCTCCACCATCACTTCACTGTAAACAAATCTCCACAGACCCGTGGACTATGCAGAGCTCCCTCTGTAACAAACATTTCTCCATCTACAGTCAAACTAGGCTAGCACTCAGTTGGACACATTCAGTAACTGTTGCTCTGCCTATGTTTGAGCATTTCATTCACTCTTCTTTTATCTCTCTTTCTCTGTGCTGTTTCCCCCCCATTTTCAACTCTCATTTTCTTTCATGAGGATCCACACTGTTATTGTTTTTCTAAATGATAAAGATATATGAAGTGCTTTAACCCCACCTGAAATATTTAAAGCCAGCTGGGAGATGAACACTTTTTCATTTTGTCTAATTGTACGCCCATGGCCACTTGCAGTCTCATAACACAGGGTTAAAGCTGCTGTCTCCATGGCTACAGCCTACAATACCACAGGCTGCATCCACTTAAACACAAGTGCCTCTGGTCTGATCATGCATTAGTCCATGGATAATTTGGTCTGGCAGCCCTGATACAACACCTACATTGTTTTTTCTGTTCCATTAAAATGTTTCAAACTCGTCGACTTCAAATGAACGAATGAGCTGATGGAATCAGGAAAAGGGCCATGTGCCGTTTTCTGAGGCAGTAGCGTCATTGAATACACTTTCTGGATTCCCTCGGGCTACAGTGATATACTGTAAGTTAGAGCGCAAAAGCTACCAGGCAGTGTTTGTGTGTGTGTGTGTGTGTGTGTGTGTGTGTGTGAACGTTAATCCAAGAAAGCCAGTTATTTGCCATTCTTGTTTGCTTAAACATTAAAAATGAAACATGACATGAAATGGCCCAAATAGGACTCACTACTTATGATTCATTGCATGCACGATTTGTTTTCTTGCTCTTTTATGATTGCAACTATTTTTGTTACCTGGCTTCACATGTTTCATCTGAACCAGATTTACTCTGGACTGATTTTTTAACAGATGATCTAACAGGATAGCTGCCAAAGAAAATGCATCTTCCTCCCAGAAACTGTTTTATTTTGCATAGACCAGAACACAAAAGCAAACTGTTGCCTAATTCCTACAAAACTTAAGTCTTTCTTACATCTTGGGAGGTGTTGTAACAACATTCAAGTGAAGAGCAGTGGACTTTGAAACAGAAGGACTGCCCTGCTCGTGTTTCATCATGTCCATATAGAGACATTGTCTGAGGGGCCAGTGTTTTCATCCATCAGTGTGAGACATGCTTCATGCTAGCCCTATATAATGTTGTTTGAAGCTGTTGGTCTTCTGCTCCAGCCTCTGAGGAGACTGCCTGCTTGCCTGCAGGCAGTGGCTTAGGCCAGATAAAGAGTTTGATCCACGGGGGTAGATGGAGGGAAGAGGGAGGGACTGAGAAAGCAGAACAGAGGAGATAGAGAAGAGAGGGAAAAAGACAAAAAAGGATGGGATGGGAGAAGAACACAGAGGAAAGATGAAGGTATGAGTGTAGGAGAGGATAGGAATTGGGAAATAGCAGGAGGCAAGATGAGAGGAGAGGAGAAGAGAAGAGAAGAGAAGAGAGGAGAGGAGAGAAGAGAAGAGAAGAGAAGAGAAGAGAAGAGAAGAGAAGAGAAGAGAGGAGAGGAGAGGAGAGGAGAGGAGAGGAGAGTTTTTTGGTTTTCAAAGTCCCTTTATTGGACCATTTTCAGAGAAGTTTCACAATCACATAAATCAAAAACAAATAAGACAAAGAAAAACCTAAACAAAATAAAAAACAACAACAACAAAACCTAGAGAGAAGACGAGAGGAGAGGAGATGAGAGGAGAGGAAAAGAAAAGGAAGAGGAGAGGACAGGAAAGGAGAGGGCAGGAAAGGAGAGGAAGACGAGGATAAAAATGACCCCACTGACAGGCTGTACCAAGGTTCCAGGATCGATGTGCATCTGAGCCCGGCGAGTGTGATATCTCCTACTAATCATGACGTGACATCCACTGGTCAATACCACACACTCCAGGCCTCATCATCACATGCACACTGGCCTCCCTCTGTCTGCACGCACAGCACAACAGGGCCACCGCTCCTCCTTGAACTCAGCAACCTGGCTGCTAATCACAGGCATGCACACCACACCTGAGTCGAACAGTATTTGTGGACTAATGCTCAGAAATCATTTCAGCCTAGAAATTGGCGTGGGTGTGGGTTTACATCGGGACATTTCAGATTAGCGCGTGTTGTAGTTCGCTGTAAAGCAGATTAAATACTTCTCTGTGATTGTCTAAACTTTTTGCTGCTTCTCTGTTGTATTGTTCAAAACAGCAAATTGGATCTGGCATTCTTAGGAGGATAACGCTGCTATTTATTTGAAAATCCTATGTGATCCAGTTAAGGTGCTAGCAAACAGAAGCACAAGCATAAATAGGCATAAATCCACTCATTAACTACTGGCTAAAAAAACTGGCTAAAATTTACGTTCAGGGCAGCTTTTAAGTACTTTGCTGCATTTGCCGGTAAAGTGTGTTTGATGGACAATGACAGGGTGCACTAGGCTCTTTTTTCTTTAGCTGACACCTGGTGACTGACAAAGTCATGCAGTTTGTTCAGTACATTCTATAAAAGACATACAGTTCATGCACAATCTATGAATAGATACAGTGTATATCATTAAAGAAATATTCTTGGCCAAGATACTTTTTTTAAAACTTTTTTTGTGGGGGCATTTTAGGCCTTTATTTGATAGGACAGCTAAAGAAATTAAAGGGGGGGTTATGACATGCAGTAAAGGGCAGCAGGTCGGAATCGAACGCAAGCCTCAGTACATGCATGCTTAACCAGGTGAGCTACCCAGGTGCCCCAAGATAGAAAAGTTTTAACAAAGAAAGAATCATTGATCGCATATGCACTTAAATCATGGCAACAAAATGCCCTTTAGTACATTTATTATTTCTTCAGCTGTTTCCTGTATTTTTTGGGATGTTATCTGTGAATTCTCATGACTACACATGTATGCACATATGTATACAAACTGCATTGATTTCTGTCCTCTCCCCTCGCAGCCTCCAAGAGAAACAGAGCGTCTGCACGGTGAATTTTTCCATTTGCACTCATGCATGTGTCGCTAACGCTGCAGCCTCTGAAAAGCAGAGAATACTATCTCCTTCTACTGCTAGCTCTCTTTGTGCTGTGGCATTCGAAGCGGTATTCACTGAGCTCAATCCACACTGCTGCAGTGCTTAGATTGGCCTGATAGCTGTGTACGCACAACAACAACACACACTGTCAGCGAGCCTTGACTAGGCGTCGATGTCGAAATGGGAAGAATAATGAGTTATTACAGGGTTATCGGTGTATATCTCCATGTCATGACTGTGTAAGCGGCCCTGCTAATCTCATTAGATGGGACAAATTGTTAAAGATGTTTTCTGATTTCCTCTCTCTTCTCCTACTGTGTCCACAAATAGATTTCAGATCACCGTGCTGAGAGGAAATGATAAGTGCTTTCAGCTCCCAGAGAAACTGGTTTTCATAAGAGAATTGTGCAAGTGGCTGCGTAGTAACAGTGCAAACATCTGACTCCTGTCTAACTATATGCACCATGTTTTACACCTCAATCTGCATTGTATAGCAGCCCCAAAGCTTGGTTCATTTTTATATATGCAGCAAGCAGTGACAGCCAAAGACAAAGCATGCACTCACTTCAAGGAAGCAAAGCTCCATAAGTACAAATCAGTCTATAATGTAAAATATGTCTAGCATGGGAGGGTCAAAGATATAAGTCACACACAAATATGACAATTCAGCCATGAAATGTGGAAGGATGGGAAGGTTCTATTCTTGGCGACATCTTGCCTGTGACAGCCAGATGGGATGGCTGAAATTCATTTTTGGGCCAAGCAAAGCCACGGAGAGGGCGCAGTTGCATTTGTGACAGACAAATTATCGCAAGGGGTGTACAGCCCCCTGGGGGGAATCAGAGGGATTCAGAGCAAAGTACAGAAAGAGTGACGGAGAGAGAGAGAGAGAGAGAGAGAGAGAGAGAGAGAGAGAGAGAGAGAGACCTCAGTCTAAGTGCCTACAGAAACAAATTAGCTGTGAGCTGTAGGGGTACGGGAGGTGATACTGAGATGGATACACACATCTCGGCCAAAAACAGGAGGTGGGTGGAAGCTTATTGCTTACCCTGGCCCTTTTCACAGTCTTCCAATACAGCAGATCACTAGCTTACAAGCTTTTGAGTCTGGTTCAGAAAAGGATATGTCCCCACTTAAATCTGAATGTAGCTGACATACAAACGTGCATGGTGTTCATGCACACGCAGAGCATAAACATGTTGGCTTAGCTGCACTTGTGCATCCTCTAAATATCAACTGTCTCTCCAGGGAAGTCAAATCCTACTATAGCTACACAGAAAATAGTAATGGAAAATTCCTACAGGCAACATGTAACATATGTATACTATACAACACACCAACATAAATGCTACCACCACACAAACACACACACACACACACACACACACACACACACACACACACACACACACACACACACACACACACACACACACACACACACACGCACCTGCACAGACACATTCACATGCTCTTATAATTCAGGAAGCTCATTAGGCACCACACACAGAGCACCTAGTAGGCAGCAAGCTTTTTTTTCTGACCAAGAACATCAGCAACTCTTTTAATCTAAACCACCATCAATGAAGCAGAACCAGAGGAGACATTAGAAGAAAAAAAAAATTGCATGTGCTGTAATTCCTGTGCCCCACTCAAAATTATAGTGCCTTCCTATTATAGAGAGTTCCCCTGTTACCGATGCCTTTTAGGGTCAGTGGTCACACCAGCAGCAGCCTTCCGGGCTGATTAACTATTGTCCAAGGCATGAGCGTGCCAGGGTGGGCACAGGCTCCAACAGTGTAAACATATTCTTCTAGCTGTGCCTGTGTCACTCTGTGTTCCTCTCTCACAGCATCTGACACTTGTGTGCACACCATTGTACCAGTAGCCCTGCAGCCAGAAGCCACACATACTCATTCTAATTCAAGGCGCCACACTATGCAAACAAACAGCGGACAAAAATAGAACAGATATGCGTCGCCCTCGCCCTCATTCTTGGGCACACATTAAAGATTGAGAGTGAAACTCGGGCCTGGGACGGGATGGCGTTGCGAATGTTATCCCTGCACCTGCCTGTGGAATTACCTGGTTAAAGGAAGGCTGCTGTGTTTGTGCATTTATTGAGTGTGTGTATGCTTTTGTGTGTATGAGTGGCCTGTGTACTGTGTGCTGTGAGAAACACAGTGGAGGGATAGCAGCACTGTCACAACAGCCCATCCCTGGAGAGCACTATGTCTGCCTTTCCTGCCTCATGCTTCATACTGTAAACTCCCATTGAGTCAATTACTGTGGCAGGCTCTTTAGCCACCATAGCCACTTACTGTAAGTGGACGTTTAGACAATTGGGTTATGACATGTCCTAGTACTGTGTATCCATTGGCAGCAGCGGCTTCCTGAAAATCTACTCAAACAAATCAAGTCAACTGGAAATCCCAACAATTAAGAGCTATTTGTGCAGACTATCTGAACTCAGCATTCGGCCACTGAGCATCGATTTGCTGCAAAACTAATCTAAATCAATCCATTTTTTAATTTGGATTAGGAATCACACTGACTGCTGAGATGTTGACATTAATAATAGAGATTAAAAATGTGTTGATCAAAGTCTTCATCAGTCTGAGATCCTTCATTTCTGCCTCCTCTGAACAAAAGTGTGCTGACCACACATTTATCTGCGCTACAAGCTAGAAAATACATCTTAGCAAGACAAACAGACAGACATATGGATGAACTAAGCTGTCCACATCTATTCTCATTGTGTCACGAGAGGGGAGGGAGGAAAGAAATGGGAGGTCATGGGAGGATAAGAGAGGAGGGGAAAAGAAATAAGCGAGAAGACTCAAAATTCCTCTGTGGGTGCTATTGTCCCTAGAGAGTATTCAAAGCAGACAAGGGCTCTCTGCATAAGAAAATGGTACTTCGCATGCTAACTGTGACTTGGCATTCATTGTGAGGAAGACACAGGCATATCAATGCATTGGGTGACTCATGCAACCATTTCATCTCCAATATGTGCTGTTCTTGAGCTCAATACAAAGGCTCTCAAATGATTTTGGAGTGTGATTTGGTTGAATTAAATTTCGGGTTAGAAATACACCACATATTCATCACTTTTTCAAAGGCCTTTTTGCAGTGTTAGTCTTTATGACAGTTTAAGCCCATGCAGAGGAGAACAACTACATTCTGAGCTAGTCCACGTCTAAGAAGCTTCGATGGCTTTCGGAACAGTTGGCTCAAAGCATTTTCATTAAACTGTATTTTGCGCAGCTCTGCCACCTCTCTATAGGGTCATATTGGCTTATGGTGCTCTGCAACTGTGAGTAATATATAAGTCAGTGTATTAGATCTGGGGCCTGAGATGAAATCTAATTTCTCTGAGCTCAGTAAGAGAGATTGTTTGCTGATACACATCCACATATCCAAGGCCACATCTGGCAGGCCCTATCAAATATACATGGACCTCAGCAGATCATGATACGGCTGCACTCCCATTATTTCCTCAAGTCCACAACATATTCTAATTCCTTGCAAGGTGTTTGAGACAGACACTGACATTTACTTTGATATTTACCAACTATGTGCAGATAAGCATGTCATGACATCTATTTTTGTATTAGCGCTTGCCAACGTCTTAGTTATTGTCCGATCTCATGAGGATACCATTTAAGAAATGAATATTGTAATGAAGGCAATAAAGCACTGAGATGACTTGGATGATATTGAGAAGTGACAGTTAATTTCAGTCATTGGGGCAGCCAGCTGATAACAGATTTATAGCATCACAAACCGTAATGGACAAGTAATTAATATCTATTGTGCAGACTTCATTTGGGACGCTAATGCATCATATTGAATTTCAGATGAAACAAAAAAAACAGAGTGACAGAAAACATCTCAATGTCTGGCGCCGTGTCAACCTCATTTCAGAGCAGCCGGCCTAATAACAAGGACTATATACATTCCCCTTTCACAGCAGCACTCAATTTTGGCAGGATAGAATGCAATGTATTTTTACCTCCGTTCCTTTCTGTCAAGCTCTGAAAAGGCCAAATGGGTAGTGGTGGACACTTTCTTCACCACCTCAATATCCCCATTTGTGTTGGCTGCTTACAGAGGAGTGGTGGTGCAGGGACTAAAATGCAGAGTGACAGGCCGAGGTCCCGGCACAAGGGCAGAGAGCTGTGAGCTGAGCTATGGTGAGGAGCAGTGCGTCCTCTGCCCCGGCAGCCTCATTCACTATTTATTTGTGTGTCTGTATGTATGTGTGTGTGTGTGTGTGTGTGTGAGCATACTGCCCATGCTAGCTAGCGTCATTCTGTTTGCTTACATTGTGTGAGTCCTTGTGTATTCACACACGTCTGCATTCTGGTGAACTCTCCGTGCTGCTTGTGGAGCTGTGCGACTGCCTCGCTGAGGTAAGAAAGGCATTCAATAGTTGACTTTATGCCTCAGCGGTCACAATTCAGATTATCAGTCTTTTACATTCAAACCAGGCTGTTGGCAGTGGAAGGGAGTAAAGAAAAAATTAAAAAATAATATCATAATTGTGTGAGAGTGCACACGTTCCTTTCTAATGTTTTTGTCCTCTTTTCCATGGTAACATGCCTTTCACTGCAATCTGTCTGTTTCCTTATCTTCCTCCATATTCTCCCCCTCTCTGTTGTGTCTCTTGCTGCCAATGCCAGTAGGCACACAGCTGTAGCCACATGACATCCCCTGTAGTGGGAGAGTATGTGGACTTATGTACACATGGACTGTGTGTGTGTGTGTGTGTGTGTGTGTGTGTTTTCATGTGTGCGAAGCTGAGCCGAGGTGAGCTGAGCATGGGGGGGAATATTTACGCAGGCCAACCTTTAATGACAGCCAATCCCAGTGGCCTGGACCTGGCATAGCTGTGTGTGTGTGTGTGTGTGTGTGTGTGTGTGTGTGTGTGTGTGTATGTGTTCAGAATGTGTATAGCAGTGTTTGTGCAAGTGCGTACATATTTGTGCAGTATCGATGTGGGTCTGTGGAGATGAGTTATGTGTGTGTATGGCCGTGTGTGTGTGTGTGTGTGTGTGCTCGTCTATCAGTTAGGCTGCATGCTGGCACGCTCCACTTTCTCAATGTCAAGCTAACACATATTCAACAGCAACTAATGTCACTACACTTGACACATATCTCACCCACAGACATTCTTTTCCAGCACACATTCAGAGTGGCATCAGTAAGGCTATTGCCATTACTATAGAATGTGTCATTGTCAGCTTCCATCACCACCACATAAAGAGATGACACACAGGTCTGGTCTGTAACACACAGATTAGCTCCTTAGCATGTGGGAAATAGGTATCTATACATCAAACAGCACCAACTCAATTTGGGTTTTAAAGGTCAAATATTACGTTTTGTAATACATTACTTTCATTAATTAATATTATTTTTACATTTTTATGTATTATTTTATTCTTTCTCTTCTGCAGTCATGGGATATAGGGCATTTGGAGTAGGCTACTAACATTGGTCTGTATTTTTGTGTTTATTGCAAATTTATTAAAATGCCAATTTGACATTAGCTATGAGGAAAAACTTGCAATCAATAAAATTAGTAATGCCTGTATTCCATTTAGCTGCTTTGTTTTCAGGGTCCTGGTATTGTGCATGCTGGTATTGTCACTGTCAAGACTTACAAGACACTTACATAAAACAGAGCAATCACTATTGTTATTAGAAACACCTGTGCTTTCTACTGACTGCTGTAAAAAACAGCCTATTGTAGATTTTCATATAACACAGATCTAAAGTCATATGGATAGAATTTGAGCTGCTACTGAGCTCACATGTCAACAGATTCATCTCCATGACAACTGAGCAAAATCCATCTGTTGATGAAAATGTTTGAAAGCTCCAGGAAAAGCTAAGTGGACCCTGAGTTATGATTGTTTTTTTCAAACCAGTAGACTATTGTTGCAGTTGTTTTACTGCATTAATTTTAAATAATTGAAGTAAAAATGTAATCACTCTATTTTAATGACATTTTTTTTACCGGTATATTCTGTATTTTATTCAAATGCGAAAATATATGGGCAATACGGATAAAATCCAATATCACGGTTTATGACATTTTATACTGTCATTGATTTATTGTGATGAAGTACAACATATAAAATAGCCAGACAGGAATATCTCTTTTTGGCAAATGTAGCAAATTAAAGAGCTGACAAGCCAAAGCACTTCATCACATTGATGCAAACATGATATAAAAATCCAATTTGACAGAAAACATTCCTGCTTATTGATTTGCAACATTGCCCACAATGGTCAAATAACAATATGGAATCTCTGACAGTTCGTCTCACGGTGTATATATATATATATATATATATATATATATATATATATAAATAAATTTGCACACCTTGTCTTATTCAGAGTGCTTCTTATCTTAAAAATGTATTTATCAACAAACAGTCAAAAGGGAGTGTTGTCTTATTATCATGGTCGTCTTATATTTGGCCAATATGGTATTATTCACAGGTGAGAATAATAGTTATTCTTTGTGCACTATTCCCCCGAGTACATTTCCACATGACATCAGAATCTAGTTGCTGTCATTTACTGTAAATAATTTGGAGCATATCAGTTCTACCACACATTGTCTCCCCGCATGTCACTGTGCACTTTGTTTGCCTGCCTTTCTGCATGGGGAATGTTAGCTACTGGTCTGTGTTTATTCAATGAAGTACTTCCATGGTAACATGTTTTCCTGTTTGAATTTTAATCAAACATAGGCCACCCTTTTTTCAGCCAGGGTGTTTTGGCTGTGACGGGTGTGCAGTGATTTTGGCTCAGATCTGTAGCTGTTCCCATGAACACCATCAGGTATTCACAGTGCCATCTCTGATGTCGCAGCTGTCCCTCCTCCTCGCCAGCTTCCTTAGTTTTGACACAGAGAAATAGACTGGTGCTTTTGGGTTACTGACAAATTACGGGCAGCACAATCTACAGTGTTTGAATAATTTAACACCATACCGCTTGGGGGGAATTTGCAAAAAGAACAAGAAAAACCTACACACCAAACTTCTGTCTTCAGGGTTTGAAGCAGGAGCTATCATCCGTCTGTCCTCTGGGATTTTGTTATCTTGTATCTTTCAGTATGTCTGCAAGTGAGGACCATGTTTTGGTATCACAGAGGCGGTTTGGCTGTCTCAGAGGAGAACTCAGGTACCCATACACCCCCTGTCTTTCCCAGGAGGTTAGGGGGAGAAGTCAAGGTGGGCTGCATAGGTAGTTGATCCACAGAGGGAACGTTTATTCCATACAGCGCTTTAATAGAGACCAGAGGGAGAGGAGGAGTAGTGGAAGCTGGTAGGGCTGTAGCACAGTGGCGCTGTTTCTTATCGAGTCTCCCTCCTCTTCTAATGAGCATTCTATTAGCAGCTAGGGGACGGATTTAGGCAGTTAGGCATACGGAGAAGGCTGGCTAACAATGCAAGTGGTAAGCTAAACAGCTGTTCCCTCTCTGCTGCCACCCCCCATCCCCGGCTAATGAAGCCCTGAACGATGAGCAGGAGTCCCGGGACATGGCAGAGAACAGCCATAGACACCCAGACGGGGATTCTCAGTCACTCACAGGCCTCATAAAAAAGTCTGTGTGGAGAATAGCTTCACTGATAGGATAACCAAGGCTCCAATTAAATAGTGGCTCTAAGGGGAACCCTAAGAATAGCACATTGGGCGAGCACAGACATTTTTATGAGCACCCTGCACGGCTCTGTGTTTGGAAAGTAAACACTCCTTTGCATTGTTTTTCCGAGTTGAGGACGTCGGAAGCCATGATGCCTTTCATAATGGATAATAAACAGATCACTGTGATGATTTTTGTGAAATGTTACATTGCTACATTTCATTATCCTCTACAGTGTGAATGGTGTTCGCAGTTGTGGGCATCGATCAAGATTAGTAGTATGCCATCTGGGTATGTCAACATCTGAAATACTGCAGAGGATGCATGCTCTCCAAACAGCCTTCACTTAAACAAGGAGAAATGTTTCAGGAGAGATGCCTATTTTTCAGATGATAAAAAACTTGATACAGCATCATGTTTGGCTGGCAAGACGCAGCATTTGTTTTAGTTAAATGTCGAGTCTGTCAAAGGCGAGATTGTCTGACAGGGGCCCAGGTCACCTTCAAATGATACATGCGTTAACATTTACTTGCACACTTGAAGGTATTCTTTTTGTCTTTGTTAAGGAATCACTTCAGCTGTCAAGGCTGCTGCATGCTTTAAATGAAGAGCTGTTCTGAACGTGGGGCTGCATCAGAGCTTCTGATTCTGAAAGTCTACACTTATATTTTGCAGCAATTAGCCAGGTGTGAGTTTCGAGTACTCTGCAATTTTATTTTCTCCATTCTTCACACAACTACGTCTGCCACTGTGTTGAATACTAAACTGCTCATCATGAACAGCTTTGAGGAAAATCTTTCCTTTTAGTGTTTACTTTAATCTGCATTTGTTAGCTCATGGATATCGTAGGAGTCGCACTGTGAGTTTTGTTTTACTCCTACATTCCTGTTCTTACCTTTCGTCTAACAGATAGCAGCCTCACTGGTTTCTGATCCACTTCATTGCTGTGCTTTGTCAGCAAACACTTCCTCAGCACTTCCTGCAGCTGCTTCACAATAAAAGCCTTCAGGCGGCATCATCAATTTTGTAGGCAACACTATTCTTCTTGTTGCTTGATTGCTGTATATGCCTACCATTCTGTTTCTACTGAAATCCTATGGTATCAAAACACCTTAATGAAACCTAACCAAAAGGTTTGAAACAATAAAACCTGTAGTGTAGATGTACTATGTGATCGCAGCATCTTAAAAATGTATTTTGATGGTGTGTGTTATTGTTTGTTGAAAAATAAGACAATCGTGATAAAAATTGTTACACGGTTTTTATCCATTATTAAAATGGAGAAGTTCTTATGGAAATCAACAGCTGCTTATAAACTCAACTAACTAAACTCTAACTGCCTAAATTTAGATCTCTATTATTCCTATAATTGAAGATGAATTACATAATTCTTTCCAGGAAACTTCCTAGAAAAGTATGGACCCAAAAAATAAAGCTTTGCTATTTTATCTCCCAACATGAAGGTCTAAATGCTATTTCAAAGCCCTCTCCAAGCTACACGAAATAAAATGGTGGTGGAGAGATACTGAATTATTTCTTTCTTTATTTATTTTATTGGAATAAGCTTATAAAAAAACCACGGTGTTTTTTTACTGTAAAATGAACTCACACCAGCTCACAAAAAACAGAAAATTCACAGAACAAATACATGGACCTGACCTCAGTGCTCTGAATGGCTGCTAGGGCCTTGGTGTTTCCAGATCAGAGTCAGCAGTTGCCAACATCAGACATTTTCAAATCCTACGTGAGGGCTTTAAATTGCCCTTGAAGGCTTTGTCTGTTAAGCAGCTGCACCAAGTGTTACCATGGTAATATAGTTAATGCTTCAACAGTTTGGCATTTTTGGGATATTTCTTTCAGGGCAGAAGATAGTGAGATTTCTATCTAACTAGGAAAACAGTACACAAATCTCCAAAAGGAACCCCAAAGCTACACACGTTCATTATTTCTTCCTGTTTATTACCCAATGCCTCTCTATGTCAGACAGCTTCTCACCCCACACGTTTGAAAAAAGGTGTGAAATGATTTGCTGTCACACACGGTTGGATGATGTGTTGAGAAAGCAAGTTTGTTAAAAGCATGCAAAAACCATTGCACCTGAGATATACTTAAAGGTCCTATATTAAGTGAGATTTATATGTCTTGTTTGATTATAAAGAAGGTCGAAGTGCTATATAAATATGGTGCAAGTATGAAATAGCTCAATCCACTGAGAAATGCACACATTCAGAAACGGTGCTTTTAAATCAGCCTGCTTTCTTTAAGGTTGTGATGTCTACTATGCTATTTATAGGGAGAAAGTGCCACTAGGGTGCCATTACAGTCATTCCCCGGCTGCAATGACGGTGCAGAGACGCAGAGAGCACAGATGCGGAAGACCCGTAAACACTGACCAATGAAAGCAGACTGGCTTTTTAAGGGGGGGATTAAAGAGACAGGGGGTGAATACAGGTACATTCAGACAGACAGTATGATAAAAAATAAAGTGTTTTTTTGAACATTAAAGCATGTAAACATGTTCTAGTAGTAACCCGAAATACAAGTATGAACCTGAAAGTGAACATAACATACCCCCTTTAATTTGTAACATGCAGATGCTATTTTCAAAGTTTCAAACTCCATTTATGTCTTTTCACTCTTCAGTCTGCAGCAGCAGGTAGCCTCTCTGTCCATGTACTGTAGTAACCAAATATGAGCACTGTAACTTAACGTAGAATTTCCTATCCAGGAGAAGAAAATTGTCTTTAAGTTGTGAAATAGCACATTTGCAATATTGTTCTCTGACAGCTGCATTCACATTTGCGAGTCACTCTCTTTTACCACCGAAAAGGATCTAGAGTGTATGTTACCTCTCTAAGCTAAAAATCTATTACAGCCTTGCGGGCCTAAAAGCTAAAGATTTAGTCTTTTTGTCAGGTTGCACAATGTTGGCTCTTTATAGTAGAGCTTTCTGCTCGTCAGCATGTTTGCCGAAAGTTCCTCTCATTGGGGATTTCATTGTGCTCAGACTATGCAAATTTCACAGCTAAGGCTAATGCATTTGCACTGCCCAGAATTGAATGTCTTGGCACGTGCACATGCACATGTTCACACACACACACACACACACACACACACACACACACACACACACACACACACACACATCTTCTCTTTCTTCTTACACTTCACAGATAAAGTGTGCACTTGGAGCACATTATGTCAGTGATGGGGATCCAGATGGCATACATGAATTCCGTTCTCTATATCACATTGTTAAAGGTTCTCACCAAGCAAATCACACCAGCTTAGTCCTACTGCAAAGTAACTGGACTGATGTTTTTCCTATGCGACACTTCTTATTACACATTGAAAAAAACAATTTTCCTTCCAAATCAATCTGTCTGTAAGCACAGACTGTAGCAAGTAGGTTCTGTGTAAACAGAACGATATATTCCTGAATGCCTATAATCATGCAGTATATTTCCTCTCTGTGTAGATGAAGCGGTTATACAAAAATGAAGTGAGCACAGAGTCATACATTTCCTATTTCAAAAATAATTCAGACGTTTCCAAAACATCACCCGAAACAGCGTGAAACACCCGTTAATGTTCCCTTCCAGCTGCAGAAGATGTATATAAATTACAAGTTGAGCAAACCAAATTGATGAAGAATGAGATGGTGTGGCAGCTCCACAGTACCTTCTGTTATTCATGCAGAGGCATTGAGTACTTTTCTCTCAGCAGGGATAAATAGATGTACGGAAACTGAATGCATGACCTAGCAGGCCACACAGGTGAGCTGTCAGCAACAACAAGCAAACACAGACTGCTCGTGGTCATCACTAAAGGGCAAAGTTCAGCTAATTACACCGGCGTTGTTCATCTGGCAGACAAACAGGGAAACAGTCTATTTAACAACACATCTAGCCAGCCATGTGGCCTAGTGCGGAATGCCTAATGAATAAACACTTTTAGAATCGTGGGTAAAAAAAGAAAAGAAACAAATATGTTGTGCAGTGAATAAAAAGACAAAGACAAAAAGAGAGAACAGACAGTGTAAAAAAGAAAAGATGGATAGACATAATGAAATGTGAAAATAGCGAAAAAGGAAACCTAGTGAGTGGTGGCAGAAATTGGGCCAATATGTGTGGAACGACAGGGAATAAAGGGAGGGTGAGAGAGAAAGGGAGATAGAGAAGGTGTGAGAGGAGGAGGGAGGTCAGTAGAGACGTGGAGATGGGTGGAGGCGGAGGGAGAGAGATGAGCCCCCAGTGCTCAGCTGTCAGTGCTTCCTCTGCAGGTGGGGCAGGAGGAGTGCCAAGTCCCTCTCTCCCACTCACACAGACACCCATGCATCACTCTATAATGGATGCTTTACACTGGTGCCAAAGAGAGAAAGACTGAGACAGAGAGAGGGAGACATGGTGAGAAGACGAAAAAGAGACATGCGGGAGGGTGGGTACTGGAAAAAGAAAGAAACTGCTGTGAGGAACAGGGAAAAGGAACTGAAGAAAATGCCTCAGAGATTAAGGCAGTGGAGTCGAGGTAGCGGGGAACTGGATAGACAGACAGACAGACAGACAGACAGATGGAGACCTCCATCAAGTCATTAGACCAATCAAGAGAGGAAACAGACGAGACAGTCTGGGAGCAATATGATGCAGCTATTGGTTTAATTGATCTAAAGCCTAACAGGATAAAGAACGCAGGGGAACAGCCAGGAGATGCAGCCACCGCTCCCCCTCCAACATCCTACTGTCACTGTCCATTAGGAGGTGTATGAATGCGCCCTTGACAATGATTTATCAAGAATGATTCATAGATGGTATCTACCTGAACTAATGACTTGCCAGCGTCTTCGCTGGGGATTGCAGGTCATCAACAGATGACATATTCTGTAGTCACCTCGTTCATCAGCTGCGATTAGTTTCCAAAAGTAATCTCAGCGATACATCACCAGATGGGTCTCATTGTATTGTCTCGGAGAATATTGCTGAGACAGCCCATGTGTGCCACATGTCGCTCAAGCTGCCGAAGCCCATTCATATACGGCTGTGAATCTGGGGCTAGGTATATGCAATGCTCTGAGCTATTACCTTGGTTGATGGAGGCATGGATTTACTAAAGTACTCAATTATCCCCTGCTTCTTTCTCTGACCTGCTGCTCGGCTCTTTAACACCTATAACTCCATGCTTTATAGGCTCAACTACCTGCTGCAAGCAGAGACAAACTGATGGCTGGACTACCTGAATGAACTGCCGTCACTGTTTTTGGGACATTTGTCAATTCTTCATTCCTCTGCTCTCTTCTGGCTAGAGATAGGTAAAACTGCCTCACTCTGACGGACAGCCCAACTGGATATTATTTTCTAGAGTGTTACCTCAAACTGGCTATCGGACCTCAGTAGAGTCATCTTTAGCCCAATAACACCTCTCCCACGTCACATTACTCTGCAGGAGGCCCTGTCCTGCCTTGTTCTTCTGCACAATACAACTTTGGCTTCATTTTCTCTTTGCAACGCTGAGTAGTGAAGAGAAAAAAAACTATTTGCTGCCTGAATTAGGCCGTTTCCGATTTCTAACAAGTCCAAAAGAGAGTAATACCTTTTAGTCGGTGAGTAATCTTCCATCTTTGTTTTGTAAAAAATAAAGCATTTTTAGTCCGTTATACAAAGTCAAAGACACTGCCGTTCAAAGAAATGCCACATAGGCCACTTGTTAAAAGCAGTTTGCTTTTTCCACACAATGACGGCCACACTATATGGCAGACAACAAAGCCGAGTAGTCAGCGTAAATAAATACAAGCATTCTTGCTCCGCAGAGATGGCATCCCCCTGGTTTAATTATCGCTCTTGTCAATCGAGGTGGAAGAATACGGTACCTGACAAGCCACGTCCCCATTCTCTCATCTCACATATAGGACTTTTTCACACCCTGAGATGCACAGACATCCTCCAGCAAACAGCCAAATCAAACCTTGAGATGGAGGCATTCTGGTGCCCCAAACACACAGGTAACTTCACAGTGTCGAGTTGCTGAATGCCTTTGACATCTCAGAAATAAGGTCTATTCAACTACGACAATTGTCCCTGGTTTTTCTCAAGCACAAGGCATTTGCACAACAATGGTGCTGAATCGTGTATGAGTACAATCCCAGGGATGTGGTTATGCAGCTATCTTTCCCGGTGACTCCAATTCACATTCCAGCTCATGCAAGGTGCCTTTATTTGATGCCTAGACCACAAGAGATGGAAGGCTGCTACAGGATGCCTGAGCCCACAGAAATTAAGTCGACACCGAGTGTGGATGGATTGCACCTCCAGATCTGTGCGGTGAGAGCTCAGCACAGGGGCATTATGGAGTGGGGGTGCGCAGGCCATTCCAGAGGGAGAACCTCCCATGGGTCTCGTTTCAGAAAGGAAACCAACACGTGTTATTTACAAAGGTCACAGCCAGATGTAACATTATAGTTAAAGCAGTGATGTAGAGTAAGACTCACACACTCTTCATCTGTATGACCTGCTGGCCTCATTATCCATTCTGCAAGATAGGGTAATTTGGAGCAGCATTTACATTAGCCTTGGATTACCTGTCGATATCTCAAGATACAGCAATGAATGAGTACACAAGTTCTCAAAGCTCAACACATCCTCACAATTCCCAGCAGCATCACTACAACAGTGTTTGTGTTGTTCCCTCTAAGGACAACTAGAAGCGTGCATGTACACGGTAAATGATTGTCAGAGCAGAGGTTAGATGCTCATGGCAATACAGGCTCTGAATCCCACAACAACAGCACTGTATCAGCAAGACTGACAGAGGCAGATTGATTCGAGGTCCATTAAACCTTGTTGTCAGTCTTATTTCCTTCCTCCATAGGTCCGTGAGGTAAATACATGCCAGAAACAGCCCAGTAGTCATTTGCACTGATTTGTGCGGTGAAATCACAAGAGGGCCCAGACAAGACCTTACAAAGAGGTCTGTTCCCTAACCTGCCATGTGATGTCATGTAGATGGAGTCACTCACAATGCAATTTAAATATTAAGCGATTTGAATATAAGTATTAAAAGAGTCAAGAATATGTCACCCCTTCATGTCAGATGTAATGTATAAAGCAGGCCTGACACATGTTTTGGGCTGCAACTAACAATTATTTTAATCAAAGATTAATTTGTCAGTTGATCAATTGATCATTTTGGTCCCTCAAATTAGAAAATACTAAAAAAATATCCACACAATTTCCCAAAACCCAAGTTGACATATTCATATTGCTGTTTTGTCCAACCAACAGACAACAAGATATTAGTTTTACTGTAATTGAAGAAAACCAGCAAATATTCACATTTGTTGCTTTGGAACCAGTTAATGTTTGCCCATTTTTGCTTTAAAGAATTACTAATATTATTTATTGATTATCAAAAAGGTTTCCAGTTAATTTTCGGTTAATTGCATAATCCAGGGTTTTGTTTTAAGTCTGAGACTGGACCTCCTCTCAGACAAAGTTTGGAAAAAGGTGCCTGCCCCAACTCCCCACTTAGTTTACTTGCTTAGTTTCTCTCAATTCCTGGATGCATATGGGATCATGATTATGTTATTTGATGCTATGGACACGCCAAGACAGCGTAATATTGCTGTTTGACATGACTTCAGACTACACCAAATACGTGAAAAAGGTATTTCCTACAGCATTAATTAGATTCTGACTCTGGGAAAGTGGGAAAAACATCATAAACCTCTGGACTCATTGATTAGTCGACAATCATCTCTAGACATGTTAGCTCTACACATACAGTATATTGCAAACACAGTAGCTTTAAAGGTCCTATGACATGCTGCTTTTTGGATGCTTTTATATAGGCCTTAGTGGTCCCTTAATACTGTATCTGAAGTCTCTTTCCCGAAATTCAGCCTTGGTGCAGAATTACAGCCACTAGAGCCAGTCCCACAATGAGCTTTCCTTAGGATGTGCCATTTCTGTGTCTGTAGCTTTAAATACTATTGAGGAGGAGAGAGGGGGGGCAAGGTGGAGGGTGGGGGTGTGGCCTTGACCAACTGCCATGCTTCGCTCGTTTGCAAGCCATGATGTCTCTCTCTTTCCCATGGGCGGGCCAAATTCTCTGGGCGGGCAAAGCAGAGAAAGGGGAGGTAACCTTTCCCCTTATGACGACATAAAGGGAAGATTCCAGATCGGCCCATCTGAGCTTTCATTTTCTCAAAGGCAGAGCAGGATATCCAGGGCTCGGTTTACACCTATCGCCATCTCTAGCCACTGGGGGACCATCTCATATTAATGTTAAAAAACCTCATAAAGTGACATTTTCATGCCATGGGACCTTTAAACATTATATATTGCTCACACTAATTTACATTAAAACTACTATGTATGAATATACAGAACTCTTTCGTATACTGAATCTAGTATGTCTATAGTATGTTTGAAACTATGGAGGAAAGGAACTTACTAAAAGACCTTCATTAAATACACTTTATTAAATACACATTAAATATCTTCCCCAGGAATCAAAATATGAGCGTTGACACATGGAAATTATATTTAAAAAAGAAATTACGCCTTGAAGCCTGACTTTAGTTGCCCCCTCCAGAATCAGCCCCAACGTATGGCATCTTTCCTCAAATGTGTAAAACCAGTTAATGTGATAGTGAAGCACATTTTAGTTTAATGAAGCAACTGATATGATTAACATGAGAAAAAACGTTTTGTTTTGCAAATAGGATTTTATTTGGGGTCCATGTCCATATTATGAAATATTCAGCCCATGATTTAATATGTATAAATTCTCATAATAATTCTTTACTTCTTCTACTTACAGTATTTTATATTTGCCTCTGTATCAGTATCCTTTTTATATAAAGTATTTGTTGTTGTTGACAGTACAGAGGAAGGAGTCTGGAGGGTGATGGTGCGGGAGAAAAGGGTGTTTTAACAGAAATAACAAAACTGTGATGAGTGTTGCTGGGTGTAGCTTATGATAGAAACACTCACTACTACAGATGTTTTAACAAGAAAGAAAGTGAGACCAGCGCAAACTCAGTGATAACTTCTGATGTATTTGTGATAAATATCACCAAGTTAATAAATAAATTAAGCTAAATATTCAGTTTTTGTTTAATTAAGTCTTTATCAAGTTCAAATTTAAGATCAAATGTATGATTTGGATTATACATTCATCAACTCTGTTTTATCATTTAACCTACTGAACCTGTAAGGTAAGTGCAGTTCTAAATGTTCTCAGCTTGTATGGTTCATTTTAGTCCATGTTATTAAAGCTTTTTTTGCCAGCCATTTTGCCTTCAGGTGATTCACTGACTGCACATACTTGAACATAAAGGACTCGGCAGTTTGTGCCTCACTGTAATCATGGCATCACACTCAAGTCACTCTAACAGAAGCTCCAGTTTCTCACTCAATCAGCTGAAGGAAATTGTACAGTAATACATCAATTCCTATGATGTCCAAGTGACATCCTTTCCAAAACTGCATGAATTATACATTTTAGTCCACAGCAAGTAGCTCACGATGAAGAGCAGCCATTAATAAAGTTAATATTTCAGATTTGATTTGAGAAAAATGTCCAGCCACGCCATTTGATTTTATCAATCTATCTGATCCTCAATTTCTACACATTCCACGATACATCCCTTCATTTAATCACCTTCTTTGCTATCCTTCACACTAAATGGATTTAAAAACTTGTTCCCAGCTGAAAACCAGGTACCTGTCACACTGCCCTCTTAATACTCATGGTTCAAGGGGTTTCAGTGTTTGCCAGGTGGTGTCTTGCATTAAACAGCCTTGGTACTCATTGCACTGCTGTAATAAAGCCCAAGCATTTAACATGCACATTTATGGTCCTCAATAACCCAGAAGTCTTAATAAAAATGAGAGCTGACATTGGCATGAAGGATCCTCCACACTAGCTGTCTTTAATGTCCAAGACGTTCCATTAAAAGGGGAGCACTTCCTCAGAAGCGGAGCTTTTATCCTGATTGCTTACAGGAAGAGAAGGAAAAAAAAAAAGAAACCAAACGACCTTCAGCGGCTCTACAACCAGCCCTTCCCTCATGTGTGCTCTGTGAATAGACGCGCCAGCCTGCACAAACATGGACAGCTGGGAAACGCACACTGATAAAGATACATGTGCGTAGATATACAGTATGTTTTATGTAGGTTGTGAAGGGAGAACCAGATATATCGACAGAGATATATGTACAAATGCACGTGTCTGAGCCGTTGGCTACTTGGTATTCTGTTCATGTGCAGAGAAGCCATCTTACTTTTTATATCATAATGATTATTAGAAGATAAGGCAAAAGCCAAATCTGCATGTTCAATTCGTGCCTGTGCGATGCCAGATAGATAATACATGGGACTGGCTAATGTCCTTGCTTCTGAACTTCTTTAGCTGTTTTCTGTTTGAAGCCGGAAAAAAGAAGAAGATGGGGACAGAGATTTCCCTCTGTGGGAACACAACTGTTGAGCTACATTTAATAAGCTGGTCAAAAACACTCTCCTGCCGAGAGGGACTGCGCTTTTAATGACCATTCTGCTTCCAAAGTCTCAGATGTGCGGCTAGATTGGTGCCACATAGCAGACAAGGCAGCCATATTATTAATAGCAACACACCACACATGCTGCAGACTAGGGAGCAGAAACCCAGAGAGAGGGAAATGGAGAGAGACACACTGGCACACGGAGAGAAAGCGTGTGTCCCTTGCATGCTTTTAATGTCTGTGAAGGCAGGGAGACAGATGGGTGCAGTGAGGAGGAGATTAGATGGAGGAGGCAGGGCAGGGACCGGGGTCTAAAATATCCAGCCCTCACGAGAGGACGTCCAGGCCAGCCTCCACGCAGGCCAGAAGGGGGGGAGGTGATGGATGTACCTTCTGACTGGAGCCCTCGGCACGCCCACATGGAGACGCTACCAAGGCCAGGCCAGAGGAGCAGGCAATGAAAGAGAGAGGCCGAAGGGCTAGGATGATATAGGACGATCCAGCTTATTAAATAGGCTTCAGGAGGAGCATGGAGCATCTGAAGTAAGTTGTCACTATGCCACCAACAGGCATAAAAGGAGTCTCTGTTAGATGGGAAGTCTATGCACTGTAGGCAGTGATGACAGACTGTGTGCAGTAAGAGTGGGAATACTGTCATTAAATACACCGACACACCAGGGAGCTCCAGAACAGTGTGTCATCACTGATTTACTTTTTCTTTGGTACCTGGGCCTCGTTACCCTGCATCCGAGCAGCAGGTATAGGGAAATGTTTGTGTGTGAGACACATGTGGAATCCTATGCTATGTTATCATATCCTACTGCATTTATGCTACTCCTGAGTTCAAACACACCGCATTCAATGTGACACCACTGCGTCTATTTCTAGGCTTAGAGTATGAATTTTAATTTGCGAGCCGAGTCAAAATAAAAAGCTGAATCAGGAACCATGATGCATTGTTTACAATCTTTGTTTCCTGACTTCATTTAAAGTAGGAATCTCAATATAAAACTCTCTTCCTGCTAACATGGATAGGAAATTATTACATAAATCCATTACTAGAAGCCACCTGAAACCAGGTGTGCTCCTGCTACAGTGTATAATTCATTTGATTATAGATTTTTACATCAATTTTCACAGCTATGCTGATCCAAACACTTTGATTCCTTTCTTGTTTATTGCGTTGTCTTGGCAACAAGAACCTCCTACTAGTTTTCAACTCAACAGTTAAGACTATAGAAAGAGGAGGATGAGGACAGGAGGAGGGTACAGCGGAGGCTGTGAAAGCAGGTGTAAAAAGACATTTCTTCACTTGTATTTCCTGTCACATCCTGCGGCCCACTCCAGTCCTAAACTTTATATAATTACAACAATCTGTGCTCCGAGAGAGACTGTGTGAAATCTGATTGCCATTGGTAACATTCGCAGCAAGAGTCCTGGCGTGATAGAAGGCTTCCTGTTTCAATTTCCTAGGATCCCTCAAGTTTTGCTGGCTCTTTTTTTTTATCCCATCAGTGGGGCATGCATTTCCATTCAGGGGAAAAAACAGACCCGGTAATATCCAATTTACTGGGGAGGCAGAGGAGATGGTTTCACTGGCAGTATAATAACATGCTACATGGAGCGTAACATTATGGAGTATGAATAAAAAAGGCATTTATGTTAAAAATTCAATCCAAAAGCAGTCATCATTCATCGGAGGAAATCAAGGCAATTAGTAACACTTTAATGCAAATTGGAGAACGCAAAACACATCACAAATCCCTGGCACTGTAATAGGGACCAAAAAAGAGCAGCTCAAATGACCTCTTTCAAATGCATGTCGGTCTACTAATCAGAAAATCCAAACAGAGATCCTACTCTGCCTAGTGACATGAAAGAGAAATGTGTGTGTGTGTGTGTGTGTGTGTGTGTGTGTGTTTCCTGACCAAAGTATTTTTCATAAACCAATCCTTTATCTCATGCAAGAGTGCTTTCTTTAATGTCATTTACTTGTATGTAATGTACAGTAAAATCCCCCTGTTACATTTCCAACCATGCGTGTCCAAAGCAGCATGTTTTTGGCTTGTTAACATGTTCACAAGCAGGCTGCGTGAGTGGGGCTGAATGTAAAGATTTCTCATTTGGAATATTACCACCACATAAACAATATAACAAAAAAACATAAACACTGCTACACAATAACACCTCAATATCCTGATGGCCTGTCATGTACTCTACACAACACCACAATCAATTGAACGCAAAACAAAGAGCCAGCTTTTTTTTTTTTTAAACGGATGGACGAATACGTGACTGTCATAATCCCAGGTTGCTGGGTGCAATTCATGGACTGAGCTCAAAAGGGACAGTTCATTCACATAAGCCAAATCACTTCCTGCAAGAATTTACCATATGAGCAGTAAGGCTCCATCTTAATTCAATGATGCATTAGAGGAGCATGAGTAAGGGATGTTTTTCGCATGTCCGGGTTCAGTACACACATGCTACATTTAGTATTAAAGACATGGCCAACGTGGGCAATAAATCATCATGAAGTAGCACTACGGTAGCCAGCAGATAAACAACATTGCTTACAAAGACAACAGTGTGTGTGTGTCATTAAGTATGCCACTAAAATTATCTCCCTGGTACAACATTTCCCTTTTTATCTTGCTTACAAAAACACATTATACCTACATGTCTATTTCTGACATGGAGAGGGATACTAGCAAAGTACATCAAGACCCACATGTGGTCTGAAATCTGCCGTGGAGTTTCAATTTCCGGATGGTAATGAACATCACAATCATTTAAATGCAAACACCTGCTTCTTAAAGCATTCGTTATGCTGTGCAGTACAGTAGAATACATTACTCAATAACTCTCTAGCTGCATCACCACTTTCTAATATCAAGCAGCCTACACACCAGCAGGTATGAGCTCCACAGCTGTATCACCCACCCCCCTCGTCTCTGCTGTACCGTACCTTCAGAGTGGTGGGAGAGGGTGAGCAGGCTGACGCAGGAAGCTCCGATCCCAGAACCGAACACAGTGATGCGGTTGGAGTCTCCTCCGAAGAAGCCAATGTTCTCGCTGATCCACCTTAAAGCCTGGATCTGGTCCAGGAGCCCGTAGTTCCCTTTAGCAGCCTGGTCACCCGTACTGAGAAAGCCTGCAACACATACACAGACATTAAGAGATTAAAAAGTCAGCCAGGCGGAGGGGCGAGTTTAATAAATTACATTGTTATGCGTATTGAAATTTGCACATGACCAAAATAAAAAAGTAGGTAGTCTGTAAGTTGCACATGCAATATGCCACGGATTTCTATTTTTCATGTGCACCTGCAGCATAAAAGGTTATCCGCAGTGACTAACCCCACCCCGATTTTGTCAGGAGAATCAGCTCGCCGCGGAAATCATGACTTATTGGATGACACGGCTGTTGGTAAAATAGGAGTGCGCGTGACCACATGTCATTTGCACCGTATGGAAAATCAATGGCATCTCTCCCCGGGTAAGCACCCATCATCGGATATATTGAGCAGTCCTGATGAAAACCTTAGGAATCTATGAAAACACCACAGACGGAGGGAAAAAGATGTGATAAGATTTACAATCATTTTGATGCTGCAAAACCCCTCGGTATGGACTGCAGCCTCATTATATATCCTATCAGAGTTACCACCTTCCTCTGGCATATTTCGATTCTCTCTCACACTCTCAAGTCCCACATACTTTCAGTCTAAACATTCACAACAAGCACTACCATGCACATTTCACTCCGTGTCTGTGTAATCTACAATATGATGTCTCGAGTTGGACAGTGAGTCTCTCTTGGGTACATCTGAGCTCATGTTAACACACCACCCTCTCCCAGCTGCTCTCCAGGGCCTAAGCCCTGCTGAATGATGGGTAATCGAGAGTCGTGGGAGAAGATCAAAGGCAAGCAATCCCTGAAGTCCCCACGGTGGACTCAGTGTCCATCAAACCCCTGAACATGCATGCGAGGTGACAGTTAGGAGATGTGTGTGGAAACCAAGACCCCCCCCCCCTTTAGTGGCAACACTTCACAAGCAATAAATGTGTTGGTGGTGGATGCTTGCAAGCCTCCAGTGATGGTCCTTCAGCATCACAGCATTGTTTCTAACATCTATTTCATGGTCTATGCCTCCATATAATGATAAGCTCTCATGGGTTTAAGTCCTAAGGGGGGAAAGGGAATAGATTTGATATCAACAATGCAAAAATAAAAAAATAAATCGGTGTGTTTTTTGACTTGGGTCACCACAGCGATGCTCACTTTAGATGAAGACTGATTAGAAAGCAGCTGGCCTCAAAAAGGATGCATGTCCGCCAATGCCTGTTTTCTCTCTTTGTTTGAATCAGAGGCTGCAGAGGGCACAGCCTCTTGCCCCACCCCCAACAGCACACTCGCCTCGCCCCGAGTGCCCGAGTGGCAGGAACAAAGAGGGTGGGCAGGGGAAAGGCCAGGCCTGATCATCGATAGGAGAGAGGCAGTGGCACAGGAGGGAAAGCAGGAGACAAATGGATCAACAGATGGTCTCCTTCAGATGCATCCCTGAGGATGACAGAGCAGCAGGGCACATGCAGAGAGAGAGAGAGTGAAAGAGACAGGCAGAGGAACAGAAACGCACACAGACAGACAGAGAGAAAGAGAGAGAGAGGGGGGGGGGAGAGAAGAAAGGAGGACTCCAATTGAAGAGCTTGTTCTTTTCTTTTCCTCTTGCGGCTCCTCCTTGTGTTCCGTCATAACTTAAGGACAACAGCTTTTACAACTCTCTCCTGGATGCCATGGAGAGAGAGGAGACGTGACTCTCCCAGAATAACCCTCATTTGCGAAATGGTTCACACTTCACCAAGTGTATGTCAGATGGGTTAGGAAATGTCAGGAGACCGGCATGAAAAAGAGATTCCGTGCAACTGTTAGCCTAATTGAAAAGATATAGCAAACATTATGCATTTGGCATTGCAATATGAGGCATTACTAAATGACAAACATGTAAATCATTAGAGTTGGATCCCCAGCTGCCAGAATAAAGCATCTTTTTGCGATTTTTTGTTCAGCCGTGGTGATTCCTCTGCATCTATAAATGAAACTGGTCATTAAAATGTAGAGGTTGAATCCAATATCTTAGACAACAAGACATGCTGCAGGCACCATTTAAAAATACATCTAATATAGCTGCTGGTTATGTTTTAATTGGAAAGGTGACAGAAAGTATTTTCTTTGGAAAGCAATTAAGATAGCAAAGTAATTGTTTTTATGCATGGTTATTTCTATTTTTACATTTTACTTTATGCTTGTGCTCTGGAGGTGTTTTGGTCTTTTTAGGTTTCTGGCTATTTCTTTACATCCATCACCTACGCATGACCTCAGGCTTTCACTCTCCTTTACTAGAATAAGGTAGAGGAACGGACTGTTTAAATAACGACACATATGCTTTCCCTTTGTCTCTGGTTTGAGTTATCTACATTTCCAAACCTCCTTACTCACCGGGGATTGGGTTATAGATTTCCAGATCTACAGTAGCAGATGATCCCCGTCTCATCAGCCGTGCGTGGGCTATGGCTGCACATGAACCGTGATGTGCAGAGCACTATCTGTTCACAGCTCACTCCTACACAAGACCTTGGGATTCTGGGCTGCAGCTCAGTGCTTCTGAACTACTTGGTCAGGCTGGTTATGTGCTTGACTGCGCTACTCAACCTGACAATCAATTGAGATTTTTATTACACACTAGGTGCTGCTTTACAATAAGCATTTAATTATAAACCCGTAATCACATGATATCCATCTTTGTTAGCTGCCTGTGTTCAAATCGATATGCAAATTCTCTTTTAAATGATCTGACCAATTAACTTTGGCACAAACAGTACACACAATTACAGTACACTGTGAAGTTAATTCAAAAAACATAAAATAATCATTAAATAGTTTTAGTTGATCTGATGCTTTGAAAGTAAAGTGCATACAAATCAATTTGTGCTAATTTAATTTTCTCTGTGACATTACAGTATTAATGTTACCTGTTGTGAGTTCTGGAACAAACTGTAGATTAAATGTGGGATGTTTGTTTTCAATTCAGTCGCAGTAACTGAGGCGAAGCCCAAGCTTTACACCTTCAGGCTGAACACCAATGTCGTATATGGTTTGCTGAGCGCCTTTTCCCCTTAAAAAAAAACAAGACATTGTTTTGTATATCAAGCTCCAATCGGTTCAGTGTAAAGTGTTTGGTTTAGACAAAGGAAATAGGCACACAAAGAAACGTAGAAATGCCCTGAAGTTAAACTACACTGGAGAAAAGAAATCCTATAACTGATCTTCATTCAAGTCAAACCTTGAATCATGTATGCCAAAATGTATTTAATAAGATCTGTTAAGAGAGAGAACTGATTATATAAGTTGCAAAAGGTCATGCCAACAAATAACTCAAATTGTCTCAACGCTTGAAAGAAAGATACTCAAAAATGGAATCTAACCTGCCTACACGTCAGCTGGATTGGACATGAAATTTGCATGATTGTTCCTTATTCACCACAAACAAACTGTATATGTTAATAACAGTGATTCTGTGCTCTTTCTCTGCATGTTAGAACTGTAATTTGGCCTGACTGATTACATGATGTGTTTTTGTATCGTGTCTCAAAGCTGCTCTTCCTTGACAGTGATGTGTTGCAATTCTGCTGTATGAAGACCTGGTATTTTCTCCGTGTGGCAGCACAGAGTCCCGAGATTCAGTCCTGATCTCAGGCGGAGTGGCAGCGGCGGCTGTGGTCAGGTCGCAGCCAGGTCAGGTCGGACTCGCACCTGTCACCTCGCATCGTCCTTGCCGGACAAAACTTTGTGTATGTAATGCGGCTCCCCCTACGAGAAACTAAGACATCCTTGTCACTTTAACATGACCAGAAGCTCAGTTAATGTATACAGCATGACATCGTCTCTTCTCTGCACTGTTTGAGTTTCAGCCAACGTGCCTGAAGCAATACATGAGCAGCAGAGACCAGGAGATCACTACAAATCCAACACCTTTCCAATTCCACACATTTTCACAGACCAGCCACAATCATTGCATCGCGTGAATATCAAAGAAAGAGTTTATTTTCCCAAAAAGGCCAGCGTTGAGCGTGTTGCCACATAATGTATTCTGCGGCTTGATGGTATTTTATCAATAAGCGCGCACGCCTTTCTCAGTCTACACTGAGCGTCTCTGTTTCCTCCTGAGCCACAGCAGTGATTTCCTTTAGCTATGCCTCTCAGCATTGATATTGCTCTATTGATTATGATTTAAATGTCTGTTTCCTATACGGCGGGCTATAACTCAGAGTGTAGCAGAAAGAGGTGATGATAATGATCGCTCCGACCCCAGACATCTCTCTTAGCCTGGTCTCCTAGATAATGGAATGTGTGTAAAGTAATGGCGGAGGGTGAGAAGGGGACGAGGAAGGGTAAGGGGGAGGGCAAAAGCTTGTTATTGAGCTGAAGAGTGAGGTAACATAGGGACAGATGGAGGGAACGGATAGGGAGGAGGAGAGGAAAAGAGAGGAGGAGAAGGATGGCAATAACAGCGGTGACGTAACTGAGGGAAAGTTTTTTGGCTTTCTGCTAGATCCATTTTCGCTTTTACTTCGCCTTTACTCTGTTTCTTTCTCCCTCTCATCCTCCCCCTCTTTCAGGGTGCCCGTTAACAAGGCCGTCTGTGTCCAAACTCTCCTTTGGTACCCCCTCCCTCTTCTTGCCCTCTCCCTCTATCGTTTCTCCCCCCTTCTCTTCTCTGGGGAAATAAAGGCCCACACAGTCGCGGCCTTGACAGCCTCCTCTAAGAATCCCCCACTACAAAAGAGCTTCAACTTCCCCCCAGCCAGGCCTGGGCTGAAAGGGAGCCTCTGGGGTGTGGATGAGAAGCAGAGGAGGGAAGAGGGGGCCACACTCCACACAGCCACATAAAGGGCCTCTGTGTGTCGAGCTCATGATGAGCAAGGGACATACCCAGCGGTCCATCTTCCACACAGGGAGACATTCCCACAAGATTTTTCATCCTCTTATTTTTGGGTCAAGATTTCAGCATGCCGACGAGACTCATTGAAAAAAAGGCTGGGTGAAGGGAAAGGAGCAGGAAGGGGGCGTGGGCCTGAATGAAGGTGATTGCCACTTGGATCAGTGTACAGCTCCTGTTTACAGCTCGCTGCCCAATTGCATGGCTGGAGCGCAGTCTGATCTGAGAGCAGGAGAGCGAGAGAGATAGAGAAACACACAGAGAGAAAGGCAGGCAAGAACAAGAAAGCCTCTTTATGGTAGCCTGGACACTGAAGGCCATTTATCCAACACCACAACCTTGTTTCCGGTGGAAGAGAAAATAAAGACTGGAAAAAAAAGTTTTGATTATCACTCCTACAAATTACCAGTTTCATATAAATGAATACTGCGTGAATCAAACTAGAAAATTGTGAAAAAGAATTTATGTATGAGCCCCTGATTCCTGCTGGCCTCACTATGAATCAATAATTAAAGGAAATATCAGACCGCTTTGAATGGCAACAAAGTCAACCGATGTATTAGGGGCCCGCCCCTCGACACTTGGTGAATTCAAACTGAATGATAACTCGCTCGCTAAACTGCAAGTCTTTGCTGAAAATGTGAACAGACCAATGACTAACAGAAACCCAAATGGTTCCACTTGAATGTTTATCTCAGTTGCACACAATGACACAGAGCGATGCGGCGTGTGAAGCATGAACCAACGCTGAAACTATACTGTGCTCTGAAAAGGTGGTCGGGTAGTCTGATGCATGATGCTGAAGATAGAGCATCATGCATACTGTGCTGCTGAATACAGACTGAGCCACTCAAATGGAAAATGTGGTTTGTGTGCAACAAAGCACTGAAAAAACAACAACAAAATGTCAAGAGGGAACATCTGTGCCGCATTAAAACCAAAGCTCATCTGACATATATCTGAGTCCCTAAAACCCAGATCTCCTATAGACAGACAAGAGCCTGTTATAGCAGACAGGGATTAAAAACAGATACTGTAAGTCAACGCTGGTGCTGCACATGGCAGCTGTTGGTTGTCCTGCATGTGACTTCGGGGCTGCTTAATCTGATTGTGTGATGTGTCCCGGTGGTCAGGCGACACTATTCAAGAGCTCTGGTGAACAGCAGCACTGGCAGCAACTACAAATGAGCAGTTTGCATGTGTATGACCCCTGGCACCTGAATGCCACTCAATCAATCACACTTCGGCTATGGCGGCTGTCCGATTTTCTTTTTTTTTAATCTCCCCTTTGCTTCTCTCCCACCCTCCCTTTGCCATCTCTTCCTTTGCTCCAGCTCTCTGTCATGTTTCCTGTCTTCCTCTACTATCAGCATGTCTCTCTGTTCTCCGTCTCTGCCTCCATCATCTTTTTTTCCGCTATTTATCACCTTCTCTCTTCTCTGTATCTCTCAATTTTTCCTTTCAGTGAATAGCACAGACAGTGTATTCTCAAAGACAGCGAAATGCTTTTACATTAAGGGAAGCTTTGCATCTCACAGCTGGTGCGGAGGCGGGCCTGCATGCTCCTGCAGAAGGAGAGAGAGATGCTGGTGTTGGGGAGTCACAACTGTGAGGGTAAGCAGCGCTTTGGTTCCACATGGAGGAACATGCATCGGGGAGATATTCCATAAACAACAATATGCCTTTACTTAAGTCTGATATTTAGAAAAATATACATTCTTACAGTATACTCTCCATCTTTTGTTCAACCAAAAGGACACTGTATGCAAGGTGCTCTGCCTCACTTCTTGGCCTATGGCAGAACAAGTTCAAAGGCATGATGTGAAACATGACAGCAAGCCTGGGTGATGTAATTTGAGGGCATGGTGAGAAAGTTTAGCACCACCCAGCAGGACGGGGCAGTTGTGCAGTGATGCGCCTAGGAGGACATCAGAGACTGGCTTATCAAAGCACATCAGTGGAGCAGAGTAGGACAGAAAGGTCATAATTTAGAGGATCTTCAAAGGCCAACTCCTCAGGTTGGAGTAGCTCTGATAGCTGGCCATAATGAGTTTCCAAACCCCGATTTCAAGGGAAGTTGGGACGTTGTGTAAAATGTAAATAAAAACAGAATACAATGATTTGCAAATCCTTTTCAACCTATATTCAATTGAATACACTACAAAGACAATATGTTTAATATTCAAACTGATAAACTTCATTGTTATTTTTGCAAATATTCACTCATTTTCAATTTGATGCCTGCAACATGTTCCAAAAAAGCTGGGACAGCTCATGTTTACCACTGTGTTACATCACCTTTTCTTTTAACAACACTCAATAAGTGTTTGGGAACTGAGGACACTAATTGTTGAAGCTTTGTAGGTGGAATTCTTTCCCATTCTTGCTTGGTACTACTTCAGTTGCTCAACAGTCTAGGGTCTCCGTTGTCGTATTTTGTGCTTCATAATGTGCCACACATTTTCAATGTGAGACAGGTTTGGACTGGATGCAGGCCAGTCTAGTACCCGCACTCTTTTACTATGAAGCCACGCTGTTGTAACATGTGCAGAATGTGGCTTGGCATTGTCTTGCTGAAATAAGCAGTGACGTCCCTGAAAAAGACATTGCTTGGATGGCAGCATATGTTGCTCCAAAACCTGTATGTACCTTTCAGCATCAATGGTGCCTTCACAGATGTGCAAGTTACCCATGCTGTGGGCACTAACACACCCCCATACCATCACAGATGCTGGCTTTTAAACTTTGCGCTGATAATAATCAGGATGGTCCTTTTCCTCTTTGGCCCGGAGCACATGACGTCCATGATTTCCAAAGACAATTTGAAATGTGGACTCGTCAGACCACAGCACACTTCTCCACTTTGCATCAGTCCATCTCAGATGAGCTCGGGCCCAGAGAAGCCGGCGGCGTTTCTGAGTGTTGTTGATATTTAGCTTTTGCTTTGCATGGTAGAGTTTTAACCTGCACTTGTAGATGTAGCGACGAACTGTGTTAACTGACAATGGTTTTCCGAAGTGTTCCTGAGCTCACGCGGTAATATCCTTTACATAATGATGTCGGTTTTGAATGCAGTGCCATCTGAGGGCATCAGAAATCCACCAACCATTTTCATATCATACCAACATTTGCAGCATCCTGAGCTTTTTTGGTATGGTTACTAGGAAAACTCCTAGAGTAGTTTTATTCACCCCTGAAATAAGTTTCCTTTTTATTTTTAAAGAATTATACCAACAAAAAAAATCACAACTTTTTTTTGCAATTTTCACTGTCTCTCGCAACTTCATTGCAACAAAAATACAAAAGACATCGCAACTTTTATCGGAACTTTTTACAAAAGCTCCTGCAAAGTCATTTTGGGCCGCAACAATCTAAAAAAAAGAACCCAATCATGACTGTGTTCCATTGTTGTTTTTTGAGCATTCCTCAACTTTCCCAGTCTTTTGTTGCCTCTGTCCCAGCTTTTTTGGAACGCGTTGCAGGCATCAAATTCAAAATGAGTAAATATTTGCAACAAAACAATAAAGTTTATCAGTTTGAACATTAAATATCTTGTAGTGTATTCAATTGAATATAGCTTGAAAAGGATTTGCAAATCATTGTATTCTGTTTTTATTTTACGTTTTACACAACGTTCCAACTTCATTGGAATTGGGGTTTGTAGTTTTGGTTGACCCTTCCTCACGAGAACTTGTTAAATACGCACAGGCAGCCCATTCTACAGCTTTTATTACTGATAGTGTAAATCCTGTCTTCTTATATTTTTTCATTTGTAAAGCCCTGCCAACTTTAGTTGTAAATCAACGGCAGCAATTTAAATGAACATCTGTTTTCCTGAGGTTTATCACTGTGATGTGTACCATGTGAGTAATGTTTTAATGTTTTGTCTTCGGAAGGGTAAAAATATTTTTGGCTACAAAAAGTAGCGCTGCTGCCAATGGAATTGTGTACTGATTTGGAACTGGCTCCAAATTTACAAGAAGCGAGGATTTGTTAGGAAACATGCTTTTTGATTCTACTTATCACATAGGCTACTAAAAGCAAAGTCTGGACCTGCTCCGCTTTTAACAAGATCGGCATTTACGTATATGTCATAGTACGTGCACAGTATTTACAATAGGCGACCATATACCATAAAAAGCATTCAAAAACTGTAAAAGGTTAGGTCTGGTGATATTTTCTATTTTTATTGTCAACAAATGTCATGAAAAGACCAAAACCAGCCATGAATTGTTTCTACTGAAAGGTTTTGGTCTGTTGACTGGGGAAGAGAAGCAACATGATGACATTTGCAAATTGTGATAATAATAATAATAATAATAATAATAATAATAATAATAAGCTTTATTTGTATAGAGCCTTTCATACACAGAGTGCAGTTCAAAGCACTTTGATGGCACTGATTGGCATTTTTCACAATTTTCTTCTTTTATTAGACTAAGCTATTAATTAAGATAAGAATATGCAGATTCATCATTAAATGAAAATAATTGTTAGTTGCAGCTCTAAATCAATGCATGAAAATGATTACATGGGAAAAGTCCATCGTACGTAACAGTAGTCTGGACAGTGCAACAACGCAGGCCTGCTTGGTTCTTTCTGGGTATGATGATTGTAAAGATTTACAAAGAATATGTTTACAGCATTTACTATCTAACTGTGACGTTATGGGACTGATTGACAGGGATGTGTTATGGACAAAATACACACAGTGATACACTGGTAACAGAAAATTACGTTTAACCATGTATCCAGCTCACACCACTGTAATGTGTGCAGTTAACAGTTAACTTCATTTAATATTTTATGTGGCGTTTTCTTTTGAGGGGTGCAAATATATTTGCACCCCTCAAAAGAAAATATATATATATTAGGGCTGTCAGCATTAACACATTAATCGCGATGCGATTAAGGGCCGATCATAACGTGTTAATTTTTTTTAATCGCATTAATCGCATGCCGGCATTTATTAATTTATTTTACACTTCACTCAGGTTCGCGTCGTGCCTAACAGGCTACCATTTTGACCCTTTGCCGCACCGTTACTTATCATCAAGCTGCGATACTTCCTCCTGCTGCAGGCTGCAGGCATGATGGAGAAAGACAGCAGCAACACAGTTCTGAATGGCGCTTTTTATTTTCCAAAACTCCCAGATGGCTCAGTAGACAAGTCGAAAGCCATATGCACATTGTGTAAAGCCGAATTAGAATATCACCGAAGCACGTCAAGCTTGAGCTACCACCTACGAGCTAATTAACGTGACTCAGGTTGATGCTACCCACTAGCATGCTACCCACTCAAGCAAAGCAGTATTTTGGAGAGTGCTACTTGCCGACCTGCGGATGAAACCAAATCCAAAACAATTACTACAGCTCTTGCGAAACGGGTGGCAACTAACTGCAGACCTGTCAGCATCGTAGAGGACTCGGGTCTTAAAGACGTACTACGGTTGGCATGTTCTGACCCGTCTCATTGCCGTCGAGGGGGACAGTAGTTTTCACGCACACACAGCCTGTACGGCACAGAGAAAGCAGCCACACTGGAACTGCTGCAAAGTGCTGCAAATGCTGTCTCATTAACCAGTGATCACTGGACGTCAGTGAGTAATCAGAATTATTTAGGAGTTACTAAACACTATATTGACTCTGGTAAGGATAGGGATTTTTAGTTTTTTAGTTAGGTACTAGGACGAATTGTCCCAAAAAAGGCCCAATGACATTTTTCTTTTGTTTACAGTAAATAAATAATAACAAATACAAATCTTAAAGTAAAGTTCATAAAGTAACTTTCTTTGCATTCATTTGATTCCCAATCAAGACACACTGGTAAGAATTGCTTTCCATTGTTAATATGTACTTAAAAACAGTTCTGAAATGCAAAATAATACAATTTTAATCATGTGATAAAATATGCGATTAATCGCGATTAACTATAGAAATTCAGCGATTAATCACGATTAAAAAAATTAATCGTTTGACAGCCCTAATATATATATATATTATACTACTACTTCTACTATAAGAATGTTAACCAGGATTCAATAAAAACTGGAATAAGTAAGTAGAACCAGAATCAATAAAATGTCTATGCCACCAGAGAGCAAGGACAGTTTGTGTTTGGAACAATTAGGAAGTTTATGTGAGTGACTGGCTGTGCACTGGGCTCCAGCCATGTGTGTATGAGAGAGTAAATGGGAGTGCCATGGCACTGAGTGTGGGTGAGTATGCAGCTACTGTGTGCATAAGTGAAGAGGAGGGCTTCCAACAGAGTGTGTGTGGGTATTTGTTTGTGGGTGTGCATGTGTAGAGCAGCAGCAGCAGTGTGCGAGTGCTCGGAGGGGGTGAGTGTATGCAGTGTGGTGAGGGAGGTATGGATATTAATCACCAGGAGGAGCATGGTTCTGTGGCGCCGGGCGGAGATGGATGGGGTGTGAGTGCAGTGATGTCACCCTGACAAATGGACCGGCCATGTTGGCTGAGACTCGCACATCGCCTCTCATTTCAATTAGTTCCTCACACAACAACCCACCTAACCCACAATCTGCAGGTTACACACGCACAAACACATACACTTTGACCACAAAAACAACCCCTCCAGTGCCCCAACCCATAGCACAGCCCTCTAACAAGATGCACTGATCTGTAAGAATACTGTTTAATTAATCTAACTCAATTATGACACCACTTTTGCTTTCAATCCCAGCTGCCAGTCACTCATTTCCATTCATATTTTCAGCCAAGCGCACGGACTAGGTCTACGGCCAGCACACTAGCCAGTGGGAACTGGCAGAGGGTCTGGGTGTGTTTACGAACCAAAGATTGGGCACTGCCTTTATGTTTTCCCACAATTTCAATTTGATGAAGTGCCGGAACGATAGCAATGAGAGCAGTTGGCGGGCCAGTGGTTATGGTATGCATTTACTTTGATGTGGAAAGAGGTATAAGATCTGTACCAGCCATCACAGTGAGCAGCAGTGCTGACAAACCGAGTTCAGGAATAGAAGGTCTCACCTCCGCACTAGCTGTTTATAGCCTTGTTCTTAAAAGCCTGACACTACTAACAAATGGAGCCAGGGCTGATTTTGAAGTGCCTGTCACCTATATAAGAAGTGTTAAGCCCTGTTTTCAAAGGTCTGACGCCACTAACCAGAGGCAGTGAGCCTCGTTTCAAACTCCTTCCCGTCTTGAGTGAACTTTGACATCGGAGGACTTCACTATACAGTGGACTTTCCTCCGAGCTCTCCATGTTAAACTACCTCTCAATCACCATCTTACTTCTCCCACACATTCTCTCTTCTTCTGCTTTCTCCCCCTTACTTCTCCATCTGATCTCTGCCTCTCATCTACTGGGATCCTCTTTCTTCTTCACACTAGGAGGATGGTGCAAGAGGATCACTTTGGTATTAGCTAGGGCAGACTGGGCCATGTGAGGCTGAACTGGGCTACGCAGTGCACAGTGGAGCGCTAAGTTGGGGATTTGATCAGAGACTCCAGGGGCTCCAGCTCCATTTCCAGCTTAACATCAGTGGTGGGTATCTCTTAATCTGCCAGTGAAAGCGTCAGGAGGTTAATACCAACCCTATACAGAGGGGTGAAAAGTGGGGGAGGAACTTCATCATGCCACAGATATAATTAGACAACCCTTCTGGGTAGCTCACCTGGTAGAGCAAGTGCCCATGTGCAGAAGTTCAGTCCTCAAAGCAGAGGCTCAGGGTTCAAGTCCAACCTGTGGCTATTTGCTGCATGTCATCCCCCCTTTCCTGTGTACAACTGTTCTGTCTATTAAAGGCTAAAATGCCCCCCTCCAACTTTTTTTAAAATAAATTAAGCAGCCCTTCTGTGAACTTCAATTAAAGGAAGATATATAACTACAGTGCCACTTACTTATAAAAAGCAATCAAAGTGGGTGATTTGGGAATATGAATCTGTGGTAATGTGGTTTGTTACCAATGCTGGACATATTTGATATGTAGATATTGGCTGCTGGATGTCTTCCTGTCATATAGAAATTGAAACCACTCACACTACATGTGCAGAATTTATTACGTTCTACCTTGAGAGGGTACTTCACTTGCTTGGCTTCACATGTTCCTTTGTTGATGAGCTATGCCTGGTCCCTTACCCCGAGAACAGTGGGAAATGAAAAATGTATGAAAAGCTTTTGAAATAGTGTGTATGATTACCATAACAATTCTACAATAGAGGGAGTGTGCCTGTCATGTTTCACAAGGGGCATGCACTATACAAAAGACACTTGTACCCATGTCCTACAAAATATGACAATATTTGCTTTATTTTCTTCCCTTTTCAATTGGTACTGAAGTCCTGTTTCCAGTAAGGGTCTCCACATTCGAACATCCAAAGTCATTCCTTTTTTCATTTCACTTTGCCGTTCTTCCCTTTAATCTAGCAGTAGAACTAGGTTCCAGCAACAACAAAAAGGTTAGATCTTGCTTTCTGTTTCATCTCGGCCTCCTGCGATCCCCAGGGACGTCTCCCTGTGCTTGTCTGCACTGCTTGGCGATGGGAGATTGTGCCAGGGCTCTGTTTGTTTGGCTTTCTTCCCCCTCTTCATCGTGCTGAAAATCTGCCTGACAGTTCGGCAGCATGGCTCAGGCCCCACAGGAGCAACCGTCAGATAAAATGTCACCGTGGCTTTGTTCCACGTGCCCTATAGGCTGGTCAGATGCACTGTACACCTGAGTGCCCGAAGGCCAAAGCACAGAGCGAGAGTGCAGCGAAAGAGGTGGTGTGGAGACAGAAAAGCATCCAGTCTTGTTAATTTTGCTGCATGTGCCATCACGCCCACATTTTGTTAACTGCTTGCATTTTATCTTCATTGACAAAATCAGCTTTGATGGACAATTAGGTTAGAGGTTTCCACCTTTGAGCTATATAATTATACCACAAATAAATTATTTATGGTTCATTGGCAGCACTAATTCAGCATCCGTCTACATTGCAGGGAGATGTGATTGGAGAAGAGCCCGCTATGCTCACCATCGCTTAATATAATAGCTGAGCCTCAAACTCTTGACATCCACATTCAAACCGGATCCCCTTTTCTCTTAACGGCAGCAGTACTAGACCCAGCTCCTGTCTCGGAGTCTCAGATGACTCTTCTCACCGTTTCCATAACGAGGCTCGAGCAGGAAAGCCAACTGGTCCTCTCACAGCCGAGCACTAGGCGATTTCCACTGTCAGCTCCTGTTAGATCAGCCCTCTCTGGTTCACGTTTCAGAGAGCACAAACACACTCATCCCATAGGAGCTCATCCACGCTCCCTCACCCCGCCTCAATAAATTAATAAAGGAAGGAGCAGCTCTCGCAGGTAATTTGATTAAATACGACATCCTTGCTTTAAGGAGCGTGCTGACGAAGCAAAAATAAGAAGGGACATTGTCGGAAGAAATTGTCACCATACTCGTACATGACCCCTGCCCCGGCAGCTATGCTCTCCTTCCTCTCTATCAGCTGAGCATCACAAAATACCCCATTTTCCAAGGACACCTCCGAGTGTTATAGATGAAAAATGCTATATGCTCCAGATTACTGGGCTTGTCAGTCACCTAATTTGATACTATCCCCACCAGATCTCTTCCCTTAATTGAGTTTCTTTTGCTTTATTTCATAGCAGACGTTTATGGGTTCATGTATTTGAACAGAAGCTGCATGCTGCATAAGCCTAAGGGCTTATCTAGGGCACATGCTTCACACTTCTCAAAACAGACATAGTGTAAACAACAACATGAGCTCAGACATTTGTTATACACCAAGGACATAAATAAGTGTAGCAAATGTCTGCCAAATGTGCTGAGGGAATTGTATTAAAACTTAATTCAAACACTAAATTCTCATATTTTAGTTAACATGGTTACCCTGTAATTTCAATAGTATTATCAAAGCAACTGAATCAGTGTGATAATTTATTTCATTTAAATACAGAGTTTGTTCCATTTCCCCCTGGTGAACACTTCATCTCGTTCTGTGTTTATGTCATCCCCACTGTCTTATCCTCTCCCCTCAGGCTTCAGAGGGCTGACTCGAGCTGGGAAGGATGTATTGAGCTATGACGTATGAATGGAATGACAAGCCATCTCAGTCAGAGGGGAAACCACTCATTATACAGATTGCTTTGTGATGTTTCTGGGTAGTCAAGGCCAATGTCACCCCTCCTCAGTGTGGCCGCGGCCTGAATGAGCATCGCTGCCGAGCTGACACACTTTAACTCTGTATCCTTCAGAGTCAGTTTGCCTAGAGGTTGCGAGGGAGGATTACAAACCCAACAACAATGCCAATAATGGGAAGGAAACAGACATATTCTAATGGAAGGAAGGACTGTGAATCTTATTAGCAGGACATCTTGTTTCAGTCAATGCACCAGTAGCCCCTCTGGCTCTATGATAGCATCAGCAGCAAACAGCTAGCAGGTGCAGAGCAGAAATAAAGCCAATTGTCTTGATCAAATCAGCCCCCGTTCTGCCACCCCACATCTATTCCTTCACTTCAGTGTCCACTAACTGGCTCTGCTATGGATAATGCTCTATAATGTCTGCTAATGCTCTCTGTGGTGCTATCAAGACATATGCTGATGACAATACTTTCCTCTTGTCTTTGATAGGTTAACTACGCTGCAATAGCTCCCATGTTGGGAGACAGGTGGTTAACTGCTCCTCCCGTCTGTGAGTTGTGGCTCACTGTCAGTAACATCCCTACCTGTGGCGGAAAATCCTGCAGCCCTGCTACCTGTAGTAGCTTGTGCAATGGTGGAAGGTTTGTTCCATACCGAGCTCCTGAGTTGAGTCTTATCTCCCCCAGCCTGAGAATCTACCTTTCTGTCCTCAGGATTGGCATGGAGAACAGCCTTGAGTGGCAGGCTCCTGCTCTAATTAAACCAGCAGAAGCATTAGTCCCGCTTGTGAGCAGTGTGAGAGTTTTCATAATTACCTGTGCAATTCATTCATTATTTACCTTAACGAGGTGGCTCAGTGGCCAAACATACAGTGGATCGGAGGCCTAATTTGGGGAAAAGCCACAATGATATTGAATACCTAAGACTTTTGCACCAGCCACCTGTAAAGCTTCTGGATGATGATGGATCAGGAATAATGAATATTTGGTCCTATTAACTTTGTAAGTGTCTGCTGCTGGTGTAGGCAAACACAGAAAAGCACTCTTATTGCAATGTCTATTACGTTCAAATGAAATGTAAGTATGACCTTTCTAAGCTCCTTAATTCAGCTAAATTGGCTCCAGAGGAGGCTAATTTAGCCCTTTACAACATGGGGGGAAATGGGCATTAGAGCAGTGGTGCCACCAGCAAATGGCACTGGACCCTGACTTGTTTGCACAGAAAAATGTGTTACCTTTCTATCTCATAAAGATGGGAGTTTCGCTGTTCTTAAAAGGCTTAAAGCCTTTTTTCCCCTTCCAAACTATTTATTCTCACCCAATTGCTGGTATTACCATTATCATTTTGACCACCGTGGTATTGTTAGTACATGTAAATGGGGGTTTACATTAAAATGCAAATGCAGCAAGTAAAAGCATGCAGTCAGCATTTTATAATCCTGCATGAAAAATGATACCTTAGGAAGGCCACACATTTAGATGCCAGAACTGGGATACCAAATCATAGCTGGCTCTAGCTGGGGAGATAATTGATACACAATTCATGTCTTAAATGATGGGGGCAGATGATCAAGTTAGACTGGTGTGATACAACCCTGCAAAATTATTGAGTCAGGAGATAATCTGTTTTGATGCAGCCCTTATACCACTTATGATAATTCATATCGTTCCATATTTTCACTCATACATAACAGCAGGATCCATGGATCACAGGCACAGCGTGACTCATCACGCCTATGCCCTTTCATATTTCACGAAGAAAAATACAAAGGTGAAACATCCTCCATATATTGTCATCGGGCAGGGCTGGACTGGGACAAAAAATCGGCCCTGGCATTTTTGGCCCAGGCGGCCTACACCCACCGTGATTGGTCAGACACATTCCCTGCAGATAGTCCTCTTAAAATATGCGTGCATCCTATGATATGAGTTGCCTAGTGTTCTGCGTTCATTTGATAGTTTTGGATCCTTCAAGAGGGGTCTCAAGACTTATCTGTTGATCTTACACTTAAATAATTAATTCATTCTTAGAGTTATGATTTGTATATTTATGGTATTTGTTTATTTTTGTTATTATTATTGATATTTGATATTGTATTGCCATTATTGTTATTATTACTATTTTGCTTAATATTGGCTTAGCAACTTTTAAAAACAGTTTACTGTTAATTTTAACTATTGTAAGAGCTAAAAAAAAAAGCTACAATAAAGCTGAGATTAGGATATGCCCTGGAAAAGAGCACCAATACAAGAGAAGCTAAATAAGCAATTCAAGGAACACTGATGCTTGTATCAACATTGATTTTAGAGATCACACAGACTTTTCAGCTACCCAACAGGCCAACCGCTAGCATTTTCAGTGTAAGCTTAAATAGTTAGGTTACCTGACAGCCACTAACTTTAATGTTACAGCCAAACTGCTTGTTGTCATTATGACGTGAGGCACACGCACGCACGCACGCACGCACGCACGCACACACACACACACACACACACACACACACACACACACACACACACACACACACACACACACACACACACACACACACACACACACACACACACACACACACCGCCTCCCTCTGTTCCTGAGAGTCCCTGTTAATTTGCCTACTCCTTACCATGTCGTCAACTACTCGCTCTTCCATCTTTTCCTCACTCGCTCCCATGTTATGGTCACTGTCCTCCTCCTCGGCTTCTTCCTTGTCATGATGTTTCTGCTTCTCTGTATAGCCAGCCACCTCTCCACCTTCCTCTATTTCAGGTAATGCTGATGTTGAAGCAGCTACTACAGCCCCAAACATGTCAGAAATGTTGGCACATTTTGAGGCATCTGCTTGTAGATTCTTAATCTTTTTCTCCCGTAATTTCTCTGCACCTCCCTTGCGCTTTGATGGTCGTTTGTCCATTGTAACGTGGATGCTAAACTTCCAGCATAAGCATAATTATTACATCTCGTGTCTCAGGGCCGGGAGTGGGGAAGGGGGCTCCTGGATTTGATTGGGTCAGGCCAGTGCCAATAAAGACAATTAACCAATGGGCCGCTGTCAGTTCTTTATGGGCCAGCGCGGCCCAAAAAAAAAAAAAAAAAGGCCTATTAATTATATCGCGATTCGGCCCAAAAGTGCGTCGGCCCACCGGGAAAATGCCAGGTATGCCAGATGGCCAGTCCAGCCCTGTTGTCGGGCAAAAACCAAAAATCTTGATGTTTCAAGAAAGTATGAGTATTAGTAAGGGACAACAGTGACACGCAACTTTAAATCTGAATTCAGCTTACATGGTCTGATACTTTTAACAGTTTAACTAATATGATCTGTGTTATTGGATTTCCGCCACTCAGGAATCCATATCCATTTTAATCCCTGTCAAGCATTGTTAACTTGTTTACTGCTATATTAAGCACCAGATATGCTGCCTCAGAGAGAGCGAGGTATATAGCCTGTGGCAATTTGCTTCCAATGAAAGCATTAGACTCACAGCAGTGTTACAGCAACAATGAATTAAATTACACGTGTTCTTGTGTAGTATAGTCTGCAGACTCTGTATTTTTGATTTCATCAAATATTTATGGAATACTGAGGTCTATTATTGTGGAAATATTACTCATATTGGTACATGCTGTACTGTGCATGTGAAATGGTCGCCATGTTTACATTAGGCTTCTCTTCCTTGTAGCTCATGCATTTGTATTGTCACTGCTGTGTTTGCAGCACAGATTTAAGGACTGCTGAGTTGGGCAGAGCAAGATTAGAATATACAGTATTAAGTAAAAGCCTGAGAATCTATGGGATTGTTGCAAGTGTAAACCTGTTCAAACAAAGCAGCAGCATGCCTTGTGTTTCCAGCACAGAGATATCACATCACAAATCAGACAAAAGCCAGAGCAAAGCCACTTCCTCTGCCTCTATTGTCGGGAAATAGAAGAGCATTACCAGACTTGTAACTGTGCTCCAGTGACCCAGAAACACATATTTCTAATTGTTCTAGCTGGCCTCTGGGGCTTCCTTCACAAAGCTATGACCTCTTTACAATCAGACCACAGCGAACGGCCTACCAGGACCCAAAGGAGAGCCTGACTGAGTACGATCTCTTGAGCAGGCAACTCCAAATGCCACCTCCAGCTGCACAAGTGCTTGCACACGCGCAAACATCAAATTCAAATACACACACACACACACACACACACACACACACACACACACACACACACACACACACACACACACACACACACACACACACACACACACAGTCAAACACCTTCAGACAGCTCAATTTGTTCGCCCTATCCCCTTGAAAGTGCACCGAAGACCAAACGAATGCGAGGTGGACTGCGTATGCTTTTTCAACCTTTCTCCTTCCCGGACAATCTAATAACATCAGACCGCGGTGATGCAGCAAGGTCGGCCCCGGTCCACGGTCACTCTCTGCTGTGTCCACGGCTGAGGAGGTGTGCTCCGAGGAGGGGAAGGGAGTGGGGGGCAGCAGGCACATGGCCAGTTAGATGAGATCTGGTCCCTGATCCAAGAGCCCTTCTGATTACAGTATAATACATTTATAATTGAGAGTGATAAGGTCTGTGCCATTTGAAATGTTACAACTGTGCTGTTGATAATTAGTGACCCTGGAGAACGGTCGTTTTTTTTTTTTTTTTTTTTACAGTACAGCGAGAAGTGGCCGGTGCTTGTGATGAGATCCATGCTGATGCTGACAGAATAAAAGCCACCTAAAGAGCTAAGCAATGAAGAATTACGTACTACGATCTTATCAGCGAGCAAGTATGATTTGAAAACGGAGCCACAACTTCTTTTACAATGCTGTTTGGGGCTTTGAAACAATTATCTCTACACATGGAAAATATTATCCACTAGAGTCCTCTCTATCTGTTTTCTGGGGGACATGTCAGGGGCTAATTGTTAAGAATTGAGTTATTGAGCTGTATGCCCTTCTCCAGCCCCTGAAGGACTAATGCCAATACAAATAGCTTCCAAACACTATTGGAATTCCAGTGGAGTGCCCCTGACTTACCCCAGCCATAATATTGTTCTAATAATTGGAGCTCACAGGCCATCAAATATCATGCCAGTTTGTTCAATTGATTCATACAGGAAAAAAATGCATTTGCAATTTTTCCATTTCGTAATCTAAATAGCATTCCTCCGCTCTGTTTTTAATGATGGGAAATTCTGTGAGGTGAACATGTTTTGTAATTTGTCCTTTGGCTAACTTTTATGTAACATGGTATGCAGGGTTTGTAGTGCTTTGACAGGACTACAACAAAATACACATGCAAACAGTATGCACATCTACATAAGCTGTATCATTTGGCTTCAAGTACAAAGTTGATATTCCACCTCCCCACCTACAAATGGAAATGCCTTGATAATAGCCGCACCAAAACACTGTAATTGGATGTATAACATTATCAAGTAATTTGGGAGGATTCACTTTGATAGTGTTCTGTTCAAATTGAATAGTTGACAAAGCAGAACCAGGGTGTCAACTGCCTGTTTGCCACGTTCTGCAGCCGTCGCTGCAGCACTGAAACGATGAGAGCTTTATCACAGCCCATCAGTAAAGGCACGGATTACTTTTTGTGGGAGACTGCTGACTTGGCAGGTTGAGTGAAGGCAAGTGGCAACGCTGTATGATAATGAAAATAGTTGTGATAAAGACTAAATGGATGTGGGATCGGGGTAAAAAACATTCATGAAAAATATCATAAAGAAAGTGAGTGACACGGATTGACTTGGTTTGATAACACGCAGACAATCTGCACTTTAATATACATCCCTGCCGACTCATTTTTGCACATGCTGCTCTTATCACCTGTGAACAGGATGGAAGCAGCAATGTGTCCTATCAAACAGTTGTCGTTCAGAAGTGTTTGAACATGTTTTAAAGCATTTCAAGTGCAAACTGAGTTTAATTAGAATGGCTGCTGATTAACACTGCTGTGGATAAAGACGACTGTCCAAAGAATATCAACAGAGCCTCAGCCACAGTGTGTGTGCCTCTCGTCTGGCTGGGCTTTAAACATCAAAGTCTAAAAAATGGAACAAATGCTGTTGCTGTTCACTATGGTGAAGAGATGAGACTAATCAATAATATAAAAAAATGTGGAGTGGATGTTTCAGTTTGTTTGTATTATATTCTTTGCAAAGCATGGTACAATATTGTGCTGAAGCCAGTGCATGTATAGTAATAAAGGCAAGGCAAGGCAAGGCAATTTTATTTGTATAGCACATTTCATATAGTAATAAAGAGGGATGTGTGTGCCTGTAAGACAAAGTGAGCATATCTTTCTGCTGGTGTGTTGCATTTAGGAGAGATAGTTGTAACTGGGTAGATAGATATATATCCAGCTAATTTAAATAGCTGTGATTGATTTAAAGAAAAGCAAACAACCCTTTCTCCTATCCCAGAATGTATCTGTGGCGTAGCCAAACGTTACTCCACAGCGCTGTGGAGATAGGTCTGACAATGCGAGACTACTGGGTAGACATCACACCATTTTTGTATATCTTTTTTTTTTTTTTTTCACAGAAGCTATAAGTGCTATAATTGCTGAGAGTAAATGTGCCAACTAGCTCTGCAGCCCTCCTCTATGCTCCCCCGGTATGCAATATACCCAAAGGGAAGCGTGAATAATAAAGACTTCAAATGACAAGCACGCAGCAGGGTTAATGATAAAGGTCAACTTGGCAGCATGCAGTCAGTGAGTGTAAAGGACAAGTGGCATGGGGGTCACAACTCACATGGTCTCCTGGCCAATATATGGGAGCAGGACCCACAATTCTCCAGAACCGGATGAAAGCTGCTACTCTGTGGCAAGCATTCCCTGAGCGGCTGCCATGTGACACACACTTTACTGATGCTTTTATTAGCCTGCTACATCATGTTAGCGATGACAAAACCTAATACAGTTTCATATGGAAAAACACAGCAAGGCAAAAACAGGAACAGATGAGACCCCAGAATATAAGGGAGGGACTCCTGGTACAATATGCAAGTGAGGTTGAGTGAATGTTCTGTCTTACAATCATATTGCTGAAGAGAGGCAGGATATTCAAGTGCAACCATTGAAAAATGTCATGGAAAGAGACAGCAACGGCGCTCCAGAGGCCTAGCATCGTTTTGACAGGCAGCTCTACAGAGAGAATGTCAGCCGACACCTGAAGCCACGCAACTCCAACAAGACATTCAGGATTTATCAACCCATTCTGCTGCTTTTATTCATGAGAAAACTGGCATTCAGCAGAACCTGACACTCACATCAGTCCTGCATGATATTTACAAGAATCCCTTGAACTTCTTTTGCCTGGGAGGAACAAAGCCTCTTCCTGTTCTATGGACTAATCTCAATTAAGCCCTGCTGTTGATTAGGTTGTGTTGTGCACAGTTTTTGAAAATCAGTACAGAACGTACACTGTAACAAAAACTAATTATTTCAAATTGCTATTACCAATTTTATTTTATTTTTTGTGTAAAATGTAATAGCTGGTTCAATATTTACCATTTCATCACCCGTCATCACAGTCTTTTATTATTATTATTATATGATACTGTGATTTACAGAACTGCAAGTCGTATTTGTGGTGAACAAAGCTCTTTTGCTGGAGAACCAAACCCTCGAAAAAACATATTAAATCACTGATAAACAAATCAAATTAAGTGACAAAAGCTTAAAAAGTAGTAACATGTGTGCAGTATCAATAGCTAATTTTGAGGGGAACATTTTCATTTCATTATAGGAATGTCTCGACTTGCCCTGCACACATTCCTACAAACACAGACACACGTGCACATGCTCAGGCCATGTGCATGCAGTAAGATTTCTTTGGTTAAACCCTTTGCATGTTATGATGGCATTTTAATAAGTTTCCCTTTTTTCCCAGGTTATCTACATGCATGTCTGTAAATATGTAATTTTTAAATGAATTGTAAAATATGCAGGATGGTTGTCCACAGCACAATGCCTGATTAGACATGTGTATGATCATCTTGCAATACCAGGTGCTCGAACTCAGAACCTTTGAGGCTGTAGGCAGTTTCTGATCTCAGGGAGCTATTACCTGGGTGATGTAACAAGTGGCATCTCAACACCTAGTAGACAAGGAGCAGGACTGCGTGAAAATGCTGAATTGTAAACTGCTGTAAAAAATTATTTTGTTATTAGAAAATTCTGAGAATTTGTGTACTTGGTTAAGACAACATATATATGCCTGTAATTTATTTTCACAAAGATCAATAAATGCCAAACTGATGTTTAAAGATGCTCTATTTTGCATTGACTGCAATGCGTAGATGAGGACACAATTCAAAACAAAATTTAAAATTCACTTTTTGAGATATAATTCTGACATTTTGCACACCAAATCTACAGTGATCTTCAGATGTTGTGAATTTTTTTCCATGAACATCAAACATTTAATTTGGAAGAAATTGCAGGATTTGTTTAAGCACTGTGGGCTCAATTTATGATGAATCGAAAATCGGAATGCTATTTTTGTCGAGAAAAGTCTGGAGATGAAGTTGCCCAAATTTGGTGTAAATTGAAACAAACATGGGAGGTTTAAGAAGTTTTGCAGTTTTTGCAAAAAGTAGAATAATGGACTTCAGAATTGCTACAAGGTAACAGCAGAGCATAGTTTCTGTTCTATTGGGGCTACAGTTTGGCATAAGTTGCGACGTTGTAGCATGTACGACTGATTTGTTATGTATTTTTAAAGTTTAGAATTTTAGATGGCTGTTGTAACGCCACCATCAGGACAATTTTCACACAAATCGCACTGATTACGTTTAGCATAGGACTGGACTTATGTGCAAAGTTTTGTGAGTTTTCTTGCATGGAAACATGGATTGCTTAGGAAGAAGAAGAATTATACCAATACCAAACTCAGCCTGTTTACCCCACTCCCTTCCGGGAGGTGTCTCAGGTCTGTCCGCACCCGTAACAGCAGGTTCAGAGGAAGCTTCTTTCCTGCGGCTGTCACCCTACTGAACTCTTGCTCTGCATCTCGGTGACAATTCGACCTACTAAGACACCCGCTGCTTGGCCCCTAATCATTGAAAGGCTTGACCGCTGTCCAGGGTGCTGAATCTGAGGCTGTCCAGGGTGTTTACCAACATTCACTTTAATGGGAATCCCGTTGTCATTGATGCTTAATAGTTTGCTTTGACTGATCGGCCACATGATTTGCTCCACCTGCCACTCTCATTATATATACCTTTCTGTTCCAGATCCTAGTCACTGAATCTTGGAGATGCCAATGCCAAGCCTCATTCACTCCAGGAAGTTTTGCCTCGTTAAGAGAGTTTTCTTTTAGTTATTTTAGTGCCTTTTGTCTGTGGCCACTTCAGTTAGTTTTGCTTGGCCATTCTGGCAGTAGATTTTCCTGTCTTTTGTTTGCTCGAGTAAAGAAAATAAATATGAAGTTAGTTTGAAGTCAGAAATTATGCATATGCTGTGTTCTCTGTAGTCACGTCCAGTTGCGCAACATTGCACTGAAAATATACAGTGTGTTATTGTTAAACTGACTGAACTCTCAATATGTAAACTGACTTCTACAAACAAAAATAATCTGACTTTTGAATGCCTGCTGATTAGGTAGAAGCTATAGTTACATTGTAATTTTAAAAGTGGAAGAAATTTGAAAATGTTAGGAAAAAACTTTTTATTTTAGATAATTTTTACAGGGTCAGTTTAAATGGTTCTTTACGATTTATTGTGTCGCTGTCCAAAATGTGATTTATTGTGCTTGTGCTGTGTTACTTTAACTCTCCCTGACTAACCACTATTCCCATATAGTTTTACACATTAGCCCTTGAGGCTGATTTCTAAAGGAGCCAGTACTAACCTTGACTTAACATTAGTAATTCTTTTCAAAATCTTCAAACTACTTTGGTCTCTTTTAATCAAGAGTACTATCTTTCCCTAACCTAAGCAGTAGTTAAAGTTGCCTAAATATAGCCATATCTTTACCATAATGTACCAGCCATAACCACAATATGTCCCTTTATCAGTTTAGTGTGGCTTTGTCCTCCCAATAGGGGCACCAGGTCATTAAAATGCCTATATTGTAATTTTGTACAGACAAATAATCTAGAAGCCAGATTCAGTGTTTCTATCTGCATTTCCACAAAAAAAAGAACAATTATCAGGCTCATATAAAGATGCCTAAAGACAGCCACCCACACACACACACACACACACACACACCTGAAATGACTGCAAAAGTTACATAAGCAGAAGGCAGTCAGGCAAAGGCAGTTCCTGAAAATTCCTTGTACACTGGCTTACTACAACAAAGCCCTTCCAGTGTGTTCTAATTCTCTACATTTCCCTCCAGAGTATCTCCTCGTTCATGGGACTGAAAAGAATGGGCAAAGGAGATGGTGGGAAAATCCCACTTGGTTCAATTTTATACCAATCAAGGCTCCTAAATAGTGAAGGAGATGAAGTTGGACTAAGTTGGACTGCAGCCACAGCTCTGTTTACTACAGAATGTAAGGATGTATTGCACCTCTGTTTCACACAGTAAGGAAAATTATTATATATTTTTTCATAGTGTAATAGAGTGGAAATGCCATCCCACATATTTGATAGACTTCCTTGGGGTTATGACACATTCAAAATCCCATATAGCCCTATAAAATTAACTCTCATAGGAAAGAGATGGTGCTAGCCTGACAAGTAATATAACTTGTCGTAGATATATTGCCACCTATTTGCTTACTATGGTCCTTCTGTGAATACTTTTTTTCAAGTATAAGCATTTCACTGGATATCTGGCTCTGTATTCTGCTACATTAACAGCACCTTTATCATCTGGCATCTTTCACAAAGGTCTAAGCAGTCACGATTCTCCCTAAATGGGCATGAATTCTCACCTCTGTCCTGTGCTAATAATACCAAACTCCTATTCGAGAGGTGTGATTAAAAGCATTGTGACCAGACCTCCTTCACACACTGTCCCTCCCAACCTTCATCCCTCTGATTGGTGCAGTTCCACCCACTTTACAAGTGCATCTCACACACTGTTATTTTGCTCCCCCTCCCCAGCTGTGCTGCCCACTTTAATCATTAATCCCAAAAATGTCCACCTACCTTTGCTTAGCAATCTCCTTCACTACCACCTCAAGTGGCACTCTTTACCGACCACGCGCCCCGGGGTCCTCACTAATCCAACCTTGTTCTCCTGCCCGTTCTTCTCCTCCTACTTTCACCTTGTCAATTCAAAACTCTGCTCCTCACCCTCTTCAGACTCCTGCCTCCTGCCCAGTGCTTAAATTGTAAATCAGGAAGTGCCACAACACAGAGAGGCTGCTGATCCTGCAGGTCAGGGGGAGAAAAGATGTCATGGAATGTATGCACAAAACACAGACAACACCAGAAACCAAACAAGAACGACATAAACAACACTATGTGCCGCGCAACCAATAGAAATATTGCTGCATCTTCTGACATGAGAATGGAGCCCAGTAAACACTATATGCCCACAACGATTGGAATTATAATTGACCATACTAATTTCACCACACAGCAAAAACGCCCACTAGCTGTGAGGCTTACAGTAATATGCAAAAATATATGCATATATGCCTGATGCATTAATTATCATCACCATCATACTCATCATCACCCACCCAATCAATCAATCATCAACACAACAGAGAATAGTAATAAAACAACGCATGCTTACCTTTTCTGTTTATCTGTCCAAAACAATTCAAATCACAGTAACATTAGCTCACATCCACCAAACTCACATGCGTCAGACGTCACTGCGTGACCTAAGTAATTGATTTTTTTTAAATCAGATTTAAAATGCATCCAAAATAGGCAAACAAGCAATTTACGATTAACTTCACTGGGAAATAAAAGAAGGACAGAACAGATTATATTTAATATTACACAAAATGCACAGATTTTCATAGTGACAAATGAGGTGTCTGATCCAGTCATATAGGTGCTGGTGCCTTTTTGGGAGATCCTGGATCCTGTTCCTGCAGGATCCGGCACAAATTAAGCCCTGCTCCCGCCTTTGTTAGCCCCTCTGCAGCAGTGCTTTGTGGTGGCAGCTGTGGAAAGTGCCTCCCACACATATGAGGACTGCTGACCTTGGCGGTTAGGCTTGGCCACTGCTATGATTAATGCCTCTACAAGACAAGAAGCAAGTGCCTCTACCTGCCTGGCCAATATATATCTTACACACATCATTCCTGTCTCAGGACACACCTGATGATGGACAAATCTTAACCTCCGCCCTTCCGCTTGCTGTACCCGGCACTCTAATTCTCCCCCTTCCTACCCTTCACAATGCTGCTGAGAAGCAATAAGAACCTAAAAAAGGAGGGAGTTTTAGATTCACACATTTTTTTCCATCTTCTCTGAATGATCAAACCCGCACTGGGCTCATCTGAAAGGTGTACATGCTGGCTTCTGTTCGATAAGGCTGTTACCTGTACGCATTTTGCCCTGAGGAAGAAAAAGCGCCTGTGTGTTTTTTGGTTGTGAAGTTAAAAACCCCTCAAGGACAAATGCACTAAGAAGAAAAGCAATGCTGCCATTAGGAGCCCCATACTCCCTCCTAGAGCAGAGCATAAAGCAAAACAAAGCATTCAAGCAATGAATCACCACAGATAGATCTTTCAGGAGCCATAAACAAGAAGCCCAATACAAGTTGGGAATAGACTAAAGTTATAAAAGTCTCAGAAATACAAATATTCACCATCAGGTATACAATATATCTTGCTTGTGCCATCTCCTGACAGAGTGATATTTGTTCAAAGACTTTGTACAATTTTCATTTAATTGATTTTCAGTCCAGGAGTCAATATCTGAGTGGAGAAACAAAACAGTAATTTGTAATGTTTTTTTATGTGGCATTTTGTGCCCCTCAATGTACTTTAGATTGTAATGTGAATGATTTTGCCTTATTTAGTGCTGCAATTTAATCCATTTACTCTAGAACTTGAGTCTACAACTTTTCAGATATGTTCAGAAATCTTAGTTCAGTATTTATGTAGTTTAGTATGACCCAGGGGGTACGGTAACACATAAATTATAACAGCTACACATTCCACGATCATGATGTTATATAGCTAATGTGTTATGCAATGACACATTAAAGGTTGAGGGGACCTTCAATTTATATCCTTGAGAAACCAAGGTCATTTTGCAATCGCTGGGCAATAAACCAGTCCAAACACGGCCAAGTATAGCGGGTCACACAAAAGCCCCTGTTGCTGTGAATATATTTAGGGATTTACTGGTGTGGCTATTAAGAGGGCATCTGGCTCTGAAAGCAAAGGCAAAGACCAGCCAGGGATTCACACAAAACTATTTGTGCAAGTTTATAGCCTCTGCCACAAAAACCAAAGATGAAAGAATAGCTTAATCACTGCATTGGCAACACCTGCCACTGTGCACGCATTGCATTATATAGCCTGTTGGGTACTTTGAGTCTCACACTCAAATACAATCAATTTAACTACTTGACTACTTGAAAATATGAAAAAAAATTGGCAGCTAGTGGCATACCTGGAATTTGCAGCTCTTCCCCTAAATCAGCATTAGGTCAGATTGTGCTGAGGAAATGCCATCTCTTGTTGCTATACCATGCCATGTCAGTGTGAGCGACATAGCTGCTCAGTACATATTAGTCTTTTGTCTTTGAGGCCCCACTCATATCTGTACTCGCAAAAGCTTCATTTTTGCCTGCAACTGAATAAGAATAATGTTTACTCATGTTTAGGATGCAAGTTCACAAGAAGCACGTCTTCCATCACGCACAGTAAAGGTCAAACATCCATCAATAAAGACTCTCGACCACAAAAACTGACACAAGGTCGACATTTTCCTTCAGTGAACCGCCATTCTACCTGTGCACTTCATATCGCCATCTTTGGGTGAAGTGTTCCATTTTTACATGAGACGCTGCACAGGACCCCTTGACCAGATGAAAGCAATTGTCGGGTTAGCTCTTTGATGTCTTTGTAATGCATATTTACTGTTTTGGTGGGAGTACTGCGATCATCGAAACATGTTTTCATCTCAGGGCAGTGCTACAGCACAGCTTGTTTTGCATAGTGAAAATCACTACTGTACCGTAGAAACTGATTTCTTAATGTCACCGTTTTCTGAAATGTCAGGCTTATGAAATGTAATGAGCTTTGTTCCTGTTTCCATTTGTTGCAAGATGAAAAAGAAGGACAAATTCTCATTAAAAATACATCAGAAATGTGAGTTCAAGTCACAACATTGAGGGGGGGAATTTGTTGTTCATTCAGTGTAGAACATCTTTACACAACGCTGCTATGATTATTCTGAGCAGGTGGTTAGACTTAAAGAAACAGTACCTCAGCAACCCAGTCTCACGGCAGTTCGTGAAATGGTCACGTTATTTAATCTATTGATTCGTGTACACGGGCACATGTTTTTCGTTTTTTTCGTGGTGGCCAGCACGAAAATGTAAACTAATGTATTTCAATGGGAAGCATATTTCGTGATCACAGCACGACTACGGTAGCGAGTAGTATCAAATGCCGAAAATACGCGTAAGGAGGTTGGTTGGGGTGGTGGATGGGTCAAACAACACAGGACTTTCACCCAGGAGACCGGGGATCGTGGCCTGCGTGTGGCGTTTTGTTTCCCCGTTGTTGTGTTCCTAATCACAACCGTCACGTCTCCCGGCGTGTTAGGCGTCCTTTCCCCGTTCATCTTTTCCTAAACCCAACCTCCGCCATCCCGTTATTGTCATGCATCCCCCGCGGCCGTTTCCCGGTGTGTGACGCGTCCTTTCCCCGTTGTTCTTTTCCTAAACCCAACCTCCGCCGTCCCGTTGTTGTTGTTGCTCGTCCCATACTCCTCCTAGAGCAGAACATAAATCAAAACAAAGCATTCAAGCAACGAATCACCACAGATAGATCTTTCAGGAGAAATACAAGTTGGGAATAGACTAAAGTTATAAAAGTCTCAGAAATACAAATATTCACCATCAGGTATACAATATATCTTGCTTCTGCCATCTCCTGACAGAGTGATATTTGTTCAAAGACTTTGTACAATTTTCATTTAATTGATTTTCAGTCCAGGAGTCAATATCTGAGTGGAGAAACAAAACAGTAATTTGCAGTTCCCATTACCCAGACTGCAATGATTTTTATGTGGCATTTTGTGCCCCTCAATGTACTTTAGATTGTAATGCGAATGATTTTGCCTTATTTAGTGCTGCGTTCGGTGTGACGCGTCCTTTCCCTGTTGTTCTTTTCCTAATCCCAACCTCCGCCATCCCGTTGTTGTTGTTGCATGTTCCCCAGAGACCGCGGATCGTGTCCCGGGGTGTGACGTTTGCTTCCCCCGTTCATCTTTTCCTAAACCCAACCTCTGTATAGATGGTTCCCATTTTGTGCTGGCCACCACGAAAAAAACAATGTTGTTGTACATGAATCAATAGATTAAAAATAACGTGACAATTTCAGGAACTGCCGTGAGACCGTGTTGACCTCAGAATGTTTTGAAGGTATTTCATATATCAGCTGTTCAACATATCAAAACTGGTTATGCTTCATAGCAATGGAAAATTGAAAAATTAATTAAGCATTGTGTCTGTCAGCAGTGGGGTTGGGCTGACCATGTCAAAGTTGGAATTGAGTCAGTATCCAAATAATTAGCCCAAATACTTGTTTCTGAGTGATCAAAGGTAAATAAAAAAGGAGAACCTAATAGACTACTTTTATTCTGCTGCCTCACTGTGTTCATATTTCTCTTTCTAACTTAGTAACTGTGATTTTTCTGCAGATGTAGCCAATGAAACTGAATGAAACAAATTAATTATCTACAGCTGTGAGCCACAATATCCAATATGCAAAACATCATGTTATCTTACGATATTTAAAACTATAAAAAAAAAAAAACGCCGGAAATGACGACGTCTTGTTTTGTGGTCGCATTGCTGTCGGTGCTACGTTCAAAGACATTGCATTTCCAGTGCCTGCTTCTTATACATGCCATCGCAGGTTTTGCCAGTTAGTTGCTTTTAACGTGAGCTAGAGGTTGTACTGTAGGAATTACTCGGTTTGCATTATCAGTAAGTTAATTAATACAACTATGACGTGACTGCAGGAGAGTGAACAGTAATGCTTGATTACATGTGTGCATTCTTTCCTGTGAATCTTGTTTGTGTGTAGGTAATCTGAATGACGTACGCTACCACTAACAATAAAAACTACTATATAGCGAGGTAATTATGGAATGTAAATTCATTGAATGGCTATTGCTAAAATACACCAACCATAAGTATCAAAAACAGGGTTTGATTTCCTGAAAATATTAAGGATTATAACTTTACCTATATTAGCCTTTTAAGCTTCAAAATGTCAGTCTATTTATATTGTTTCATCAATCAGACTTTATTTTTTTATACATAAGAATGTAGCAATGGTGCAATCTGGGGAGATTGCCTCCCTCCCAGCCCCATTAACCTACCTATCCAACCACCCCTAAATTGACAGAAATTATGTCATTCAAAACAGGAACAAGCTGAACCAATGTCTTGTTTATTTGTTTAAAAAATAATGCATGAAGGCAACTCTGTGAGGAAACCCAGTTGGAAGTTGCAGATTTTGGACATTCCCATCAGTGTGTGAAAACACAATTAGTCTTGATTGGTTCCCTCCCTCAACAACCGACTAAATTCTTTCAATCAGGGAGGTATCCAGCATTTGAAACGGCACACTCTCTGGATGTGGTGCGCTGTGGCACTGTGAGCTAATCAAACCACAGTGCCGCAAACTGCATCTGAGAACTTACTTTATATAGGATTTAATATAGAAATAATTACTATAAAGTTCTTTTTTCATCAAACAACATAATCAAAAACAATTTAATGAAAAGAACACAACCTATAAATGCTTGAGCAGTGTTATATTTAAAAATCATCCTAAATGAAGATTCGAGGTCCTGCTGTGGAAGTGCTGTTCGATACAATGGCTACATTATTTCTAGGTCGATTATTTCGAGTCCTACTCAGTGTTATTCCCCTTCAGTTTTAATCAATACTTTACAAGAGTTTTAAGCTAGAAAGGAAACATCTTCTTGGACCGTGAAAAGCCGAGCACTGGGAAACAATAGGCCCCATCTCAGTCCTGTCTTGCCGAGCCAGACGTTTGTTGCAGTGTGTCTGGCAAGAGCAGCTTAAGAGTTAATTTCCTGGCAGTGATTTGTAGGAGAGCAGCATCAACAAGCTGCTGCAGACTGGAGCATGAAAACCATTACTTCAATCCCTCACTCCCTGACATTAATAGGATGAATAAATGTTTTTGTTCCCTGCTTAATTTGGATGAATTCATCCAAATGAAAATAAAAGCAAGTAAATATCCATCTCAGCTCCTCTTCTGATAATAAAAGACAAAGAGAACTTACTCTGCCTTCGCTTTTTCTTCCACCTACTGTTTGAGAATTCCTCCGCTCGGCGCCAAGCTCATATATCAGATGATAACCGAAATGACTGAGACTGGGAACACTTACTGAGGGAGGCTCTTTATTTTAAGTCAATTCACTCTTGCCACACAGGAGGTTGTCATCCCAAATTGTATTCCGTAGTAACTCACAGAGCGATTTTTGTGATCCCAGACATCCAATGTGACAAATGAGATGCACCCAGACAGATTATATCCTGCATATGTACTCGCAGTAAAACAAAAAAAAAAGTAATTTCCATGCTCATTTTATGAAAGCGGTGCAATAAAATCATGGAAGCAGGAGCATTTTGCATCAAAGAGGAATACACCACAACAACATAGACCCCACTTACACTTCATCTGTTTTGGACACTAAGTGTCCAATTCATCCAAGATGCATTCAAGAGGGACTGGTTTGAGCTGCTAACGAGCACACGTTATTCTTTTTCTGGTATTTTTGGCAGTTACCAAACAGCTTCAGGTACATTACATGTCCTTCTGGACTGGAGGAGGGCCGACCCTGATGTGCCTGTAGTCCGGGATAAACACGGCAATCAGATTTGTGATCTGGCCAACCGAGAGGCAATATGTGTATAAACAATTGTATTAAATTATGGACTTTGGATAAAAGACACTTGAAATGACAAGTGTAAATGAGGCCAATGGTTTTAAACCTCAAAAGTATCCAGATGACATCCTATAGTATGACTAATTAACCAACATCTTGCAGAATACAGTGTCTGAGTCAGGAGGCAATGAGCACACTGCACTGTTCAGCTCTCAGTGTAACTCAGCAGTAATTCTTCAGTCAGTGAAAAACAACTATACAAACTTGTGTGATAGACTATCTTTTGCTCTGCAATATTGTTCACACACAGCCACACATATCCTCTGCTCCCCAAATCCCTGGCTGCATTACCAACAGACACCATTTTTAGTTTCGGAGAGGGGCATAAGAGAGAAAGGCAGAGTCACTTACCACACACACAATAACTCTGACAATTGAACAAATCAATGCTACAGTACATCACCTGCGCTGCTGCTTCAGTGCTGCACTCACGTACACTCATACAGTGGGTTTAGGTTATTTTGATTGGATCTAAAACTATTCTTTTGAAGGCCTGAATAACTTGGGTGGACTGAGTCGACAGTCCATAGCTGTGACGGTCCCACTATAAAATGGCTGCGATCAGAGAGATAATGGGAGATAGACATCAGAGGTCACAAATAAACCCTGTGAAAGGTGAAAACTCTGCAGACTGTACTTGACCATTCTCCTTTTTGAAGAGAGGAAGAATCTCACCTTGCGTTTTGGCAAGAGAAGCAGCCTTTGTTAATTTTTAATGCATTTGGAAACTAGTAATTAAGTCCCCCCCCCAATGGACTGGGAAATTGACATGCTCTGGAGAGCCAGTGAGTAATTGTATTTGTAAAGAGCAGTGATACAAGATACTCCCCTCTGACTGGGACTCATTACACATCATTAGAGAGGCGCGGCAACTAGGCACATGCACATGCACCACACACACACACACACACACACACACACACACACACACACACACACACACACACACACACACACACACACACACACACACACACACACACACCCCAATGAGCAGAAATCCCAACACTGTTTCTCTTTGGCAAACAAACTCTGCTCTTCAGATCCCCTGCCCCGAGTAGAGTGTGAGTGTGACAAGTCCGAACAGGACAGTCCGGACAGTGTAAAACTCTATTCTCCATATCTCATCTGGTGACAATCCTACGTGGACCGATAAGTAATTAAAGATTAAATCTAAATTAATTCTCATTCATCAGAATAGTGAAAGGTTCAGATATGAAAGTTTCCAAATGGAGCCTCGTGAGAATTGTGGTCTACCCTTAGAAGCAATAATTACCATTTCAGCAGCGCAAGGCTAAAAGCTGCAGGGGGATGATAGAACGGCACTGGAAACTTAGTGGACTCCTCTTTATTTGCAACTGGAGTGGCAGCGACTCGACACATTTGGGTCTCCATGTTACCTCGTCTTTCCACAGTATTTCTACTCTCCTTTTTTCTCTCTGGGAGTGTTTGTGTTTCCACTGTGGAATCTAAAGCCACCATGCACATATTATTAAACCACGCTGAAATATAGACTACATCCACTGCGGCCTGTCTTTTGGAAAAACACCAAACAAATGCTAAATCTATATTTCATAACGCACTGAGCACCATCTTTCAATAACTTTGCTCCATTTGAGTGAATTGTTAAAAAGCCCTGTAAAGCTGGAAATAGTGCTGCTACAAATGGAAGAACGAAAATGTAATTAATGCAATAGATAAATAAAATGTTCATCACTGACATGTACCAAGGTTTTGGTTGGTTGAAATTTGCCGAGGAAAATGTTTTTCAATGCTTTCAGTGCCGATTTGTTAGTGAGGGTTGTTGTTTACTGAATATTTTGGGCCTATTGTTTCTGTGAAATGAGTTAGTTTTCAGATTGTTTTTTGTGTATTTCATAGGTGTTTACTGCATTATTAATGCCATATTCAGATTGCCCTGGGACGGTGGGAGAGCTATATCAGTGTCAGAAAGCGTAGTTTGTTGCCTTGTCTGCTTTCGCTTTAAACTCATTATCTTGTCTAATTCTCTTTGCCTCCATTATTCCCTCATCCCTTTAAGCAGCCTAATTAAATGAGCTTTCATTTTTTCCATTAATACTTATATATTTATTTTTTTATTCTGCATTTCTACATGTAACTGCGTCACCCAGCGTGGCATCTAAATTACAGTTTTTTTTCTTCTTAAACTATTTAAATGAAGGGAGTCCTGCTGGACAGTACTTGAGTTGAAGCCACAGAGGAAGTATAAATTGAAGTATTTGTGCTCATCTACTGTACAGTAGCTGTCGTATGACATGATGTTACAGTGCAAGTGTAGAGCTTTCAAATCTGTGTGCAGTGGCTAATGTGCAGTGTCCAATACACACAGCTAATCTACTCCACTTAATGCTGTCTAGACAAGATTAATGCTCAAACTGTATTCTAAAAAAACTGCAAAAAAATAAAGACATGTAATTGCAATTTCTCATGTTTTGAGTATTGCAATTCAAACTTTATGACTGAAAATCTTCAGACAGCTTAGTGTTAATTAGAGCATCATGGTCTGATTTCTCTCTGGCCTTGGTTTTATTTGGTTTATGAGTATGTCTGTAATAACAGTTTAAAGCCGTACCATGGGGAGATTATCAGACCATGCTACAGCGATGGACATTATCGCTCAACTACATGCATCACTTCTTCTCTGCTCATTTCTCAGAATGGCTGCTGGGGAGCTCACCAAGAGAGCTGCTTTGCGAACTGTGCATGTGTATATGTCTGTGCATAAATGTGTGTGTGTGTGTGTGTGTGTGTGTGTGTGTGTGTGTGTGTGTGTGTTCAAAACCACATCTGTATGTGTAGATTATTTTTGCTTGTGTCTCACTGTATGTTTGTTTGTGTGAATACATGCTTAGAGTACTCGTATGTGGTGTTTAAGGGTGTGTGTGTGTGTGTATGTGTGTGCATGCATATTAAATGACATTTAGTGAAATGTGGCAGCGAGTGAAGAAACATCTGACTCATAATTGAAGTGCCATGAAAGAAATATGATCAAGAATCTGTATTAGGTCTACGTGCTTAGCTTTAAACCAGCGGCAGCAGCACCATGCAGCGTGCACTGCCAGTGCTCCTACTACCTTACCACCCCGAAGGCTAATTACAACGCTCAAAATGATACTCCACAAAAATGACAGAGAAAAACACAGCGTATCTAAGGCGAGCAATGATGGCAAAATCGATAGGCTGTAGTGCTCTTATCTCCATCAAAAAAAAAAGAGTCTCAGGATGAATGTAGTTGTGTCTGCGTAATTCAACCACACCAGTCATCTCAATGTCCTGGAGGATAAGGCACCACTCCTCAGTCACCCTCCTGCTCTTGACATTAAGCTCTCTGGCCCCGACACACCAAGGCGACCGTCGGCCGTCGGTCCAAGTTAGGCCAACGGTGAGCAACCATTGCCCTAGTTCGTGCCGGCCTTCGTCGGCCGAACAGCCAATTCATCTGAATGGCTGTTCAGCTTGAAAACGTGTGATGAAAACAAACGACTGTGAGAGGTACACACAAGGCTCCTTATATTTTTTTTATCTCATCTGATCAATCATATGCACATAAGAGCTGTCAAAACTGGTCAAAAATGACGTTCAAATGTCACATTATGTCCATAAGATGGCAAACGTACAACAAGATATACATAAATACTTGTGTAGGTATATTTATTCTAACAATAACATGTCTTTTAAAAGATCTCTACATACCTACACATTACAAAATATACTAATGTTAATAAACTAATATCCTATACCGTGATATTTAAAATAAAGACCGTAATAGACCTCTCTCTCTCTATCTGCACCGCTAAACAATTAGCGCCATAGCAAGCAAGCTAGCTTACTAGCCAGCTGCAGGCCAGCCTTTAAATTAGTAAAATGTACTGTATGATGTGACAAGAGCATGTTAAATTCACATGCTCTTGTCACATCATAGGAAAGCACATTGCTATCGCCAGATGAGTGACATTTTTGTTTGGCTAATTTTCCGTAACCAGTGTATGATGAAGGCATGTTGGGTGGGTGAAATTAACAAGCTAACGTTGGCTAACGAGCCAGTGGCGGTTCGGTACTGTAGGGAGACTTCTTTGCCGAGAGGCAACAGTGAAGTGAAGTGAGTGAAGCAGAGGGACCGTAGGCTCTGTTCCGTTCTGCCGCTGATCGAACAAATGCTGTTTGTTTTGGGTATCATAGCAATGTTATCCGGTTTCCCTTGTTGAATGGGAGAGATATTTCCTCTCACGCAGGCGCAGAACGCACGTGGTACTTGGCTGTCGGCTGTACTCTGTGTGGCGACGACAGCCGACGTGAGGTGACGCCACAGTCGGCCTTCGTCGCCACTAGTTCCTGGCAGTCGGCTTGGTGTGTCAGGGTCTTTAGGATAAGGCTGGTCATATTTTATGTTTTTTATGTTTTTGCCTTTTGATCCCTTAAAGGAAACATATGCTCATTTTCAGGTTCATACTTGTATTTTGGGTTATTACCAGAACATGTTTACATGGTTGTATTCACCACCTGTCTAAAACGCTCCGTTTTAGCGCCTGTCTCTTTAAACCCACCTCCCAATAAAGCCCAGTCTGCTCTGATTGGTCGGTGTTTCCAGGTCTTCTGCATCTTTGCTCTCGGCATCTCTGCACCATCATTGCAGCTGGGGAATGACTTTAACGGCAGTGTAGCACCATTTTCTACCTATATATAGTATTATTGGGACATCACAACCATACGGAAGTCCTGACGGCTCATTTAAAGGCACCGTTTCTCAATAAGGGATGTGTACATTTCTTTGTGGATTGAGCGTTTTGATACTTTCACAGTATTTATACAGCACCTTGAGATGCTTTATAATAAAAAAAACATGGAAATCTCACTTTTTACAATATTGGACCTTTAAAACAAAGCAATGTCTAGTTATGACACCTCATCACAGATTGTATATTTCATACATTGTAGATGCCCGAAAAGGTAAAACTATTCAATGTTTAACAAAAACAAATAAAAGACTGGGAATATTTAACATAGCAGACATTTTCCCTTCTTCTTTCCTATCTTGTTAATCATCCTGTGACTGTTCAGATTCATTTATTGACCTCTTATGGGGCCCATATACATCCGTGTTGGGAGACACTGATACAGCTAAATAAATACTCACTAGCAAACCAGTGAATACTAAAGCGATACTATGAACTCTAAAAGGAAGAAAAAGTCATTTCCTTCCAAATAAAATATTTATACGTAATAAAACACACACAATTCCCTTCACTCAGGGATTTGCTGCAAGAGTATTACTTGGTCTCGTATGACCAGTAGTGTACAGTGGTTCATGCTAGCTGATGTTAGCAAACTTTAGATAGATATTGCTTTGTAGACAGTACAGTCAGGTTTCTACTACTTCTCTGCTGGAGTTACACTGCATTATACTGCTGTTTAGAAATACTCTATTTAATCTGCTGCTGAAGTGTCCCCAACAAATGCAATATTTACCTATTTTTGAGTAACGTTTGCCAAAAACTATAGTGCCCAGCTGTGTTAGTAAATTACTTACTTGAACTTGGAGCTTAAAATGGAATTATATATTTGTGACTTGTGAAGATTTAATTATTTACATCTTCACTTAGAACCAATACACTTGCAGCTGTGAGCAACATACAGTATGAAGAAGTCTGACAGTACTGAGAAACAGAGTTATCAATTGTAGGTTTTCAGATTTTTTATGGGATTTGTTGACCAAAGGAAACATAGAATAACACTTTATCACTCCTTTATCGCAGCCAGCGATAGTCCAAATCTGAAGCAATACTCTTAACAAGTATGTTGTTATATTCAGTGTTTGTAGTCAGTAAACACAAAAAAAATGTGAGGAGGAAAATCAGTTGTGTCAGAGAGATGGATGGAAAAGGTACAAAGCTTGGGTAGTGTGCTAACAAACTCCATTTTGTGTTGCTGCAGCTGTTTCCATGGAGCTCTCTCTCCCTCTCGTTTGCTCTCTCTCTCTGCCTATCCACTCTCTTTCTCACACACACACACACACACACGCAAGTGTCTGAAAGAGGATTCAGCTGTGTGAGTCAATCTGCAACCAAATGCAACTCAGAGAGAGAACCCCTCGTTCTCTCTAACAGACTCTTCTCCTCTCCATCTCTCCAGCATCACGCCCATCTCATAATTTTTTTCCAACCTCATTACAATAATTTCTTAATTTATTCTAAACCCCAGTCACAACAACAAACCCACATTCAGCACACTCAATTACTGTGATTTTGATACACGAGCACCACATCAACAAGAAGCACAGGAACCAGTGTTTTTCCCTCAGCCTTATTTTGAGTGTATGTGGCAATCAGCAGTGCTCATTACACCTAGCTGCCCTATAAAGATGGCACAGAAAAATGTCCTTGAAGGAGGAGGTGAAGTTAAAAAAAAAAAAAGAAAAGAAAGGGAAAGATGCTTACCGAGGACTCCGACACGATAGTTGAGAGTGATAACGATGACATTTCCATAGCTGGCCAGGACGCTCCCATCGATCATGTTGCCAGTCCCCTCCATATAGGATCCTCCGTGGATGTAGACCATCACAGGCTTGGCCCCAGTATCTCGTATGTCTGCAAGAGCGGCCATCATTAACACATTCACATTGTCGTCCACCCACTCCGATCAAGGGTCAGCTCAGATTCAGATACAGCAGATACAGAGCATGGTGGCCACAAACAGACAAGCTGACGGTCACCTCTCAGATACCAGCTGTAAGGATACAGTCTGCTGGCCTACTAATGGAAATGGAGGCAATAGCCTTACATGTCAGCTCTATGAGAAACAAATTAATGTCCACTCATTATGTTGAGTCCAACTCCATTAGAGTAATTGGTCATTTACCATATAAAATATGTATGATATAAACCAAACTATTAGGGTTGTATTTGGTTTCCAGTTGCCTTCCAGAAGGCAGACCCACTTTCCAATATAGACACGCAGGAAGCCATTAGTGAGAATAAAGAGAGAGGTACTCTGACACAATTTCTAAACAGGGAGAAGGCTAATCTGGCTTGACAGTGATGGGGAAAACGCACCGGCTAATTAAACAATGCTACCATGCACCTCCTTTTTACACAGGCCTATCTCTGGGCAACAATTTATTTGCACAGTCTTGCTTGGCATTGCAGACAGTTAAATTTGTGCTTCAGTTTTGGTAAAATGTTGTTTATTCTATTCCCGAAGCAGGGCTTGATATCCAGCTGGAGCAACATTCCAGCCGGATAAAGCACATCCAGAGGTAGAGGGAAGAAAAAAGCCTCTGTTTGAGGAATAGACTGAATTACTGGCTGGCTAGCTCGAGCTGGGAGACAAGACAAGAAACTCTCTCTCATTTTCACTCCTGCTCCCCCCACGTTCTGTGTAGCTTCTCGCCTTCCCCTCCCTCACTTTGTATCGCTTTCACTCACAGACTCTCCCCTGTCTCTCCCTGTTTCTCTCCCGCCTTCCCTCCATCTCTGTCCAACTCCCTGTCTCTCTTTTTTTTCCCTAAGCCCTGAGAGTGGTGAGAATGAGAAGGGGTGGGAGGGCAAAAAGTGAGGAAGACAGAGAGAGAGAGAGAGAGAGAGAGACAGAGAGAGAGAGAGCTAGAGAGAGAGAGAGAGAAGGAAGATAGAAAGAAAGAAAGGAAGAAAAATAAAAAGGAAAGAAAGGAATAAAGATATAAAATTAAAAGAGGGAAAAATCAAAAAAGAGAGAAAGCAATGGGCTCAGGTTTAAAAGGGTTGTCTTGTATTCTGGTTGCTATGGTGACTGAGAGCCAAAATTCAAAATCCTCAAGAACAGCTAATCGCAGACCACATCCTCCACAGCCCAATCTGCATCCATCTGCAGGCACTGCTCGTTGTTATGCACTCCATCACATTAGCATGCCTAACACCGAGGACAACTACTTAAATGCATTTTGTAGAGACACGGTTTTTCTGTAACCCCCATAGCAGAGCTCAGCCTTGATTCACAGGTTTTTTGTTTTTTTTTGTTATTCCCTTGGTTATTCATGGCCCTGTTACGTTTAAAAGCAAAGCAATAACTTGTATGTGATGTGGCCTTATTTATGGCTTTCTTTATCTTGCTGGTATCTGAGAAGGCTACACAGTGAAATGTGATTTATAGCTGACACTTCTCTATGCACACACTTATCTTAGACAAGGGGGGGGGATGCATGGGGGTGAGAACGCATGAAAGGTACAGTCTGAGAGGGGAAAAGAGGGGGCAGTAGAAAGGCAGAAAAACAGCATATCCTACACAAGGTACTCAAACAAATAGGCCACAGAAACAAGGAGAATGGCAAAGAGGAAGACGGAACAGGGGGCAGAAATAAGAAAAAGAGATTAGTCATGTCAATGTTATCAGTCACCTCTTTTGTTGATTCACATTAGGTCTCCATGACAACAGTTAAATGGCTTAGGGAGAGTGATACAAAACATTGCAGCTCCACTTGTTCTAATCTATTTGTTGACTTGATCTGATGCGGGGGGTGTCACACAGATGTGATATACAGTTCTCACAGACACTGATTTGTGTCAGAGGAGCATATAACAGATCCCAATTGGGACTTTGGTTCAAAATGAGAAATAAAAATCCTTTCTAGATACATCTACCTGTGGGCTGCAGCATGGAATTACTAGAGGTAATAAGGTGAGCAGCTCTTTTTAACCAATCAGATCAGAGCTTTATCGGTTGTTGCAGACGGCCTAATCTGGTGTAACAGGTGACTAACTCGAAAAAGCTGCCTCCTGATTCACTAACTTCTCAGAGGCAAACACATCATTACATCAACACAAATATTCACAGCATCACAATGTAGCACAGAGCTCTGTGCTAGAAAAGAAACAGAGATAGGTTCATTAATGCACAGACTGGTATATTTGCAATAAAACTCACATGCACAACGAATTGGATAAAAACACGAAACAAATAAACTCATTATGACAAAGAAATCTGTACGTGATAGAAATGCAGATGAAAGCTGATGTGTAATGACGAGTGAACTGAACAGAAATATATATGTATGTAACACATCATTTTCTCATATATTTCTCTCAATCAGATCATGCAGCATCTACAATACAGGGACTTACACTCCCAGCACATATCATACGAACAGCAAATAATTGTATCACAGTAGAGATAATAAATAAAAAATCAGCAATAAATAAATGAAAAAGTCTTCAGTTCACCGCACCGGCTTAAATAGAAGGTTTGGGCAGTCATACCTACAAATATATCACAGGGCATGAATTTTAGCAAGCCCGAGGAGCACAACCTTTCATAGGTGCATCACGGTGGCTCTGGACTGATTGGAGTGTCAGTGGGAGGCATGACTCAGGCCTGAGCTGAGCCTCTAAGCGTTGCTGCTGCAAGTGAAACCCACCAGGAGGGCTTGGAGCACTCGTTCCCTCCTCCTCTATCTTATTTCCTCTCCCTCCACTGTACCTCCACCTTTTTGTCCTTTGACTCTCACTCCATTGAAAACAGTCAGTCATATATCTGACGTTAAGCGCCCCCAGAAGCGGCCTTGACACTCTGGAGTGGGACAGGACAAAGGCAAGTGGAGATAAGTGTCGGTGGCATTCACTGTGTCAACACTTGGTGAAACATGGTGGCTGTCAGCGGCTATCAGTGAGGTCTGAGGTGGTGGGGGGGGGGGGGGGGGGGGACAATATCCTGATGTGGCAGGACATGACATGCACCCTACTGTAGTGCTCTTGTCAGGCCAAGCTTCACGCTTCACTCATGACAAGTCCATTACTGGCCATGTTCACATTTAAGAAGTGCATTTAGTTTAACTGGGGAGCTCCTTGCAAAACAGGCAGTGTAATTACACCAAATTATACAGCAGCTTGTGCTGTCGTACAAGTCACTGACAGTATTCTGAATGTCACCGAAAGTCTGCTTACTATTTGCTTTATACTGAATTAAATGAGCTAGCACTGTGTGTGACTGGGCCTCGGAGGGGAAAAAAAGGCTGAAGTGAAGGAACACATAGTAATAATGTTCCATTTTGGACTCACAGAAGACAGAGAAAGGAGACCACAAAGAAATAAATGCTGTTGCATAGCTGTTGCTATTTTAAGCCAGTGGACTTTCAGAGCCTGCACATGATCAGGAGTGATGGGATGGGCAGGAAAAGAGCACCTTACAGTTGGAGGATGTCAGACTCCACCGTGTTCTCCACAACACTTGACATATCTGAGAGCAACTGAGGTATGACTTATGCATATAAAGAAAATCTGAACATGGCACTGGGTATATGAAAAGGAGATGTGTGTGCCTCTTCTATGCGTCTTGACATTGCTATAGTAAAAGTAATGGGAGGAATAACCTTTGTGTGAAGGTGACTTCCTGCTCCCTCACTGGTGTGTTAAATATGATGTTGGCAACAGGGAAGACAGAAAGTTGTGTGTATGAGGACAGAGAGGAAAGAGAGGCGGGGATAGACGCCGGTTGAGTAAAATGAAAGAGAAGACACGGTGAGAAACCTACAAAGCTATTAGCCAAAGCCCCCTACAGCTAGCCTGGATCTAGATGAGAGGAGGAGGCTGTAGAGGTGCTGTCATCTCTAAGACTCACAGACAGCTGCTTATTCCTTGAGTGAACGAACACTAACCCTTTAGTCTTTCAGGGAAGCCTGCTGTCCTTGGTGCAAACCACAAAAGCTGATGCTATACTGTACAAACCCACTGAAGGGTTGAGGACAGCACACCAATAAACGCATACCAGAAGAGCACACAGCACAAACCACCTTAGACGTGCTGTAGCACTGCATTAGGAAAGTGAACTAATTCAAAGCTGGTCTCTGCTGTTGAATCATTCTCTAGATTTATCAAAAGCAGCACGTTTTTACATGTTTTATTACATGGCCGAAAGGGGGGAAATAGATGACAGCAACAGTCTGGGTCTTTCATCCTTTGAAATGGCTCCAATGATGCCCTTGTGGATCAGTCATTAGCCGCAATGCTTATCTTGGAAAGAAGCTGAGGAGCAGCAGCCTTCCAAATATCTCTGCATAAATGGACTTCAAGGGGCATGATTCCTCAACCCTGCCACATCACAGAGAATAGGATAGTGGCAGAATGGAGAGAATGGTGTGTGAATTACCCCCACTGTCGATTCGCCAGTCTCCAGCCTGCCTGAGCTGAGCGCTTTGCTGGATGGGGATCCAGTCAGGCCTGTGCAATGGAATTAATGGTAATACCCAGGCAGGTGGAGCTCAGCTCTGCTCCTTGGCACAGCAACTATGGAGAGCTTCTCTGGGCGGGTGGGGGTATGTGTGTGTATGTGTGTGTGTTGTCTATTCCGTGCTTGCTTCTAGAGCTTGGAAGCAAGCATTGTTTATGTGTATAAGTGTGTGCATGTGTGCACGCTTCACTGGTTTAACTGATGCGGGTGTACATGTCTGAGTGTGTGCACCCTCACGCTGGGTGGAAGCATTCCTCCTGATTAGAGCTAGAGTCTCAAAGTGCCAAACACAGATAGACATACACACACATCCCTTTTTCATCAGTTGGAGAGGGCCTAGGCAGCAGTGGTGCGAGACACTCTAGAGGTGGAGTAGGGACGCTGCCTCTCTCGGCCTAACTCTGGGCACAGTACCTCGGCACCACTGCCATGTTCCACCTGGGAGATTTAGTTCCTACACAGACTTCCTCTACTTACATGCCCACCTTTATCTAACAACAGCAGGTAGGTGATTGAAAGCTTGCGCTCCCTTTTTTCTTTTTTACAGTGCAATAACAGCCTCTGTAAAACTGAGTCTTGATTGTGGGCCGATGTAAATCACAGCAACTTGGCCCACACGCTTGTGTTGCTGGAGAAAGTGTTGCGTAGAATTTGAATGTACTTTGGGGGTGCCAGGGGGTTGACTGTTGCTGCTCAGACAGACAGGCAGACACACAGAGGGACAGATAAAAAGACACAGGAAGAGACTGACAGACTGAATGGCTTAGAGGGAGAGCCTCGGGGACAGCCAGCGGACAGAGAGAGACATACAGTGTAAAAAAGGTCATTATATTTCTCCTACATATTTCATTTTGCTTATCTCCTCGTCTCAGTTAAATGTTTTTATTGTATGTTCCACTGACTTTTTATTGTACATTTAAATATTACTACTCCATTACATATGTTACTTACATTTCTTTGGCAATGTGAGAAATCCTTTATTGTTCAAATAAAACGTAGTGAATATAAGATTGTGTCTGGAGGGTTATAACAGGCAGGAGAGCGGCTCAAATATGGCGGAGGGAGGGAATAAGCCCAGGATAGACAGACTGCCAACTGAGACAGCATGGTAATGTTGGGATGAACAGACTGAGAGATGGAGGGGGTTAGACAAAGAAACCAGACAAGACAGCAGCTCTCTGGACTGAATGAGAATCTGTGGATAAGAGGTGCATCAGCTAAATAGTAAGAGAGTGGGAGTTCTGCTTGTGCTCTGATTCTACTTGGCCTTTAACTTGAATAAAAATGTTTGATTTTCAATGGTAATGCTTGCATTACATTTACTGTAGACAAGGAGATTGCTATTACCCGCAATAATAGTACAGCCACTTGTGAGAGCAGTAGTATGTAAGACAGCTTACAAGGACTTTGTAGTTTATGCAGTGTACTCGACCATCCTTCAGTGAGGAGTGAAGTTAAGTCTTTTTTCTCACAGAGGTAACAGGGGGGGAATTACAGAGGGCTGTCTCTGAACACTGGCTTTAATGTGTTGGCCCATGGCACTTCAAAACAGACACATTCACCAGAACAATGAAAATCTTCTGGATCATGTTTAGGGATTGATGGCCAACTTTGTCACACATGCATTAGTTACAGTGCTGCGGCAGAGATTCAGCTGGGGCCGTATTGTGCTTTTACGGCGATGCTCTGTAAATAGCATTAGTTGCGCTCAGTAAAGAATAGACTTGTCACATTTTCAGTGAGGCTAGTCTTGCACAACAGCTTGGAGACCAAGCCACTGTGTGCGCATGCAAAGACTTGCCAGACAAAGGGATCGGCACTTGTCAGCAATTTTGAACGGACTTAGGGCTACATACACTGACGCATGTGGGCTTGCTTGAGGGAAGACAAACATACACGTGTGCACGTATACACACAGTCAAGCCGAAAACTGAAGGTTTGGCTTCAGTTTCAACAGCTCGCCCTGGGCTTGAATGAAGAAACACCTGTGTGTCAAAGTGGTGCAATGGCAACGCTTCCTGTTCTGTGATCAAGGCCAGTGTGAGGCTTCTCTGTGAAAGAAGAGTCCACTGGCAAAGAGGAAGGAGCTTCACTACAAACCCTTAAACATCTGGAAAGAAACCTGGCCAGTTGGCCTCAGCTGGGTTTAAAACCCAACTCAGAACCCACAGCAAAGCTGGCATTAATTGTGCCAACATTCAAGACAAATAAGTGAAAGGATATGGCAACTTGGTGTGACATCTCAGTTTTCCTGCTAAGTAGAAGGTCCATATGCCCTAAACATGGGCTAAGGTCCCAAACCACTTCACTCCAACATATAATCTTGTTCACCAAATATACACAAAATGTGCAAAAATCGACTATGTCCAACAAACAGAGTATACATCAAGGGCTTAACCTTGATACCAAAAATCATGCTTGCATCATCTGCCCTACTGTGGCAAAAGAAGACGAGGCCGGGGCGATATCAAGGGTTTGATTCAAATTCAGAGACTTAAGCCGTTTCTGTTGCAGCACAAGAATCGTCTCTCATTCTAATCTCGGCAGAGATCCACCCTGAGCCAGGAATATCCCAAGATAAATATGGAAAGTTAACAATGTGATTGCTGAGCAGCAACTTCCCATTTTCTACACCTCTCGCCTCTAATCCTCTTCAGCAGCACTCCTGAACTGCCGCTCCTCATCTAAATCTGCTGGCAGACCTGGTGAACAGTCTGATATTACACTGCTGCTCCACTTCCCCTCTGCCATTATCGCCACAAATACAGCTGCTGTGGCCACACCTTAACAAGAGGCTCTCACCACTGCCTGTGATCCGATGTGACTCAGAAGCCAAACACTACTCAACGGCTGAATGTTGATGCTTAGGAACAGAAGACCTCACATTCACTCTCTCACACTCGAACATTTGATCAAAGACAACATAATTTTACAGATTGCAATGTGACAGGGTTGCTTGATGATTGCATTTACAATTAGAAACAAAAATAAATCAAACATAAAAACCAAGTGATTGGAAAACAGAAAAAAAACTCTAGAAACAAAAAAAACATGCACCATCTTTGTTCACCATGGAAAATACCTTCATCTTCATCACCGTCGTTATCCGATAAATCCTCACCCTGTTTTTTTGCATGGGCCCCTGTTATTGAAGCAGGGAGAGACATAGAGAGGCACAGGGAAATTCAAAATAGCATGTTTGGAAACACACAGATGGGAAAAGAAGAAATTCAGTAAAAAGTGTTTCAAAAAAGTTGTTCAGTGTTTGAGACCACATGTGAATAATAACAATGTTAATATAATTACACAATTCCATCAGAAACTGTGTCAAGGGCATTTCTTCACAGCACATACAATAAGAGAAAAATAAACATTTTTTAATAGTATACAAATAAAAAAAAAAGACTACACTGGGTACAAAAAAATCAATACACCTTGCAGAAGGTAACTTAAACAAACCTCCACTGTTATAATAGCTTATTTAGAGCAGAGTCATACACCACGGGCAGTTTCAGATTTTTTTGTTAGATTTATCAGGAGACCCCTCTGATTCCAATCCTATAAGTTTAGGTAAAAGCACTATTAGCTTAAAGGATTGTTGCAAAAATGAACAACCACAACATAGAACTCTGATTGTTTTTAATTGCATTTTGGAAATGGCTTTATGAGCAGAGCTTTGGTGTGTTTAAACAAGACTTTAGTGACTTTCTATTCTCTCTGGAATATGCGCTTAACATCAGTTTCTAACTTTGACATCCAGTTTAGGAGGTCATAAAAAGGCAAATAAAATATAATAACTTCCCTCGAGCTGGTAGAGATTTGAATAAATCACAAGATTGTGTGTATCATGTATACTCAGTGATGTGTGCAGTTACTTCAGCTCGTCTTTTTGCCCTAAACAGTTTGTAATATGCTGTTGTCCTTGTGCTCCATGTTAGTAGGAAAATCTAGCCCCCTAGGGTGCCTGCACACCATGTACAACTGTGAACAAGCCCTATCATAACCTACTGGTTAGTTTGATATCAATGTATAATCATTTTTAACGCCCACTAGTAGCAGGGCCTCAGGATATCAATGCTGGTTAGTGGGTCAATCCCATCAGTCCATCCATTTAACAATCTTTTAATTAAAATTAAAAAGGTATTTTTGGAGAATTTTACAATTTTGGTGATACCCTGACCTTTTATCTCTTAACAGTGTCAGTTCAGATTTTTTCAAATGTTTTCATGACCTTGGACTTTTCCTCTGGTGCAATCACTCGGCCACTATGAATACAAATTAAAGATGCCTTAGGTAGGATTGCGAAGATCCAGGACTTAGCCAAACATTTTTGACAGCTTCTCAGTCCCTCCCCCCTTTCCGCTAAAGCCCAAAATGGTCTCCTAAGCCCCTCCCCCCACATGGGAGAATGAATGTGTGTGCATGAACAGTGATTGACACGCAGTTAGACACCCCCCATGGCCCTGATTGGTGCATCTGAACAGGGAGCGGTGGATTTGTGCAAATCGTACTACAAGCTGTAGGTGGTGCCAGAGGAGCCGGATTTTTTTTTTTAATTACCTGCTTCATGTAGTTCTACTCGAACATAGGGTCAGTTTCAACAAATATCGATATTACGATATCCAAAATGTAAGACGATATCCAGCCTCATAATCAATGTCAATATAATATCGGCCCTAATGGGCTGACTGTCATGGAATTTACTAACGCTTTCATGATTTCCATAAAATGTCTAGCGATCCCACAGTGTTGAAAGTAACATCAGCTGTTCCAACATCATGTGGCTGTTGTTTAAGCCATCATCTACTTACTACATTAATCATGAGACGAGATGCGTCATGTTCTGGTTGCCTCCATGGCCAAACAATTTCCTGGGAGAAACCCTGGACTACGTTATACATCACAAGATATTTTCTCTCTTGCAACCCTTAGATCAAATTCAACTTTTTCTTCAAGGCAACTAATAGTCTGCGTACCATTAAATTTGCTGTGGATATTCATGGTCCCTGGAGGATGATCCACAAACAGAAGTGTTCGGTGAAATAAAAGAAATAAGTCACATGATGCACTCAGGCCCAAATACTTTTTCAGTGATCACAATGTCAACTGTTACATTTAATATTTCCTTAAAAAGTATTTAAAATAGTATTTTTGTCATTCATAAGGGCAAGCCTGTCAGTCGCGTCGAGTCAGAAGCGATATAAACCTCTTTGACATAGGCACTAGTTAAACAGCTTTTTTTTTTATAAATGCACCGCTGTGTTTGAACACCTCATCCATTGTTAATTGACAGATGCAATATATTGCATAATGTAACAGGCTATGTGTCTTGACATTTACTGAGTACATTCAAGCTCTAAAAGTGGAGAAGCTTTTTAAATTAGTTGATTCCACAATCTGCATGGTGACCTTGTTCAGTCTAATAATTTGTAGAATTATACAGCTTATATAGGCTGCTATATGAGCTTTAGACAGGCAAACATAATCATATGACTAGTACAACTACTTCTGTTTCATCCTGTCTGGCAGTATCAGCTTCTTGGACTGATATTACTCTACAGCCAGTTGTGGACTTTGTTATGAAAGGTTGTGCTTTTGTATAAGCCATTGCAAAGGGTAATGTGAGAGCTGCATCCTCTTCAGTCATTTTTTTAATGTAATCACAATGTAAAATCCATTAACAACATACAGTATAAAAGGCTTTTTGTGCACGTGTTCCCTTTACTTAATAGCAATTATGCCGAATGATAGAAAATGGTAGAAAACCCATCATGTGGCTATTGTTCAATTGATCAGAGTTTTGTAGCACGTCCACTTCAATAATTCAATTCAACGCTGCTTCATAGAACGCAAGGGGCTGCATTGATGGGGGGGGGTTTGATTTCCATAAAATACCATCACTTATCAGTTCAATTCATTATCAGACGCCAAATTACAGCGGTTCACTATGAGACTGGATTTTACAACTATGGAATGTTCGTTGCAACAATTGCCAGAGAATGAGCAGAAATATTCACGTTACAAAGTACTAAGTACTACCTGGAATGTGCGCTTGCACATATTTGATTGGCCAACGCAACGCCGTGTCGGATATCGTTGCAGCAAAAGTGGAGCCAGACTCCACTTTTTCAGACCCTGTATACTTCTGAAGCCCTCTGTGCTGCCAACAGAGTGATCTCAATTGAAGTGAAAAAGGGGCCTGCGTTGTTTCAAGTGATAGTCAGTCTAAAAATGGCCTTAGTATCTGAGTTTGTCAGGTATGGCAATTTAAAGCTGAACAAATTTCATAGCAGCACCAGGTCAGTGAGGAGCATCTTCCTTGTGTAGGAAGTGACTCCCATTAAGCTCTCAAATGTCATGTCTCTCTTGTGTAGGCTTCAAGGGATCCTACAAAAAAGTTTCAAACGAAGATGCTTCACCTGCTGAAACAGGCTTCTTTATGGCTTGTTAGTGATTGCCGTTACTCCAGCATTCACTGAGCCGTCGACATGGTAAAACAGTGATGTTATTGAGTGATAATGCTTTAGACAGGCATAGATTGGATGGCAGGTGTCGACAGGGAAGCTCTGTCACTTTGAATTGTGTTGTCTGTGAGCCTGTGTGTGTCAAATGCTGGATCTATAATAGGAGCTGCAAACATGTGACATCTGCAGTGACTCAGCAAGCCTATATTTGACCTTGCTTTTTTAATGTGATGCCGCAGCGAAAGAGAGTGACATTGAAATAAAACTACGAGTTTCTTTGCATAGCCGGCCTTCAGGAGTCAACATGTGCATCTCTTTAGAACAGGCGGCATCTCTAATAACAGCTTTTATTCATGTTCCTTGACAAGTAAAATAGAAACCTGTCGCATTTATCAAATCAGGTTCAAAGATGTTTAATGGGCTTGCTTGTTACATAAGGCTATTGGAATGTAACATTTGAGCAGGATGGAATTGCAAACAAAAGACAGTTTAGTAGTTGGCTGTAGAGTTTTACATGAATAAATCCAAGCATGCACACAAACTCACACATACATACAGATATAGAGTGCTCTCAGCCTCTAGAGACTACTTGAATGAATCCAGAATTCACTCAATACATCGTGGAAGGGCTAAATGTTAACTGCCTTGCCTTTGCTGGAAAAAGGTTCGCTGACAATAGATGGGCCTTAGAGTTAAATATCGGAAAGGTCAGAATGTGGAAAGGGACTTAGTGAAATGTGAAATGTTGCAGCCTTGACAATTTAGAGCAGTTATATTCAGTCTCTAATCCTCAGGTGGCCATATTTCTCTTTCAGAGTGCCCAGATCCGTCTCTCCCCCTGTCTCTCTGCTCTGTGTGTGTGTGTGTGTCTCTCTCTCTCTCCGTCTCTCTCAATCCTTCTCCCAGTGTAGAGGTTAAGGAACAGCTTGGGAGGGACACATAAGAGAGAATGATGGAGAATGCAGCTAAAAGGTTAAGGAGGCTGTAATCCTGCAGTAAAGGACAGCCAAAACTCACACTGCGCTTCAGCTGTTCCCAAAATAAAATAAAAAAAACAACAAGCCAAGTTGTCTTTCTTCCTGTCTACAGCTCGATAATGAAAAGAGACATGTTTAACAGAGACCACAGGCTTCGGAGTATAGTGGCAGCCTCGCACACTGGGGTCTCTTACATCTGTTCTGGACACCTAATGAACCATTTATTCCCTATATTAGGAAAAAAAGACGACGCTGCACAAATACCTTAAAAAAACAATCCAGACTTTCCAGGGTTCAGGCTTCTTAATCTTCTGAAAGACACAACAGTTGCACCACAGTTGAATGAATTATTACTGATTTTAGATTGATTCAAAGCCTTTGAAAGTCAGAACAATGCTAAGGTATGTAGCCTTCAACACAGTTGTTTAACCAGGTAGGCCGTTGAGAACGGCTTCTCATTTGCAACGGCGACCTGGCAGTAGCACACCAAGAAATGTACTCAAATTTTGTGTTGAACCTCAAGGCTACAAGCAATGCGTTTTGGCGAGAAATACTAAATGTATACATAACTTGTTGTTTGTTTTGTTTGTTTACAAGACAACTCCATAGGGCACCTTTAACCTCCATGCCAAATAATAATGCCACAATCCCAAAGATATTCAATATATTAGCCTGAATTGCAAGAAAATGTATATAAAATGATGCATTTTATAGTACAGCCATAAAAACCCTTGACTGTATAAAAATGTGGACGTAGTCTTTGTGACGTCACCCATAGGTTTCTGAAGAGCCAAATTGAAGCTCAAAGTGGGCGGCTCCCAGTGACTCCGGCCGTTGCCATCTTGGCAGTGCCTGACGTCGGCTAATCCAAACATGGGCAAAGAAGTGGAGCGTGGATGGAGCTGAGGTGGGCCGAATCAAGCCTACAGTCGCCTGTGATGGCACCCACCTGTCACTTAAAGCGGCACACCCTTAATTATGGAGAACTTTAAGCCTTAATAACAATTCAACTCCTGTACAGTTGTCCTGAAGGGTGAATTTAGCTATAGAAAACAAAACCATCTTTGCGGCCAGGCTGTAAAACATGTTGATTTCTGCTGTACAGGTTTTTACTAGCGTGTCCATGGGGATTGACTAGCTTTTGGAGACAGCCTCAAGAGACCATTCAAGGAAGTTTTTGGCACTTCTGTGTCAGCTTCATTTTTTAGCACTGGAGGTTGCAACTTGATAAAAACACAGGTTTTAATGATTAAGTCCACTTAAAGGAGAAATTTAAAGGGTTCAAGAGCCTTGGTCTAAGCAAACAGAGATACCAGAAGCAAAAAATAAATTGTGTTTTCCTCTTTAACGGGACTTTAAGACTCCACAGGCTGTGTCCTTCATCCCTTTTTAGTTTGGGTTAAACAAAGAACGGAACAGAGATTTTGAGCCTTGGATTGACTGGGGAAGCTGGGCAGCACAGCAGCAGGAGGCTTCTGAATAGGGACTTCCTGCTTAGGTCGCGTCTTGCATCTCAAGTCAGTGAGACTGGATCTGCCTCTAGCTGGTTTTACAGCCTTCACTCGCTGGGGTCATCAACTGTCCTAGATAGATGACCACAGAAGATCATGGAAGTAAAAGTAAACAAAAGCTGACATCTACTCTGTTTTCAAATCACACAAGCCGATATTTGTTCCTGTCTTCTTGGAAAGTTTTTGTGCTGTCTGGTTGGCGTACAGATTTCCTCGGCAGCACTCAGGGAGCAGCCCCTCCTTCCCCGAGGCAGGGTTGAGTTGGCCAACCAACGGGATTACCATGGCGTGTTACTGTCTGTCATGGCCCAGACGCAGTCTAACCAGGATTGGGGCTCTTTCACAGTTTTCAAAGCTCTCTAGCATCTGGAGGTCATCTGGTAAGAGGAAAAAAATGTTTCTGCTTGGGTAGTTAATCTACAGGTTTGGCAATTGATTGGGCTTCTCAGTACTGGCACCGGGCTGCCTAACACATGGCAGTCTGCTGCCTGTGAGGGCTGCATAAGAATGATAGTTGAGTGGTCCAAATCAAGCCAAAATGTACAACAGATTTCACTGCACTTATCTCAAATGACTCATGATGAGGGATGAATTTAGGAGTCAGGAAGGTTGATCTCAGAGTGTCTCTCAGAAGCTGTGTGATTCAGAGAGACCATTGTAAAGGACTCTGAGGACATTTTTTACAAGTGGGTTACAAGCGGTGAAACAGAGTGCTGTAAAACCCCGTAAAAAATAATGTGCATATTGTATAAACAGGCAGCTTGCAGCACACCTTATCACCAGAACTCTGCCTCAATCTCTTTTAAAGTTTGACAATCAATTTAACAATATGCACCTCTTTTAAAGATAAAGGTTGACCTCATCAGGGTTTGTCCTCGCAAAATTGACTCATCTCAAGCCAATCTAGCACTCTGAGGCTGAATAGTGCTTAGCTGTGTCCCTGCACATCATTACCCCTCTCTTCACTCCATTCACTCTGAGTCAGAGAAGGGAAAATGACCGAGTGCTATAACCAAGGCTCCGATATCTGCTGCTCTGTCTGTGCCCTGTGTGCACACTATAAGGCCACTTTAGAGAGAGCAGTGGGCTATGGTGCTGATCTTGCACAATAGGCTACCTGCTCGGACATCTTGGACAAGTGCTGCACTACTCTAGTAAAAGAAGGGACGGTTTTTAAATTGCATTTTAGTCAGTGTAAACATCACTTTGTTTCTAAACAAAGACCAATGCTCTGTTGATTTTGCACAGCCAAAATTAGCCGCACAACAACCTAGCTCTGAATAACAACCAACCATTCTGAAAACAGGAGCATGTGCTATTTTGTCTTGAGCCTTCCATTATTTTTTAAATGAGCCTGTCTCTGATCTTTTGTCAGGGCACTACTGTTCAGTTAAAGGGCCTTCCTCCACTTTAATGGAGGAAAATGAGCCACATCTTTGATATCAGTGCATTAAGTGATTTCCTTGTACATTGCACATAGGGCATACTTTCTCAATAATTCTCAATCTCTTGTAAAATGAGAATTATTTCTTGAAAACAATATTCTACATATATATTCCTAACTCACTTAAGATTGTGTTCAAGATTGCAACATGAAATTTGACAAGCAGATAAGCAACGTTGTTAGAATGAGCTTTTTCCAGCTTCGTCTCCTGGCTAAAGTTAAGCCCTTCCTTAACAGGCATGATCTAGAAAAGGTGATTCATGCTTTTATTAGTTCAAGGTTGGATTACTGTAATGCTCTTTATGTTGGTCTGAATCAGACCTCCATCTCACGACTTCAACTTGTGCAGATGCTGCTGCTAGCTTTTTAACAAATACATCTAGACGTGCACACATCACCCCCGTTCTCTACACTCTACATTGGCTCCCTGTGTGTTTTAGAATAGATTTTAAGATCTTATTGTTTGTTTTCAAGGCCTTAAATGGCCTGGCCCCGGAGTATTTGTCAGAGATTTTAACCCTGCGTGAGCACAACCGGTCATTGCGGTCTTCAAATCAGCTGGTTTTAGAAGTCCCAAGGTCAAGGTATAAACGGTGGGGTGATCAGGCTTTTGCAGTTGCTGCCCCGAGACTCTGGAACAAGTTACCCCCTGATATTCACACTATTACAGATGTAGCTCTTTTTAGATCCAGACTCAAAACCTATTTGTTTAGAATGGCTTTTAATACATAGTAGTGGTGTGACAATTCCACTCTCCTCCTCCTGTTTCTATGTAACCTTTTCTGATTTTACAGTTTTCTATGTTTCATTCTTTTTACTGTATGATATGTTGTTTTATTCTTGGTTCCTGATGTAAAGCACTTTGGATACCTGCTGGTTGCTGTAAAGTGCTATATAAATAAACGTTGATTGATTGATTGATTCAAGATTTACACAAGGTATACAATGTACAAAGCATCACTTACTAGCCTCTTGTCATAAAACAGAAGAATCTTGAGCCCCTTTCCCACTGGCCAAAAGAACCACCAACACCCACTAACATCTGGCATTTGTCTTTAGCGGGACAGGTTAAATCTGCATTCATTTCCAGGACAAATTACTCTGCACTAGGCACAGGTATTTATTGGCTCTGAATCCAATCGGCAGTGATGGAAACATGACACCCAGATGGACATGCTAATTCCCGCCTCTTTTCCAGCGCGGTGCTATGACGCCCGCCATCTCCATTTGTAACTTCTGTCATCTCGACCACAAATTCAGTATTTCTCCACCCAAGCAGCGCTCGGACATCTTTCCAAAATAGTCTGCACCGAGTTTGAAAGAGAGACTGAATAATTTTCAACCATGCTGCTTTTTACTGTTTACTAACCCTGTCTTATGGCGCATTCATGGCATCGAACATGATATACTAGAAAACAGACAGGCATACTAGTCTACTGGCAATGGGAAAGGAGTCTATCGGCTATTTTTAGCGGGTGCACGCTACACATTTAAAAAACCTGCATAAACACCCTAATTTTAGTGGAGAAAGGGTATAACTCAGATCACGTTTGATGCAGTTTACAAGGTTTGTGGGTGACGTATATTGCTCACTTGATAAGCATCACAGGCGTATAAGCAACAAAGGTGCTTCGTGCTAGGTAAGAGGACCATTTACTCTGCTCCTATCACAACTGCACACTGTTGCTTGGCAACAATTACACAACCATTTCATCAAGAGTAAAATGAATCACTCTTTCCTCCAGAGGAAGCGCATTCATAGAGATACAGATTGTAAAGTTGGTAGTGTTCTTAGGTGTTATTAGTTCTGAATATGCACGGTGTGTAGGACTCCACTGCATTATACAGGTCTCAATTGAAAGCACTGCAAAACTTTAAAACAAAAACATACACCCCTATTATTATTATTATTATTAGTATTATTATTAGTATTACCAATTTTTATAGTAGCTATTGAATCTATTGAAATGACACTAATTAAAATATTTAATGAGGAAAGTGATTAACTGTTAAACTGTTTCCCACTCTGAATTTAACTTCTTTGTTGGAAACATTTAACCAAAACCAAAGTATGCTTCAGAGCTTGCTTTCTACATTGCCTAAGATGGATAAATTATGCTTCGTTTGCATTTCTAATTCAACATAAGCCAAGATTAGTAGAAGCAGTTTAAAAAACGGTGCAATTGAAATAAATGAAAACAGAAAATTACAACCTTTGCATAGCAACAGAGGAACTCTGCAACAATCATCTTTCTGCACAATAATGTGTCACAAAACCAACACATGAAATGATGATTATGATGAACCATTTTCGTATTACCAAACATGGGGAAGATAATTGAAAAATTCCAAGTGGAAGGGGAATATTAGAGAGATATTTCTGTGTATATTCCACAACTGGGACTAATTCAGAAGCAGAAGTGCCTGAAGGGCCAGTCTGTCTCTAACAAAATTGGTTTAGCAAAGCAGAATGTACGAGCACAGAGAGTGAGGCCAATAGCTGCCTCTTGCCTCCATGGAAATCAGCAGCAGAGGTTTCCCAGCTGAAACTGGATCTTGACTGTGGAATGAAATATGCTCATGATCACAGTCTTAAGGCTACTTGTAAGGTCCTCTAGTGCCTTCAGGCAGGCTTAGAAAATGAGCCCTCTGTTGTTACCAACCTTGAGATTTTAGCTGTTGCTAATGAAATTGGACTGCGTTTCCCCGTGGCTGTGTGTTTGCGCACTTACCACATGGATGGATGAAAGCTGTCATGCCAATAAAACACCCCACCACCCCCTATTTGAACAATTGTGAATCATAAATTTAAGAGAGAGGTGGCCCTCCACTTTTTAGTGTAAATTTAATCAACGGTTGAGGCTCCGACGCTTTCAGGTGTCATGTTTGACAAATACTTCCAATAAGCTGGTGTCTTAAGTGCTGTCAGAGCCGTCTGAAACATGACTAAAGTTCTTTGCATACCAAGTCAAATTTTATCGTCTAGTATGTCAAAGCAGCACTTGTGCCTCTGATTTAATCTACAGTTGTATTTAAATTGAAGAGTATTACACTTTAAACATGAACAATCCATACAATCATGTTAAAAATATATATATATCTATATATATATATCTATATATATATATAGATATATATATCTATATATATATACATTATATACACGTTATTCTTGGACATCATGAACACTTGCTTGCCAAAGCGTCATTATTTATTTATTTATTTAGGGACCTGCATTTTCACTACTTTCTCATAGTAAAACCACACTTCAGCACACACACACACACACACACACACACACACACACACACACACACACACACACACACACACACACACACACTCTCATCTCTCACACTCATGTCAAGGTTGATCTGAGTCACAAGTCCCATGTTCATCCCAATTATCACTTTGATTTGGGAGTTGATAGGTGGTGATATTGGCGGCTTGGGAAGGATGCACCCATCACTCTCCTCTCTCTTTCACTCTTTCAATTCCTCTTTCGTTCCGTGTTGGCTTTCTTTCTTTTTTTTTCTTGTTTTTACATACCTCCTTTTCTACACATTTTCTTGTTGGGTTTCCTGGCACATTCCTTGGATATTCTTTTGACTGTAAAATGAATGGAAAAACTACAAAATAACAGAGAGCTCTGGGAAAAGATTGCACGTGACATGCAACAACTCAGACTGAGTCAGACCCCCATCTTCAGCCTCTTTCCCTCCACCTCCTCCTCCCCCCTTCCCAGTCATCATCATCATCAACAACAAGAACAACAGAGGACCTGTTGAGAAAGTAACTGGGGTGTCGCTGCAGAAATATTCCAAAATGGTGGAATGAATTTGCTGCATTCTGGGACACAGGAAGCCCATATTCACATGCACTTCTATTTAAGACCCATTACAGCCACACAGCAGGCAGATAGGCTAGATTTTCTGAAGTTTTGCAGTTCACATTGTAATCTGAAAAGTGAAAGTGTTATTTGACATTGCCCATTTGATTATCAGAGCACTTAACATTTCAAGCCCATTATTTTTCCTGTGTGGGTCTCCTTCAAGTGGTGAAACAATCGGGGCTATTTAAGAGTCAACATCTAGAAATCTAAAACTTGTGAGACTTTTAGTCATGGTGGAGCCCAATCTATGTTTACCTTTTGCACAAAACCTGCTCTTGCTTTTAGCTTTGTGCAAGGACAAACTGGATAAAGCAAGGAGAGTAAAGGGTCTTACATAGGTCAGGCTGATGCCACAGGCCTCTCGTGTACCAGACTGAATATTTCACCAACCCTACAGTAGTAGATCATTCACTTATGAGGCAGGCTACTAATCACTAATGGCTAATATCCCCAGAACAGTCAAGACAGTGAGGGTAGGAAGGTGCACCAGGTATTTCCAATCTGCTTCTTGTAAGATTAGATTTTTTTCTTTTTTTTTTTACTTATTCATACTAATAAGTCATTTAGTCATCAAAAGAGGAACCTCTAACAGTGGCATGGAAGGGGAGAGTTGATGAAAAGACTAAATGAAAGATCAAGTCAAGATGGGAGGTTGAGATGATGGACACAGACACAGCATGCGCCAGACAACAGGTCATGCTCCGCGCAAAGTACAGAGGTGACACAACATTTGAGAGGAAAGACAGAGCAGGAAGGAGGCAGAGACAGAATAGTAGGAGGAGAGGTTTGGTTTCATCCTGTTTACTCGACGCACTCACCATCCTCAGTTGGAACATAGATGTTTAGATAAAGACAATCCTCGTGTTGATCCTGTATGTATGTAGTAACTATATCCAGGTTGAAGGTGAACCATATAGGCATCATGATCTCTGGCACAGCGTTGTGAATATTTTGGGGGCAGACAGGAGCAAAGTGAGTGGCGTTCTTGATCCCTGACCAGGAGGAAGGAGGCTCAGGGGGCATGAAGCGTTTTTCTCCAACTGGGGAGGCGGCATACGGAACCCCCAGATACTGGTCCACCGGCCCCAGAATCTCACTAGGCAGGGGCACCCTCACCCCTCGGAGTTTCCCATACTGCGTGTTCACAGTGGGGTGGTAGTTCTGACCTCTCACGGCCACGAAGCACCAACAAAAACTGAACACCCACAAGGACACGTTGAAATTGAAAGTGCAACTGTGGGCACCGTGCCAGTTCTGCGAGGGGAGACGACTTCTCCTTGGAGAAAACCACATGGTCCTTGTGAGCAAGTGCAACTGCAAGTGACCAACATACAAGCCGGGGAACCCCCCTCAGCAAAAACTTCCCACTCAGCCCTGCAGTCCAGCCACCTGAGGGACAGTCATCAGCTGTGATACTGAAGCCCGCTGGCTTACAGACGAGGAGAAACAGGCACAGTCGCGCAGCTCCTCTCCGCACGCAGCGAGGTCCTTATTCACCGTCCTCTCGCCACTCGTCAGATCTTCTATCCCGTACTGCAAGAGAAGACGACAGGAAAATTAATGACATTTCCCTGACAGCCCACCAGTTTGCTCTCATTTTTAGTCAAGCCATTTTTATTGACTTGTGGAGTCCCTTTCTGGTATGACATAAAACAGATCACATAAAGATGACAGAGCTCTCAGTGCTATCATCACTCCACATAATCAAGAACCTGCTTTTGACTTGGATATTGCAATTAACTGCTGGGCAACTTGTCAAAATGTACCTAATAATGCTAATAGGACAAGTGAAATGTGAAAGGTAACTGTCAGTAGGTAATTATTCTCTACTTCAAAGTCCAACGTTTACATAAATAGTTATATGATAGGTTAATAATTTGTTTTAAAGTCTGTCTTAAAACAAATGCCAGGTACCCACATAAACACTGATGCAGTTTTTGCTTGTTGTCACAATTCATACTGATTAAAAGATCCCCTCATATGCTTCAAATGGAAGTGATGGGGCACAAAATCCACAGTCCTTGGGCTGTGAAAACACTTGTGTATGTTTATCTAAAGCTAATATGAGGCTTCTGCAGTCTGATTGAGTCAAATCAAGTGGGTATGATCAAAAGTTACAGTCTTTTTAGTTTCACTTTTAATAATTTCATTGTTATGCTGCAGTGGAAGTGAAGGATTGTAACAAAAATAGGGATTTTTGTACTAAAAGACTGACTTTGGAAGATACCCACTTGATTTGACTAATTCTGAGTGCAGAACCTTTATATCAGCTTCAGGTTAACTTTGAAATGTATATGCAGAGAAAGGATCTGTGGATTTTCCCCCCATTACTTCAACTGAAAACACATGTAGCCATCTACAGGAGAAGCACTGCTAAAACCCAACAGTAGTCATAAAAATGTCATGCATGGCTTAATGTCATGCAGCATTTTCCCTACAACTCCCTTCGGAACAGATATGAAAAAGGTAGAATTTAAATTTCATCTTCCTTGTTTGCTCTTACAAGTGATCTCTTTTCGGGATGAACAACAGATGAGCCAAAGGAGGATGTAGCTACAGGCAGTACAGGTACCTCCAGTGACAGCGCTGTAAATGTTAATCAACAGTCCCATGGTGATCCAGGGGTGCCAGTGACAACAACTTCTCACACTGCCTGATCAATTTTCAATTTCTGTGGCTTAGGGTCCCCTACTGCCTTGTGCGCCTACTGCAGTATTCGCTCTAATAACAATAGAGAAGAAAAGCCAGCATTTAGAGGAGGATATTGCATTCCAAAATGACTGTGTAAATGATTTATAATATATCAGCAGCCGTCGGAGGGCCACTAACCACTGAGAAAAAGCAATCCTGACGTTCCTGGAGGTGCTGTTATAGCTAGGCAGCTTTCCCATTTGCTGCAGACGTGTATCAACGGGAAGCCTGCCGGTGGAAGTTCTACATGGAAACCCTCACATACAGTACATCTTGTAAATACTGAGCTCACCTTCAACGATACTTGTGCAAATGAAATGTGTGTGGTGGACAATTCTGCTTCGAGACTCCAGCACAGCGAGTACCTGCTGAATGATAATACATGAAAAGCCATCCATATACTAAAAGCCATGTACTGCTGGGGGCCAAGGACTGGCAAAGGCTTTGAAATGCAGAAAAGTCACTCTGACAAGTCCCTCCCTGCTCACTAGGATCCCTGTAGTATGAGCCGAGAGGACAAATCCGCAAATTGAACCTAGGGGTTAGTTACATATGTGTACCGAGTCAACCGTTCTCTGGGATATGTTTTCATGCTAATCGAATGTGACCAGTTTTATCGCAAACCGCTAATTACCTTATAACGCTAGTCGTCGGGGCGCAGCTAAAGTAAAAATAAATCACTATTTCTATACCACTAACAAGGCTTAAAATAGCACCACACTTCCACGGTAGCATACTGAGGGTCCCTACATGTAAACCGAAGCATTGAGAACTTTGTAAGTGTACAGACAGTTTATTAAAAAGATAGCTTATAAAGACAATACCGTTCACGTATACAGGCGGGCGCCATCTTGGGAAAACAAAACAAGTCACAACGTCATTCGAACCAGTCGAACGCCGTGGTTGAGCTATGTTACTGGTTGCATGGCGTTCGTCGTTCGACTGGTCGTGACTGTTTTCCCAAGATGGCACCCGTCTGTATACGTGAACGGTACTGTCTTCCTAAACTATCTTTTTCAATGAACTAGGTTCATTTTGTGCTGGATTTGTCCCTTAATGCCGTCATAGTTCAAAGACTATATGAACTATATTGTCAAAAGTTCATTCCTGTTTAGTTTTTATACAAGACAAGACAAGACTATAGCATCGACCAGTGCTACATACAGTACCACAACATGTATAGCCCAAGCTAGAGTGAAACCTAGGTGGACCTTTATAAGAATACATACAGCTCAACAAGAAAACACCTACAAACACCACACACCCCAACCAGTCATATAATACACTCAGTTGCTGGTTTATTAACTACACCTAGCTAAACCTAATTCTGTTTAATATAGGCTAACAGCCATACATTAAATCCTACCTACATGAAGGTTATGTTCAGCGTTTGTTAGAACTGTTTTAGAGAGGTGTTGATTAAACTTTATGGTAATTTCAGAGGCTGTAGTTTGTTGTGCTGTTGAATTGTTTTACGTTATACTGAGAGGTAGTTCTAATATTTCGCACACCCCATTGACATCCACTCCATTTCTATGAATAAAAATGTTGTCCAACCTATTTTTGGTATATCAGTAAAACTAATAAGCCTAAAATGTTATGTACAGGTACAGTATGTGGCTATTGGGGGTGGAAGCTAATGATTACAGTCTTGCAAACTGAAAACAATCTGAATCTTAAATTAATTTACTTTTGGGGCACCCTGGCAGCTCACCTGGTTCATCGTGCACCACATGTACCGATGCTCAGTCCTTACTGCAGCGGCCCGGGTTTGATTCCGACCTGCGGCCCTTCACTGCATGTCAACCACCTCTCTCTCCCACTTTCCTGTCTTCAGCTGTCCTATCCAGTAAAGGCAAAAAGCCTTTAACAATTAACGTGAATTAATTGTAGTTGAACGCAACTATGGCGCTGTGTTTTGTTCTCAACTGTAACGGCGATTTGCTACTTCTCCAATTCATGCCTCAGAATTGCCTCTTCTCCATGGCAATAGCGACGGAAAATCTTGGTTATTGTAGTATTTAGAACTGTCCGCTATGCCAAAATTACGGACAAAACATTATATCTCAGAAACAAAGTTAAAATACCGATGTCTATAACATAAACCTATGGGATCGTTACATAAGCCGAGAGAGTCCTCTGTTTTTATGTTCAGTAACATTGAGGATATAGTTTAAAAGTTTTTTTTTAAATGAGAACAAAGAATGGGGGAAAACACTTCTGGAACCAGAAAATGAAAGTACCATAAAAAAGCACCTGATGATTTATGCCTACATGTCTGATCCATAGGGCTGGGTACCAATTTCAATACTTTTTAGGCACTGACCGAATTGCCTCTAAAGTATTGAGAATCAAAAAAATGCCTCATCATTCATTACCTAATTTCAATACCTAAGGAGTACATCAATAGACAGTATATAGAATGGACCAAAAGATCCCGTTGCTCTGGACAGAGACCAGTGAAGGCCATTAGAAGCACTTTTCTGGTGATGGCTGAGCATTACTGAGCAGCCTCCAACTGAGAGAGACGACGTAAATGTGACGTGAGCAACCTGTCTGAAAGTTGGAAGTCTTCTGGTAGCTGTGCCAAGAGAAATCTTAATCATTCCCAATCTTGCAGAGACGGAGAGCGTAGGTATATGTAAGGAGACAACATAGGCACAGGCTAATTATTGCTAAATAAAATGCTAGTTAACATTAGTAATTAAACTTAAACAGCTAATGTAAGTCGAAACTGCCTGCGAGCTTCTGCTGTACTATACGGTAATTCCTCTACTATGTGACAGTAAGTCCAGTGGTGTAGTCCAGGGTATACGCTGGTATACGGCGTATACCTACTTATTTTTCAGTCAGCATTGCGTATACCCACTTCTAAATCCCCCCTGATGCGCACCATTCAGTAATATCTGTGAGCCGGATTGCCCATTTTTTCCTCAAGGATAGTGAAGCCATGACCCACCCTCCTCTGCCTCTAATTGGCTGGGACTCGCTGCTTTCACTGATTAGATTGGTTAACTTTAGGCATGAGGACTGATGAGCCAATCAGAGGCAGAGTAGGGCGGGTCATGCCGAGGAAAATATCGCTAATACCTCAGGTGCCAGTGAAAAAAAACAAAAAAAAGCCTCAGGTGCCACTTGACTACGATAACGGCAGCAGACCAAATAACGGCAGCAGACCAAAGACATAATTCTGAGGTAAGTTTTAAGGTGGTTTCCAAATCAATCATTATTTTAAACTACTGGCAAATTGCCAGTGGCAATATGACTGCACATTTAGAGGAGAAGAGATAACACCATGTTTGCCTCATGATAAATACATTTTACATTCATCCAGGCTGCTTGTGTGACCAGTAGTAACTACAAACTGCTCCTAATCAAGTCATGATCATTTTATAATAGTGAGCAAGTAGAAATGACAGATTTTTGGGTAAACTAAATCATAGTCTTACATGTCACTGTTTCTAAAACAGGGCTTTTTTCTGGACTACTTTAGAAAAAAAAAAAGGTGAAAACTGAGAGTATACCCACTTCTCCAGGGACCACTACACCACTGAGTAAGTCGTATGGTTATGACACAATCGTTAGCCTATTTTTATAAAAACGTCTGCTACGGAGCTATAACATGAGATACAAGGTAATGGAGCCTTTTATACATTGTCGTGTTTCTTTAGAAATAAACAATGGACAAATAAAGTCTTTAAACGATTCAGATGTAAAGTTATTCGCTGTCAAAGTGACGTCAAAATGAATGGCAGTCAATGGAATGCTAACAGGGGGTGAGTGCTTGTTAGCATCAAAATGGAGCCATAAGACCTACGCTTTCCAGACGTTCACTTACCCCCTTGAGTAAATCAGCATCAGCGAGCCAATAAGCACCCAGCATGCTTCTACCAAGATCTAATAATGTTTGGGATTGGCTGTCTAACGTTAAAGGTCATAGGGACACCCAGGAAGAACTCTACGCTACACACAGAGAAAGGGCTGACATAGCAGGAGCTGAAAAATAAATTGAAAGATTTGTGCCGTAATATATACTGTTGTAATTTCTTTTTGTTTTATAAAATTGGTATCGAAAAAAGTATTGTTTAGGAACCTCTATCAAAGTCACGGTATTGGTATAGACATTTTTTAACGATACCCAGCCCTACTGATCCATCTGCAAAAACTGTTTGAACGTAAAACTAATCACATTTATGATCCATTAAGAGAGTTCCACATACTGATTCACTGAACAGAGAAAGATGTCTGCCCGAAAGAAAGTTTTAAAAAGGGCTCATTATTATTCCCCATAGATACAATTGAATTGAACTTGAACTTGAATTTCAAGTTGAACTGAGGCCATTTATGGTTAGATCTGTGCACACAGCAGCAGAATAAGTGTGATAACACTAATTCTTGTCGAGATAAAATACATCAGGTCAAACTTTGTAATCAGGACATAGCAAGGACATAGGACAGTGTGATGGAGTGTGTGTGTTTAGAGGACACACAGCACAGAGGACTTCATCAGTCTCCCCTCCAACAGCATCTCAGAGGTCCTCTCTGCTTTGATCTCTCTACCTGCTGAAGCACTGCCAAGGGAGGAACAGAGAGAGAGAGAGAGAGAGAGAGAGAGACTGCATGAGTTCTCCCTCATCATCCCAGAAATATTGATCGTCTCATCACCGTGGCCTTGCAGCCCATAATAAATACAACTGGGGTGATGGAGGCGGGGGGAGGGGAGGAGGAGGAAGAGGAGAGAGGGGTGCTGTGCTGAGTCTAAGGGAGGTTATTAGCCCTTAATGCAAGACGGCACTTCACCAAGTACAAGCCGTTAAACACCACCCTGCCCAATTCTCTGGTCCCAGATTAATAGGACATGTTGAATTCTGCCAGTCCAATCCCTATTCATCAATAGTCAAAAGCACCCCAACAGTACAACATGGGAGATGTCCCCAAACAGATCCCATATTTAGAAGAACATATATAGACTTTATACCTCTTTATTTTGGTCTGAGCCCACAGCCATGTACGCTTACTGTAGAAGACCCTTTGTTCTCCTACACCGGAGAGATCTCGGCATCGCAATAAAAGTCTGAGCACAGAGCCAAATGTACTCCTACGCCCCGACATCCCTTAGAGAGAGGCTGAATGGACTCTGTTAAAAAAGGAACCAATAACAGTTCTGAGTAGATAGTTTCTGACTCTCCCTACTCTGTTGTTATAGTAGCTAGACTGCAACAATGGCATTCACAAAGCAGCATTAGTCCTCTGGAACATCTAACTTTAAATGAAGTGAGCTGTCCCGACCTGAGAGAGTGTAATCACTGATTACAAATGCTTCTGGTGCTGTTACATTATAACAAAGGCTGAGAGTACCATTATAGAAATGATAAGAGACAGGCAACAAGACAGGAAGCAGAAGACAGAAACCTATGTACCCGTGCGGTTACCTCAGCTGAACTCATTAAAATGTAAGAGGCAATGGCAAAAAACTTAATTTAGTGTCTTCAACTTCCATTTGTGCTCCAGAAAGATACCAATCTACATCAGTGTGAAGGCTCAGCTTATGATAGGATTGCTATCTGGCCTCTGCGTGTCAATAATGTGGAAAACAAATCTGTAAATTGTCTGCTTACACGTGTTTATTTCACATAGGCAAACATGGATTTCAATACAGCGAAATCAATAATGAATGTACACACATACTGCACGTCTCCTCTCGCAGGCATGCTCTGTATATAAGCTCTGGGGCTTGACGAACAACAGCCCACCATATTAAATCAAGGAGATTGGCATGTTTCAAAAACAACATAAAAAAAAATGTCAAAACCAAACTGTGGCTTCATAAGGCTCCTGCTGGGAACCAGTACAACTATAACGGTGAGGGATGAGGGCCCACTCTTTGTTTCCTTTGCTTTTTTCATCAGACACAGAGCCTGTGCAGTCATTATTACTTAGGAGATTTGGCATTAAATCAAGGACAAAGATGCAGCACATTTGACTGCTAATCACTGCAGTGATGCTGACATATTTCTAAAGAGCAAAAGGGAGATGGTGAGGAATGAAGGTGCTGCTGCTGTGGCCGCCTGCTAAGCCATGTGTCTCCACCCCATCTCCTGGCTGCTGGATAAATGTTGCTGTGAGTATCATTACCAGCCAAACGGCCAAGGAAACATGGAGAGGTGAGCTTGGCAGGCCAAATAAAGACAGATATCAGGTGAGTACATGTCGAGATGAATACTGTGGCTGCGGAGCAAATAAATAATGGCCATTCTGTTAACTGCTGACGGTGCTTGAAACAACTGTTTGCTCTTTGTGACTAAAAGGATAGGGGCAGATTTGATCTAGACGTAAGCTGCAAGTGGATGCAGTGGGCCCATCCCGACATCTACAGTATATTGCTTCTTTTTCTCTTGACTGGGTGTGCATGCTTCTGAGTGTCAGATGCAGTTAAGGCAGTAATACGATATGTGAAACAATTTGTGGGGGTATAGTGATATTAGTCAAAGGACTGGGGAGCTTACATTTAAAAAAGTATAAATAAAGAAATTTCCCCAACAGTTCATCATCCTAACTCCTATTGATCCACTGCAGAGTCCCACTAGACTCTCCTACTGAAAAATACTCAAAGTAGCTAATCGCTCAAGTAGCCCACAGGGATTCTTTGAGAAACCGCAGGGGCAAGTATTGGGTCCGTCTCTAATCTAGTCGTATGTAAACACATCAAGGCTTTACACATGGCATACTCATTATCCACCCTCTCACGGATGCCGTTTGCAGGGTAGGATCTGTTCTCTTGACAAAGTGTTTTGTAGGCAATTTCTATCACCCTGCCAACACAGCTCCAAAGTGCTGCTAACGAATGAGCACAAGTCAAGGATGGCCTCTGAGTTGTGTCTGCAGAAATAACCATACCATTGACCATAAAAAAAGGAAAGTCTACATAAAATAGTGCAATTTTGTTTATTCTATGCATCTCAAACCATCCATTACAGACCATTTCCTATGTTGTTACATAATTTTGTTTCTCAGTAGGGCTGGGTATCGATTAAAAAATGACGATACAAGTACCCTTAAAGTGATACTGATACCAACAGAGTACTTCATTTGATACCTTTTTTCCTACTTCATTTGATCCCCTTCATGTGAATGGAAGCATTCAGTTGCGTAAAATGCCATCACCACTCCTTTCCATCCAAATGAACCATACAAATTGTCTTTTTTTTAAAGACCTGGGCACAAAATGGTTAATGGTTTAAATGCAGGTAAATTAGGATTATAGTCTCTCCGATTTTGCTCCTACTAAATGATGACTCCTGTTTAGATTTGTCTGTACAGCAGAGACGCATCTTATGGGCTGGCCTCACGGCAGCTAAGATGTTGGCCTTGAGATGGCAGCCGACACATACCTTAACCTGGCAGCAATGGGCCAACTCATTTCTTGAAATTGTTTCGATGGAGTGGTCCGTGGCCCGAATACATGGCGCCAGCATTAAAACAATCCGGGCATGGGATGAAATAAACACTTTAATCAAAGAAAGGGTGCAGCATCATCGTCTCTAGTTTTTTGTTTTGTTTTTGGGGGGAGAGATCCGGGGTGGGAGGATGGGGGGTACACTTTCTGGTTTTAGTTTTGGATTGTCTTACATTGTATGTGTGTGTGTTAAGGGATAGGGGGGCTGAAAAAAAAGAAAAGAAAGGGCTAAAACTGTGATGTGTAATGTTGTTAATCTTGTGCCTTTCTCAATTAAAATATTGATTAAAAGAAATGGTTTAAATGCAGGTACTCTTTGACTGGTTTCGATACTTTTTGGTACTGGGTTATTTCGGTACCGATACTCAGCCTAGCTCTCAGCATTAGTATAACACAAACATATACTATGAATGTTGGTGTTTTAGTTTTTTTAGCCACACTACAAGTGTGGCTCTCGGAGTGGCAATGCCAGTCTGGTCAATAAAATGTTTTAGTGAAATATCTTGAACTATTGGATGGATTGCCATGAAAATGTGGTACTGAAATTTGTGTTCCCCACAGTATGGACTGTAATAACTTGAGTGATCATTGACTTTTTATCTAGCATGATCATCAGGTCAAAAATCAGATTTGTCCAATATTTGTATGTGCTTTTATGATTTATGTCCAAATACCTGCAAAGCTAATGACATTCTCATCAGCCTCAGCTGTACTTTGTGTTTAGTGCTTTAGCAAATGTTAGTTTGCTAACATGCATTAGCATACTGAGTTATAGCATTTAACTCAAAATACCGCTTTGCCTAAAGTAAAGCCTCACAGAGGCACTAGGATGGCTGTACTTACGTAGTCTTGTTTTCCTTTTCTGTTCTTTGTCTTTGACACCACTTTTACAAAACTATTGCTCAAGAGGCTAGATGGGGAAAATAATAAAAGAAAAGAAGAGTAGTCCAGAATTTCAATGGCTTCTTTGTGTTTCAGCATCATGACCAGCTAATTATCCAAAAGAGCATTTTCATCATGTATTATCACACAAGTATCAGTGACCAGCTGAATCAGATATTCCATGTACGCATTACTAAATGTTGTGTTTCCTAGTTGTTGGTCATATCATCCCACATCTGTAAAGTGGCAACACATTTGATTGGACTTGGTGAGCACATGTGAAACATGATTGAATTCCTAGAGAGGATACACTCGAGCATACCAAGGAAAATTCAGCAGATATTTCAAGCAGCTCCTCTCATCTCCTCCACTGTGAGGACAGCACGTATAACATGGCAGCACTAACATCAATTTCTGGCTTACAGTTGAAAGGAGGATGGATTTTTAGCCTTCTGGGATGCATCCCTAATAAAATTCAGGCAAGTGCAAGGAACCTGAACAGCGCTGGCATGGCACTATACGTATATAAAGCAAATCAAAGTTTATGACAATGACTTCAAATGTGAACTGCTGTGTATTACTCCTGCTGTACTCCTTGGTCGAAATGCTGGTTGTCATGGAGCTCCCCACCAGTTATCTAGAGTTACTGCCTGAGAAGAAAACTCGCTTAACATTTACATTGATTGATTATGGTTTGAGATTAATGAGAGTATCCCATTTGGGATTAATGGCTTATTTCTTATTTAAACTCTGTATTTAATGCTTAAAGTATGTAATTTTAAGTAATGTATCTGACAATATGCAGCGCATTGAACATTGATCCAAGTGGATCAGCTGAATTGACAGCAGCAAAGAATTGACAGGGATGGGAGTGGGGGAAACATTTTTCTTAAGGCAGCTATTAACACTTGAAAAAACACATAGAGTTGAACTGAGGGTTTACTGTGAGTTAATTGAGGTCTGGCTGGTAATTACAACAGAGAGTTGATCTCTCACAATCAGGGCTCCAAGTTCATTGGCACGGCATTACAAAATCTTAGATGGATCAGCTCCTATGGCTAGTATTGACCCTTTTACTCTGGGTTAAAGAGAGCATGCAGTTGTCCTTGGCCTGAATAATCATTTGCAGAGCCGATATCAAATGCAGATATGCAACTAAGAGTAACCCACATTGGAGGGCAATTATTTAAACAGAACAAAAGAGTTCCTCCGGGCCAGAGGAATGGATCTCATGATAACGTGATTTAGATTGCCTGTGCAGTGAATAGCACAAAGTATGTATCTAAAACTGGGATTATGTGGGTAATTTACATGCAGTAATGTGACAATTTGGTGGACATATACTGCTAGGAATACAGAAAATGAATTATTGCAATTGTAATGTCCCTGACACCCACCCCCCGCCCCCCCCATTACAGAAACTAAAACACAAACAGAAGTATCCTCATAAACCATACAACGCCAGGCCTTTGAAGTGCTGATCATCCTGAGGACAACACTTAGCTATGCACCATTTCAAAAAGCAGTGAAGCCTTGCACTGAGTGCATGTAATTCACCACTTTCATCCACTGTATTGTGAATTATGTTTCTGCAGACGGAGATTAAAAATTCAGATCAACTTGTCCAAAAGAATGTGAATTAATTTAGTTCCTTTTTTATTTTTTAACAACAAAATGAAAGCTGTTGGGCCTTGACTGCAAAATGTAATAGCCTTGTGCATTTGTGTGCTTATGTGTGTGTGCTAGCATGTACAGTATGTACTGTAAGTATGCTGAGAAAATGAATCTTTCCATGGCCTATTAAGTAAAATAACGGCTTTAATTTAAGGTAAGTAGGCTGCAGTTCCCAGGGAAAAATGAAAGATCAACTTTATCATTTGGTTTGAAAGGGCTCCACAGAACAATACATATACCAAGCAGAGACATGACCCAGATGCTGCCCATAAAATTAATGAGCTAATAATGCATTAGGTGCCTTAGCATTTGCAGCAGTTACAGTAATGTGCAAAAACAGAGATATTCCACATTCAGGTAAAATATGGTGTTAAACTCAGTGTAAGAACGGGAATTAATTAATTTGATCTGATCTAAAAGTATCACAGTGTGTTGCCTTTTCCCTTGAGGATGTGCTTTAAAATGCTGCATCTACTTTTAAAACTGTCCTGAGTTGTACTTCTAAATTAATCAATTGGGATTGATGATCAAATAAGCTAAGATGGATTTTGAGAAAATAACGTGTTAATGAAGGCAGCAACACCGAACACATTATTCTGATGTTTCTTTTCAAAGACCTCCACTACCTGGCTTCCTTTCAGAGTATTCACTAATGCCGAAAGCACAGTGGTAGACTGATGCTATTGACATGCAAATGCATGGCAGTTGCAGAGAAGTGAGAGGTGCCAAACTGTATTGTTGTGTGACAAGCAGGATTTCTCAATACACAGCTGAAAGCTGGGATGTACACGGTGAGTTTGACACACCAAAACCCTCAGCGTCTATTTTCTTACATAGAAAAAAAGGCATAATGGATTCATAAACATTATGGTGTGGGCCCTATTTACAGAGGGAGCACAGGGTTACTGCGGCCTAATGACAACAGATTAAATGAGGTCTGTCCACTGTACATGATGCCTGGAGTTTCATGGGAGCATAATTAAGTTTCAAAGCGACCCAACAGTGATGTGCTTTTAAGTAAAGGTCAACAGTAAACAGCGAAGTGAGCCCCACTTGATTACTATGTATATCACAACATCAAAAAAGATGCTGCTGCACTAATGAGGGGGTGACCTTCATCTTCAGCGTAAACAAAGACCAAACAAACACATGCCGCGCCACATGGCCTCTATCAGCCATTAATAAGAGGTGTTTAAGAAATAAATAGCACAGAAGTACTATGTGGCATACACTATTTGACATTTAAGAGAAATATTTGCTGTGAAATGTAATCCGATCTTAAACACGGGATATTGTATAGCATCAGAAAGCCTGAATACAGATCTAAGAATGTTAATAAGAAATATAATAAAAATATAATCCTGACTGCTTTCATTTCAATAATAAATAATCTAAATTTGAATAATAATATGACAATCGGAAATGTAAATGTGGTTTTGAGCATTTACTTAAGTCATCACATTACAGGCTCATTCAGAGCAACAGCCAGGTGGATTTAGAGGAGATGTGGAGGGATTAGTGAGGTGATATCAATCACCAGAGTTATCCAGCAGCATCACAGCCCCTGTCTGTTTCCCCCATTGATCCCAGGCTGCTGGGCTGGAGCTAAAGGCTAGGTTGTCCCTTCAGGGAATCCTTAAGCTTCGGAAAATAGATACATTCATCTCAAAATTTGAGGATAGAGTCAGATTTATCCTTAAATTTCAACTTAGATTGTGGTGTCCAGATATTTGAGTGTTCAAGATAAGATAAACAGGCAGCATTTTTGTTGCAGCTAGGTTAAAAAAAACAACACCAGAACGATGTCCTGTAGGCAAAGAAAGCAGCTGTTTTTCCTCCAGTGATTCTCCCAGTTGTCTGTTTAGAGAAGCAGCCTCTGCTCATTGCATGTTCACATTAATATTCTAGATATTATTAGTAAGACCGGAGACTCCAGATGATGATGAGCTCCGAGGGACATTTTAAATGACAGTGCCTTTTCTTGAAGGGAGAGAGAGTAAACAACAGAGGCGACCAATGCTGTCTTGTTACTAATACTCATCTGCATTCATGTAACTGAGGGGCAAGGCCAGTAAGACAGGATGTGACTTTTCAAATATAAAAGGGGGGTGGGATTGGTTGTGTGAGTGGGTGAGACAGAGACATGCCTCAATATCACACATGGAGGAGGGAACACTGTCCCCTGACAACAGTCCTTTCGGCTCGCCCTGGCAGATATGTCTACTCTCCATTCACTATTTCTAATCCTGTCTGAAAGCCTATCTTGAATGTCAGGCTTCTTCCTAAATTGGCTCGTGTTCTTAGTGATTGATTAAAGTACTGTAACCCAGCTTTATCAGACCGCCCTGAACTCTGTATTTCTGCCAAATCTATTAGGTAATGCATCTTTTGTTATTGCACCGGTTTCTATTTTTTTTCTTGCTCCTGTCTTTGGGAAACACACAGATCCTTTTACTATGATACAGAATACTGAGTCGGACCTGGCACTGTGATAGCACAGCAGCCTTCAGATCAAACAGGAGAGCAGCCTTAAGCTCACAACAGTTTGTGACAAATGTGGCATCCTAATGCAATACAGCATTATTCAGTGAAATTGGCTTAAATTTATCACAAGAGTCCAAAAACACTATGCACAGGGATATACTTAAAACACATTCCATAATCCACATTTCTCCTTTTCTAGCTTTTGTCTGGTGCCTTGGTGGTACCAGCAACACTTCTACTGTATGTCCCATGACATTGAGCTAACACTATGGCTATAATTCATGAGTTCTAATGCTGTAATATCCCCCATGCCAATGCACAAAGAGGAGAGGTTGCCCTGATATTACTGCTGACGCCTGAGTCCTAGACGTTGCACTTAGAGTGTCTCCTGCAGGACATTATTCAAACACACACATGCACTACAAAGTCCATGAGACAAGAGTAGGCCACTACGGTACAAAACACACACACACACACACACACACACACACACACACACACACACACACACACACATCCTCAGACGCTGCGGCTTACTGAGGGTACTCAAGGTTATACAGCAAGGCGCCACACATACAGGATGTCACCACTGTCTAAACATCCATGACATTGTATCATATGTACTGTATATACTAGGGGTGTAACGATGCATCGATCTGGATCGATATATCGCTTCAATCCTCAACGATTCAGATATTGCCATCTTTAAGATGCGCCTTTATTTTGAAATTTCCACTTTATATTTATTCTTTTTTATTAAAAAGAGTAGTTTGTTTTTAATGTAATTGTCTGGAATAGCTTAGTAATAAAATTGTCAAGTCATATTTTAGTTGTTTTTGTTGTAAATATACTGTACAGTATATAAATGTAACTGATTGTGTTAAATGGGCTTATATATCGCCTTGTATCGATCTCAGGCCCCTGAATTGAATCGAATCAAAATTGTATCGTGGTAGACTTTGTGATATCAGTAAATGTATCGTTGTCCTAAGAATCAATATTGTATTGTGATAAAATGTGTGATTTACACCGCTTGTATATACACTACTGTATGTATACTGTATACTACAGCACTGAATTTAGTGGGATGGAAATACACAGTACAGACACTCTGCATACGGATCTCTGGGCGTGAATTAAAATCCCATTTGTGTACTTTAAACAGAGTAGAAGAACACATTAATGACTGCACACTTAGAAGTAGGCCATGTCCAAACACTGCAGGCAATTTGGCCTCGGGTTGTCTGCACTTCCTCAAAAACTGCACACAGCACACACTGTGAGCTACTGTATCTCTCTTCCTATTCTGGGCCTACTTTGCAGCAAAAGAGCCCAGAACAATGACAACACATACTGTAGACACAGTATATGTACTCATACTCCCCGTGATTATGCATCCAGACTTACACATGGTGCAACATTTCTGAATCAATTTCGCTCTGACGAAACAACTTCTCTCATTTGCCTCGTTTCATGATTCCTCGCAATGTTTTTGTCGGTGGAACGAGTGTAAACATCCTCCCTGCTCCATGTTTCATTAGCAACCTGAGGGGGAAAAAAAAGGGTTTTCCTCGAACATCTGGATGTTAGCTACCTTGAGTGAAAAGTCATATCAGATCAGATCCCACTACAACTTGAGGGTGCATTATTAATTCATTTAGCTGCTGACATCCAAACCATGCCCTAAACGGTGACACTTTGAAAAACTATTCCTCTGTGCCTGAACTGTGCCGATACCAGTGCAACTATAGCAGGGGCTCGCAGGGGGAAGAGACTTTTATGTTCCTTTTACCAGGCATGGACGCAGATGAGACGGAACAACGAGGCCATTGTTGTTTTCTAGCTGAAGAGCCTTGGAGCTTCTGAGAGAAGCAAACGCAACAATGAAAGTGCCTCCATGCCTGCTGTAAAATTTCATGTGACTACAAGGCCTTCCCGCATTTTTTATACCCACTAAAAGCAAAGCCCCCAGAGCCACAATGGCACGTCAACTAGTACCAATATTTACCCCTGTGGTGAACAGAAAGCCTGGCTATTATAAATACTGGCCTGTGTAGGTGTGTCTCAGTTCCAGTTTATGTGTGTGTGTGTGTGTGTGTGTGTGTGTGTGTGCGTGTGGGTGATTTGTATTATCCTTTTCATGTTTTATGAGTTGGCAGTGAAAAAATGGTGAGATAAATCAGTTGAAATTCTTCACTCAGGAGGAATAGAATCCGGCTATTTATTCAAAGCTTGTCTGTATGGCAGAAGCAAACTGAAATGCTTTAAGTTTTCAGGAACAAAAGCATTTGTTAATACAACAAATTGTCTTTTCTGTCTCAGCGCTAGAATCTTTTCTTTTTGATCTTGTGAATAATTTAAAAAGTATCTGTGTACACACCCTTGGGGTGACCTAAAGAGGGTCATGATGGCGAAGACTCCAGTGGTAAGCATCTGCAACTTGGTATGCAGACATTCTCCATGAAGGAAATCCATATGTGATGGATACAAAGAAAAGGTTTTCTGTGGAAGAGGCGAGCCGACTCTGTGAAGGATTAAGTGCTTTAGATCTAATGATGAGAAAGGGTCTGTTTTTATTTGTTTTTAAACAGGCATTTTGCTCTTGATGGAATAGCGGCTGTGTTCCGTCTCCGGAGGGTACAAATGCTCATCAAAGACCTGACTTTATCAAACAATCTATAAACTCTTAATACCACATATCAAAAGATACTTACTAGACAAGTTCAGAGAAAGAGCAAAAATCAATGGGAGACAATTTATCCCAATTTACAATGTGATTATAGTACATAACATTTTATATCATACACTTTTGGTGTTTGATTCTAAACCATTAAGGGACAGCTCATGTTTTGGGAAGTTAGCCCCTCCAGCTCAGAATTCCTTGGTGGGATTCTCGCTCTTCCTATCAATATCTGCGGCAGTGGCTGCCAGAAGATTTGGAAGCTCTGGATGCCAGGGGCTGTAAATCTGGGCCAGGGGTTGTGTGGGATGCTCAGATAAATGGGTTGGGCTTTGTTTTATTGCAACACTGCTTGTCTTAACTTTCTGTGTCTACCAGGGATTTAGAAAATGTGCTACTGTCCTTGGGCCTCTCTCTGCAACAGCGGCTCTGAGTCGGGTTTGAGTCAGCCCTGGTGCCCCAAGATTACATAAATATCCTCTATGAGCCATTCACCACTATATCCATGCTCTACTGTATTGCTCGCTTTTTATCTTCAACAGCGTTTGTGTTTTTGCGTGGGTATTGGGTGCAAGTCTCAGATTAAAAGGGAAACTGAGGATCTTCATTTTAACCCAATTCGACAAGTCCTTTCACACTGTGCCGAATAATTAAACACAAACAGTAAACATTTCCTAAATGGAGGATATTCTGCTCTCAAGTCCTTTGCTCTGAACCTTTGCTAATGGATTTGACTAAAAAAGACCTTTACATGGGATGCAGCTGTTTGTCATTCATGTGCAGCAAAGCATCAATATGAAGGAAAAGTGGGCCAACGAGACATAAAGCACAATTATCCCCCAGGAAATATGTCACACTTCCGACGTCTCTTGTGATAAGGTTTCCTCATTCATAGTTCCTAATGTCTTCATTCCAAAAGCACAGTGGGAAACAAAGGCAAATATATGGCTTATTAGGTCAGGTCTGGATTCCTTTTTACCCACTGATCATGGATCTGCTGGGTAAATCACATGGGTATCATTAGAATCAACCCTGAGGAGTCTTTGGGTGCAGCGTGTAAAAGTGCATTCTGGATTATGACTTTCCTTTTGGTATTTTTTCTACAGCCAATCATCAACTATCAAGTAAAATTATGTGTGGCAGTTTGACAGTCTTGCTAAAATATATTTTACAGTGCTGATGCCTTTTGCACTGTAAAATAGATGATAGGTCTTCCTTTCAATAATTTATTTCAGATGTAGACTTGGGAGATGTCTTGGTCATACAAATCAAGAGGCTCAAAGAATGTATATTCAATATCCTGTTTGGTGAATTGTTATTCTTCAGCAGCAATAGCAAATAACTCCATTCGACATCCCATTAGTTAACATATTACTTGGTGCCAGGCTACCAAAAAGCTTCAACAATAAATGCTTATTGTCGCTGTTTGCTTTGGAGTTGGGGCTTCTGTAGAATTTTAAATGCATGCATGCAATGTGTGTGAAGCAGGTTTGGACAGAAAGAGGATATGATTAAAGAGAATAAGAGATGAGAATGCCAGTAAATTCTGGGGTGTCAGAAAAGCTTGAATCATTTAGTCATATTCAACATGGCAGAGAGATCTGCCTCAATCAAAACATCTTCCCATTAAAGAGGGAATGCGGAATAGAATTTGGTAGCATTTATATTCTCCTTGTTTGTGTATGGCTGTAAAAAAAATGGATGGTGAAGCCGTAGTTGTCAACAGCATGAATAAAACAAACTTGGCAGATTTTTCATTGACTGGCTTTCTCCAGCCCAGAGCTCACTTGTCAAACGGCTTATCCAGGCTTACCTTTCTCCTACCTAACCATTTTCCTCTTGTTTTCTTTCAATCTCTACTCTTCCTTCTGTCCTTGCTCTTATCCTCTCTGATCCCCGCTCCGTTCCTGCTACTCTCAGAGAACCATTTCTATCCAACAGTTCATTTCACTCTTTAGCGTCAGGACTGAACTGCCCACCACTATTATGTCATTCAACACCTGTACTTAAACCCGGTCGAAATTCACAGTGGGCACAGCTGAAAGGATTTATGAGAGAAACTACAACTCTAGAGTCTCTCGTCCCAAATCTGCCTTCCTGTTGTGGTGACTCAAGAGACAAAACACGTGTCACTTTGCAGGATTCCCCAAAAAATATAGCAAGTTGTATTTAAAATGTCACAAGTACTTTTAGCCCATGGAAATACAGTATACCAATAATCATGGTTCAAATTGCATCCCACATAGTAAGAGCATTCTACAAATAATATGCGATTATGGATTTTGAACACAAACCCTCAAATCTGTGCTACTTAAAGGATCAGAAAAAACGCCTAGTCTTATGTGTTCGCCCACATCATCAAACTCCTCAGAAACAAAACTTTTTATAGATTAAGTACTACCAAGAACCTCATCAAAATCTCAAGCTCATGCTCTCATCTTCACTTTCTCACTCAAACCATTGTCATAGTGACCTACAGCCACCAATTTATCAGAGCTGCCGTCTTGGGAGAGTAAGCCACAAGGCTATTTCTGTAGTGACCCAGATTTTCAGGTGAATCTGGATCCGTATCAATGTAATGAACTGCAGCACCTCAAAGAGAACATATTAGGTCAAATAAACTTTTTTGAGCATGGGTTTTAAAGCTTGACATGTACGCTCACATATTTAAAGTAATCAATAAGCTAAATGTTCTATTATTTAAACTCCAAGAGCCATGCAACGTGTGCATCTTGCCTTTAAAACACAATCAATGCCAGAAAAAAACCCTCCCCAGTCTAATTTCCTTTCTTGGTAATTTTGTCAGATTAATAGCAAGCCAATTTCCTGGAGCCTGTTCTTACACAGAGTGATGGCATGATTATGGTATCATTGGAAGAACGCTATAATTGTGGAGGATGGCTCCTTTTGGGAGGAATATGAGCACAGATGGGCCCCGAGTTTGATGGAGGAATTTCTCTGTCCTCAAAGGCTATTGGGAAGCATTGCCAAGCTGGCAAGATATTAATAGACTACAGTCAGGAGCAGGTCTACATGTAAGCACCAAAATAAACCAATCCCAAAGCAACAATGTCATAAAGGCACATTAAAAAAGCTTCCATATTGTACAACACAGTTCTATTAAAAGACTCTGATTAGATTTGGATGCTTACTATTCACTGATCCATATATTGTTTTACTCACGTGTCCCTATTAAGGTTACTGGAGACTACAACTACCACAGGACACGGTGGACATTCATATAGGGCTAACACACAGACATCCACTCACACTCACATTCATACCTGCAGGCAATTCAGTCTCCAGTCAGTCTATTTTGCATGTATGTGGAATGTGGGAGGAAATGTGAGCATCAGTAAAGCTAGAGACGTAATGAGGACATGTCCTACCTATTGTTTTGTGGAATTGGGGGTTTCTAAAACCTTAGTTTACATTTTCCAATTACACATAAATTACACGTGATTTATTTAAGGCTGATAAGGCAGTATTTGTTTTTGGAGTTGATATTCTAAAAATTGATGAATTAAACAGCTAAGTTAGTATTTCTCCACCAATTGTACCCATGGCACTAGGAAAAAGGTATTGAAACAACATTCAAAAAGATGAAAATACTCAAAAGAATAAAGAAAATGCAGAAGAAAATAATAAAACGTTTTGTCAAAACTTTCTAAGAGGGTGCAGGTTGCAGTGGGAGAATTTGGACTCATTGCCTCAGTATTTCAAAAACCTCTGGCTACGGCCCTGTGTAAAAAACAACATAGTCCACACAGGGACAAAGCAATGACCCTTTGGCTGACTGACACATTGCAATCCTGTGCTTTACATTTATGATACACATCATATTTTTAATTGGTCTCCAGGATCCTCAGTAGCTAAAATAGTGAGATGGAAAAATAAAACCTAAATAGGCAATATCTCAGTCAGCCAGAAAATTGCGGTGGAGAGTCTGCCTTAAAGCAGATTTAAAAAAAAAAAAAGGATAGAAATAAACGCTTCTACATTATTTACAATTCGCCTTGAGAAAGAATGAAAGATAAAGCAGCATGACACAGACGCTGGACTCAATGTCAGCACTGATTTGGCTAAATCTACAGTAGATATAATCAAAAACCTTCCATATTTGTTTGCCCGTGTTTATTGGTGTGTGTGTGTGTGTGTGTGTGTGTGTGTGTGTGTGTGTGTGTGTGTGTGTGTGTGTGTGTGTGTGTGTGTGTGTGTGCAAGTAAAACAGGCAAGAGGAGAGAGAAAAGAAGCGACTATACAAAAGAGTATAAAGAAACTTTAATTCAAGAGTCTACTTGTGGCGCATGGGTCTGTGAGTATACAATGGCCAAATAGTTTCAGAGGAGTTTGTGTGTGTGTGTGTGTGTGTGTGTGTGTGTGTGTGTGTGTGTGTGTGAGAGAGAGAGAGTGAGGAAGGATCTCTATTAATCTCTTGCATTACTGCAGTCATTTCCACTCTCTTCATCACCAGCAGCATGTGCTCTGTGAGATTTAAAATATTTAAATCTGTAATCTGTCAGCATTATGAGGTTAACACACACCCGCAAGACTGGTGTCCTATCTGTCATCATGCTTTCAACTTTATGTGGCCCCACATACATCACCAGGACCTGACACGGCCTTTTTGTATAGCTCTGGCTGAGAAAGATTTTGCGACCGTTGTCTGTAAATTCTCAACAGCTGTACAGACATGCTGCTGGACCCCAGAGTAAAATTAAAGGAAATGTGCACAGCTGAAAAAAGAAAAAGAACAAAACGTGCCAGAGTACGCCGCTAATTGTTCCCCCAGTGTATGTGACCCAGTGACTCTGAAGGAGTTCTTCCTTGTTCTTATTTATTATTGATTTGGTGGCACAGACTTTTACACAACATGGTCTTATGAGTGGGCCTATGTGTTTTGTCAGTTTAGTGCGCAATGCATTAGAGCCTCACTAATACACCCTCTTTCCCCTTTCTTACATTATTTTCCTAAAACTGTGAATTAAAAACCAAAAATGGATAAATTGAATGGGATTAAAGCTTGAACGACAGTGACCCATATACGAATATTAGGTTGATGGAAGACACTCCAACGTAGGCCATTTAGCCAGCTCCATGTCATGTCTTCATACGACAGGCTTTTACTAAGCTCCTTAAGAGCCTGCCCCCGGGGGATCTATGGTAGGCTGGAGGTACTGACTCAGGCCTTATCTTCACTAATTTACCCCATGAATTAGACGGGCCCTCACTTCTGTCCTGCCAGCCCCACACAATACTCAATCCATGTTAAGAAAATGAGGAGAGAAAGGAGCTTAGCGATTGCTTGGTTGGATAAGAAGCTGGGGAATTAATGGGGGAAAAGGCACACTCTGCCACATCCACTTTACCTGAACAGTAACGTTCATCCCCGGGATTAAAAAGTGTTGATTCCCTGTCACTTGTCTGTCTATTCTCAGGGTGGATTAAGTGGAATAAAATGCAATTTGAATCATGGATTAAGGTGAACTTTTCAAAAACAAACGGGCAGGGCTTCACCCCTGTCAGCTACAAAGTAAGGACAGAATGACAAAATTCAAATGAGCTGGCAAGTGCAGATGTGGACTTTTAGAGGACACAAAGTGCAGCAGGACCACAGAAATGTATAAATTAATCTGAGCGTTAGTTGTCATATCGTACCGTATGTGCAAGTGGAAAGCAAATAATATCACTGAATGCAAAATCACAGTCTCCAAATAAGTGTGACACTTTCACAAAGTAAAATCAACGGAATGCAAACAAACTTGCATACACTGCTTCAGTGGATTGATTCCAGTACGCCAGAGTTGAAAAGGTCATTCATGTGGTTTGCATGTTCCACATGAATGAATTAACTGAGCTTCATCCCAAACTAAGCTTATGCACTGTAAGTGTAAAGTACAACTTTGCATCCGAGAGCCTCTCTTCTTATCATGGCAGTCTTCCACCTTTCGCTGTCTCTCTCAACGCGATGCATTTTTAAAAAGTCTCCTTTAAAAAGGAAAACAGTCGAAAATAGCTCCCCACTGCTTCTGTATATTCGGGTCCCTGATTTAAACTCAGCAGGCTTTGTCCTCTGTCTGTGTATTATTGAGTGTACATTTTCTAATTAATAAATAATTAATAAACAGATCACTTCTGGCAGACAGTGAGTGAAGACATACTGTGTGACATCTGCTTTGTAGTTAGAATGGCGATGTCCAAAATAATCTTGTTTACTAAGCAGACATTGGTCTTTGGCAAGAAAACCTGTTAGTCAGGGGAGATGTTTTTGGGCCATGAACAATGTAAAATCTCTGTTAAACACGTTATGTGCAGGAGACTTGAGGCGTATCTTTGTGCCTCAGGCCAAAACCATTTTGTTAGTCAAACAAAGACTCTTTCATCTTTTCACAGATTTAACAAATATGTCTTATTAATTTTGAAAACAAATATGACACGTGTATCTAGTGAATTGTCACTAGTTTTGGGTAATATTAAAAAATGAAAATGTTTTTCAGTAATTCTATCACAAAAGATGTGATTTAATGATGATGAAAGCGCATCCTCCTGAGCAAATATGACTAGACAAGTTTATCCTGTTTCATTAGTCACTGTACATCTGTACAATGTGTGTAGAAAGCTAGAATAGGAAGCAGCTCAGTTGACACAAGGGGAGGGAGATGTGACAAAAAGATCATATCACGATTGTTTTTTAGGCAGGATCACGATCCACGAACTTATCACGATTCTTTTCATGTTGGCTTTTAAGACTATTTCGAAACTAACTGAACAGTACAGAAACCACAAGTTGTCAAACGATCAATAACCAATAACAGAGTGCTTAGCGGTGGCGATGTCTGGGGGTGTTCAATCCATAATCCTCGCTCGTCCCCGACTCTGGCTGCTTAAAGGAGAGATGGCGAGTTTGTTGCGTTTGGGAAGATTTTTATATAGCAGGGGAAACACTGGAGCCTAAAGGGCCATCCACACCAAGAACAAGAACTATAACCATAACTATAACGATGTGAGCATCCACACTGTTAAACGATAACGTTCTGCAAACAGCGACGTCAAGCATGCACTGCACGCTCCAGCTGATAATAATGCATCACAGCAGATATTGCAACGTACGATTACAGGAATGTCTGTAGTAATATCCTACATATTTCTGAATTTGGGTACATTTTATGAACCAAAAAAGTCGCCGGGGCGCCGACACCAGGAAACAGCAGGCGCACAGTGCTGCAGAGAGCCGGGGATGAGAGCGGGCGGGCGGGCGGTGTCAGATCTGTGCAGAGCACCGGAACAAAAATACAGACAGTATGGTAATCACATCTAAAACACAAGATTCACTCTCAGTGGTTTCTGTGACATGAGAAATACTTTCAAAGTACTGATGTTTAAAAATACAAAAATACACAGAGCTAAAGGATTGTAGCCCCACCGAGGGGAAAAGTCCTCCTGTGTAACCACCTGTGTGAAACAAATCTGGCCACAGTGTAATGTTGTAAATTCAGATGGATTTTTATTGGCTGTCAGTGTTTCTATCGTTCATCAAATCGCTCTGAAAGTGATCCCAACGATATCGTTCTCCACTGCTGTTGTCGTTATAGTTGTGGTGTGGGCTCCACCATCCACTTGAGTTAGAACGATTTTTAAAACTATGTATTTATAGTTATCGTTATAGTTATCGTTCTTGGTGTGGACGGCCCTTTAGAGTTGCAACTGATAGAATGTGCACTGTAGCACAATACTAACAATGTATCTGTAGAGGCAGATATCGTGGAGACATTTTAATTGTTCACAATCTACTATCGTCATATCGCACACCCCGAGTTGACACGTCAGGATACACAGTTTGACTTGGGTTTAAAGTACAGCCCCAACAGGTTTCAGAGCTCTGTTGTTCTGTTGTTCAGGCTAATTAAAAACCTCAAGGATCTTGAATCCTTTAGTGTACAGCTGTTAAAAAAAAATAGTTATATATATATTAAACGCACTGGTATCGAAAAAATAGTATCAGAACATGTCTAGTCTATAAGAAGTCTGCTTTGTAAGATATTTCTACAGTGTCTTTAAGAGCATCAGACATCAAGGCCAATGTCAATGTGTATCTTGTTTGCTTAGTAATGTAGTGACAACTAATATACATCAAATGCAAGTTCTCCACAACTACTCTTTTCTTTTCCTGTGTATGACATTGCGATGCAGTGAAAGCAGTGCTAGAACAATGACAGGCTTTTATTTGGGTGTGGGATAGGCAGCGATAGGACATATTTTCAGAAGGTCAGAGGTATCCATTTGGGAAATTATTCAGCTTCTGCTCCTGCTGCTCCAAGACAACACGTCAAACACAATGAAGAATATTAGAAAACAAAAATAACCTTCCACAGCCTTTCTCATATGTGAAACAACACACCTCTGCATATACACAGAGGAGCACGGGCGCCCGCACACCTCCCGTCCACGGGGCTGGATGTGAGAGCAATAACGGGAGCACGCGGAAAGAGGAGCTGAAGGCTAAAGAACAAGAGGCCTCTCGGGCCAATGAGCGGCTCATCCATGTTAAGTCAGGCCAAGACGTACTCAGGTGTATTCACTTTAGGTCAGGACAAAGCCTTGCTGACCTTTTCAGCAGACAGAGAGTCTCATGGAACTTTTCTTGAGCAGTCCTGAGACTCGCAGGGTAAACAATAGACTCAATGTTGCACTTTGAAATGCTGTGCATTAGTTTGTGCACATGTCAGTGATTGTCGACCACTTCTCCATGGCCCAAAGGCCCAAAGTCCAAGATACGTCCAGCTAATGAACACATTGAGGGAGCAGCGTTCTTGGTGATTATTCCCCAACAGCTGAAACAGAAAACTCTGTTTTTAGCTGCCATGATTGCTGCACACCTCAAGCACAAGCCAAGAACATTTTAGAAAGAAAATGACTTAAGAATGGATATTAACACAGCAGGAAACTTTAAAAATAGCACTCTGCTGGACTGGAATACAAGCTCTAAAGGGCCAGAGAGAGGATTCACCAGCAGCCGCAGCAGCAGCATAATCCTTCTCATGATGAAGACACACATACAATATAAATGAACGCAATTTGCCTGCAATTGCAATTTCATAGGGTGGTCTTTAAATGCGTGCAACAAAAACTAGGAATTCTATGCGTTTGCGTTATTATCACCCATTAAGGGCTGTTTTCATCAATAGTGTGGTTTGCACGCCAAATAAAATTCTGGATCATTTCCTAAATGCTTGGTTTCAGGGACACATTGCTTATTCAACCTATCACCATGACAACAATTGCTTGACATTTTCACTACCTCTTCCCTTTTTGGGATTCAGCTCTCACAGTTAATTATTCTCTCTAGCATTGTGACACTATTTATCTTTAAGCGTCTGCCATGTGTCCAGGAATTTCAAGATAGTAAGAAAGTAGACACACGGGGCCTGCAGGATCATCACAGTGCTTTGAATTCATACTCTCGCCTTCCACAAGCAGTTTGTGCATGTGGTTTCTATAGCTGTCACTGGAATTGCAGAGATGGGAAAGTGAGGTTGTTTACTACAAGAATTTAGCAGAGTCATGGAAAAGGTCAGAAGATCAATGACGAAAAGAGGTAGATTTATACGATAGGAGAAAGAATTTGATGTGATAAGTAGCCCTGAAAATAACACATAGAAGCATCAAATTAATAAAAGATTTTCATTTAAGTTATACCCTTGAGAAGGAAATATCCATAATTGACCAGGCAAACTCCCATTGGACCTTAAGCGTTATAATTAAGCATCCAAATTGAGCGAGCTTTATTCATCCAGTAACATCCAAAAGAATCAATTCATGTGCAAAACGTAAAAAAAGGGAAAATGGGGATCCCCATATGCTTGTGGCAGATCATCCTGCTCCACAACAGATGGACATAGCTTGCTACAAATTGGTGCCAGATCCCATTGGCATTATAAAAACAAAATCTTAGATATTATGTCATCCTGGTTGATTTGATTCATTAATGCTTCTGTTTAATTTCCGTTAAACTTCAGAGCTTGCAATTTCATTTGCCTAAAGCAAGTCACCGGGCTATTTCATTTGCGTTAAAGGGAGAGAAATAACAGAGACAGAAAGAGAAAGAGAGAGAGAGAGAGAGAGACACTGCGCGTCACTGCTCCACGCACACAAGATGTCTTTATACCCAAGTAACAAGTGCCCTTAACAATTATCACATTATTTATTTTCTGCATGTTACATACGGCACTGTGGGTAAAACACACACACACACACACACACACACACGCACACACACACACACACACACACACACACACACACACACACACACACACACACATACACACACAATTATCCAGCGCCCAAATGCCTGCCTATGCCTGAGATTCGGGGTAGTCCGTTTAAGTCACAAAGATCCAAATGCGTTTTGGAAGTATACGTGCTTCGTGCCGGTGTACTGCGCTGCGTCGATGTAGCATCACAAAAATACCACTCTTTATCTTTACAGAAAAGAATACTTGTCGTATAATTTGAGTCCAAGTAGCCCGACGTGCCCGTCTCCCCTGCATCCCCACTATAACTCACTCACCACGCACACAGCGGCTCATCAACTATCATGAAATGACTCACCTGCCTTGTCGAGATGTAAATCCCTCCATACCTTGCTTTTCTGAAAATAGAAAGCCGGGACAATGTTTCACTGTTTCGGGGTCTTCACTTGCAGTCGCGTATACTCCAAATATCCGTGTAGTGTGCGCACTGCTTATGTGTTTCGGGAATGACCTTCCTGTGAAGCGGTACCGTCTCTCACCATCCTCACTCCGCTCTCATTTTAATGGATTTCTTCCATGTTACTGGGTTGTTTTTTTTTCCAGCGGAAAGCTCTCCTCCTAGTCCTGGTGCGTTTTGATGCTTTTGCCTGGACTCTTCGGCTCAACACGAGCTTCGCGGGAGCGCGCGGCGCGATCCCGGCTGAATATTCGGGAGCGCCGATTGGAGATGGAGAGGAGAGTTACTAGGTAACCAAGGGCACATACATGAGAAGGAGCCCAGCGAAGATTTATGCCTCCCAACTCTGCTCTGCCCTTCTGCTCTGCCGTCTTTGACAGGTCATCAAAAAAGCCCCCCCCCCCCCCACACACACACACACACACACACACACACACCTCAGTGTCTCTCACAAACATCATCCTATTAAAAGGAATCATTCTCCATAGGGGAGCTTGGTCCTAGGGACCATTTTAAATTGCGTTATCTAGGAATTTCCTTTATTTAAAAAAAAAACAAACACACATTCTACTAAGATACTAAAATAACAAACTGTTAAGAGCAGGGTCTTTTATGAGGCTGGATAAAAGTAATGAATGAAGAGGCAATGCAAAGTTCCTTAAATGCTGAATAGGCTGGTTAGAAGAATTGTTTTTCTGCAGGGATGTGGTTGATCTTGCATTTCTCACTTAATAAATTACCGCAGGGCTATTAAAGCTACTTCACAACCTTTATTTGATTTCCATGGTCGTGATTGCGATCCAATAAAGTAATGGAAAGAAATATAAGTGCTGGTGTGACATGACCATTAACAATAAACTCTTCTTGAAAGAAGTGAAGCCTATAAAACAAAGTTTACTTATAGGCTATTATAAACAGATCACAAATGCACTGTTGTGAGGGACAATCAGGGGTTTTAAACATTTGATGAAATGATTATATTTAAGCCTAATAAAGAGGGCCTTCACTTAACTACACTTTCATATTGTGTAATTAGTGTGGTTAACTGTGTGCATTCTGAGAGACTAAAACTGCAGCTGAGCTTCATTCATCAGGCTTTGCAACAGTCCCCATTAAACCTTATTCACAGCTTACCTTACGCTTACGTTATAATCACAGCTGAAACTCCTTAATGAAATTGTTTTTATGCAAACAGATCTCAAATGCTTGTGAATGTGGATTTACAGTGTGTTCATTGGAATGCTATGTTATGACTAGGTGATTTAAGAGCCAATCTAGGTTGAAAACCCATCTCTTCTCCTTGGCCTTCAAATCCAATTGAGATCAATACTGCATCATCAGTGCTTTGTCTTCCTGCGTCGTTCCTCTTGTCCTTGTGTCCTTATGTTTCTATTGTCTTTTATGTGTTCATCTGTTTACTGAAGTTGTGCAGCACTTTGGTCAACAGAATATGTTTTTAAATGTCCTCTAGAAGCAAAGTCGACACCACTTTCGCTGTGAATTTGAATAGCAGCCTTTTAAATGTCCCTCATTGTTAACACGTTCTTTATCAAGATCAAGCAAAAATAAAGCTCTTTGTGATTAAAATAAAGTAAGTGCATTTGAGGAGAGTTCAAATGCAACTAACAACATTGCTTTGCCATAGTAAATAAGGAATAATAAGTGACCGGTTGAGGTCTAAATAGAGGTAATTTTGCAATGCAGCATTAAAAAACAGCATATATGTTATATGACTGTGCGTGGCACTCTGTGTAAAGACCACTTAACTTCAATGTTAACTAGTGTCACAACTGAAGAGCAAGGCATTGACGCTAGAGCTGACATTCAACACTCACACGTAGAAAATAGATCATAAAAGGAGGCGGAGACACTGATATAAACCTCCTGAATGCAATGCAGCCATAAGACATCTTTTAGTAAGAGGCTCAATGAACTTGCTAGCTAGATACTGTATTTTGTATATTCATAATAAGCCAAACTTTGTCTGAAAGCAGCAAGACAGTCAGTATAATCACAGACAACAAACTAAAGTATCTAAAAGTCTTTAACGCCTACTGTTGTGGGACACAGAGGCAGCACATGGGGTGTGTGCAGTTTTACAGGTGGGAACAGGCGAGTCACTCATACTCACAAAGTCCATTTTTCTTTCAAGGAGAGTGTCAGCTCAGTTGCAAACAGATGAATGTTGTGCCTGAGGTGACTGGATGGGTTCGGTCAAAAGCATGCTGGAGAATAATAGGAGTGAGTGTGAGCAGCATAACAATGTCAAAATGCAGGCTTAAAACACGGAATGGCGTCTTAATTCTATTTTGTCCAAAGTTTACATTTTGCTGTACAAAAAGCCTAAATTCATTTGCCCACATGTGGTAAATTAATCAGTGGGAAAACACCACCATCTTCAACATTTATCAAGAAAACAGTCACATCTGAGGATCAGAAAACTATTACAGTAAGTGGAATGCGGGAAGAGGGATTTATAAGGAAAGAAAATAAATACCCTGCTAGCTAAAGTCTAATCAATCAACCCAGTCTCACGGCAGTTCGTGAAATGGTCATGTTATTTAATCTATTGATTTGTGTACACAGACACGTTTATGTCATTTTTTTTCGTGGTGGTCAGCACGTTATTTAAACTAATGTATTTCAATGGGAAGCATCTTTCGTGATCACAGCACGATTACGGTAGCAAGTAGTATGAAATGCTGAAAATCCGCGCAGGGAGGTTGGTTGGGGTGGTGGATGGGTCAAACAACACGGGACTCTCCCGGAGACCGGGGTGAAAGTGAAAGTGTGCGGCGTTTCATTACCCCGTTGTTCTTTTCCTAAACCCAACCGTACCGTTGTTGTTGCATGTCCCCCAGAGACCGCGGCCGTCTCCCGGCGTGTGATGTTAACTTTCCCCGTTCTTCTTTTCCTAAACTCAACCATCCCGTTGTTGTCGCGCGTCCCCCAGAGACAGGCGTGTGACGTGTCCTTTCCCCGTTCTTCTTTTCCTAAACCCAACCTCCGTAGAAATGCTTCCCATTACTGACCACCACGAAAAAAAACGACATAAACGTGTCTGTGTAAACGAATCAATAGATCAAAAATAACCTGACCATTTCACGAACTGCCGTGAGACCGTGCTGAATCAATCAACATTACTGCACACAAAACCCAAGGGTAACATATTTAAAACAGGTGGAACTGACACAAAATACTTTTTAGGGTGCAATACTGAGTATATCTGAAAATGATTTAGTCTCTTAGTTGATTGATGTGAAACTGCTCCTACCTTTAAGTATTTGTACGCCACAAAACAAGGATACGCTGCCAGGAAAATCATTTTGTTTGCTATAGAAGAATTCCATATTTGGATATGATTTATGAGAATTTTTTAACTTATTAATCATAGACAATGGCCATTAATGAACAATAAAAATGCAAATGCGGTGATTACCTGAAGACCTAAATGGCAAATATGTTCAGTTGTCTCTGGCCAGATGTTAAAAAGTACATAAAAATGACGTGTGTTAAAAATTATGGCAACACTAGTCGTGAAGCATAAAGGTACATAGCAGCACAGACTACACAATGAACAGAAGAGTAGAAAAGCAGAGCAGAAAATAAATAAATAAATAAAACTGTCAAATACTGTACAGTCAAGTTTAAGGGAGGAATGTCAAGATGCAAGAAGGGGAAGATGAATAAACAAAACAGGCCAGCAGGACGAGACAGTCAGCAGAACAGTGAAGAAGATACCTGACATCCTGATGACCATGACTGTATATAATAAATAATAAACTAATAAGAATAATTTCAGCTGCACTGTAAAGGAAAGGAAAAGAAATCACGAAAAACATCACGAAAAAAATCACACAAAAAAACACACATTTACCCGATCTGCAACAGCTTTCAATTATCTCTCTACTTCTGCATATTCATTTGAACTATTATTGTTGTTCTGTTTTTATGTGCTCATCTTTTACCCAGCTGAGTCATATTATTTCTCCAGCTGCTGAAATGTTTTCACAGAGGATCAATAATTCAACCGGTAATACTGCATGTGATTGCTACCCTCCTCAATCTTTTTCATGAAACTGGCCTGAGAGCCGGACAGAGCTGGCTGTTCATATCACAATGTCTGGCTTAATGAAGCCAGGTAACTCAAAAGAGAGTCTGGTTAAGTTGAACCCGAATCTAGTGGGGAAACCCAGAAACGACAACAGAAAAAAACCCACCGTGGTATTTTTAATCAACAAAAACATTGTTTACTTTATTACTGCCCATCATTAAGGCAACAGTGGGCATAACATTTATTTTATAGTAAGAGTGGGCCTGCTGATCTGACATTTATTACATCCCTGATGAATTATCATGGGAAGCAAAGTGATTCTCATGCTGTATTTTACAATGCACAGTGCTCTAGGCTTCTTGTCACTTTAATGTGAATGCAGTGCCTTCATCGATAAAAGAGTCCTGAGGGAATTATAAAGTTTTTCTAGAGAACTGATTGGATAGAAAGCAGGCTTTTCCTATATGTTGGTCTCTGTTCTAACTCACCTAAGTTAACTGGCCAGGCAGCTTAGACTATCATGGAGATCAACCCCTTTTAAAAGCGAGCTATCTTTCATGACACCAAAACAACCCCAAAAACTGATCCCACTTTATGAGACTGCCTCCTGGTTGATCTCCTTGTCTACTTGTTGTCAGACTATTTTACCCACTCTGTTCATTTATTTGGTCCTAGAATCACTGTTAGGGTTACGACTACACTTGCTACTTGTTGCATTTACAGCATAGGCCTGTAGGGAGTTTATGCAGAGTTTGGCCTGTTAATCTAGCGACAGTTTGTTGTTTCAAGCTCGGCCTTGTGCCTGGGTCTTGTGACGCCTGTGGCTTTGAGTAACCATTTTTCTTTTCAACATCTATCTGCCTCAGTGTCTCTCTCTGTTGGTGTCCTCAATTGTTAATAGAAAAATGCTTTGCCTTGATAGGACTCGTAAAAGTATCAATTTTCATGCACAGCAATTTAAATGTGGCTTTTACCGCAACATTGTGAAAAACAATATATAATAAAAAATGGCACACAGGAATGGTAGCCTCTGGTGGGTCTGTGGTTTCTATTCTGTGAAACTCCTTTTTCCCCAGAAGCTCGTAATTTACTTCAGCTTGTACTGTAATAAAATCATTAAAATCAATATCTTTTGTGAAACGATTAATATGTTTGATAAGCAGGCCCATAATGAGCAGGATAATGCAGCTTTAAATTGCCAGTGATCACAGATAAAGCCCTTGGCTCACACTGTTCTGTGGTCAGGTGCTCTCAAAGGACTTGGACAAATGGGTTCTCAAAAATACAATCATATATTTTGGATCCCTAAAGACGAAGAGAGGCTTCGTCTTTGGAGAGAGAAGATCGAGGCACTTCATTGCTGGATGTGATGTCCATTTGTTGTTGCTTTTGAAGCCTGTAGTTTAGCGCCTTGTTTTATCCACATATAGAGGGAAGCCAAAAATAATCAAGTAACAGTAATACTAAAAAAAAAAGACAGGCATGGACAGTGCAGACAGAGCCTGTGGGGCACATTGTAAGAGACAGGGCAACGGGGCACAGCTAACTTCGAACAGACAGCTAACAGATGCCGCTGGGTAAAAAAGGAATGGATTTCATATATAGTATTTATGGCAGAATGTGCAACCTACCCCATAGAACTCTGGGTCAACTAGTTTTATTGATGTTATTACTGTATGTTGCAGTTGCACAATGTAGTATTAAATGTTTGCAGTATATATACAGTGCCTACAAAACATATTCACCCACCTTGGAAGTCTTATTTTATTGTTTTACAACACTGAATCATCCAAAGGAATTTCATGCGTTGTTGCTTGATGCGTGAGGCGTTCCATCCACCCAGGGGATCTCCATTTACTTTGAATTTTGTGACTTCTAAACCCATTGGCTGCACCAGTGATGATTTAGGTGTGTCCTATTATACTTGTGCAGACATGTATTTTGTTTTTATATGTAATTCTCTCTCTCTCTCACACACACACACACACACACACACACACACACACACACACACACACACACACACACAGTGTTGGGAAGGATACTTTCAAAACGTATTCCGTTACAGCATACGTGCCCAAAAATGTAATTTGTAACGTATTCCATTAGGTCACTCAATCTGAGTAACGTATTCTGAATACTTGGATTACTTCCACATTGAATTGCATTTTATAAGTATAGGAATGCGAACATCACATACAAACAGGCCTATTCTAGTGTGTTCTTCTGTTCCAACTGGCTGAATGTTTACCTGAACAAGCAGATAGATTTTTGTATTTGTAGTCCCGAACTGCATAGTACAAAAATCTAACCGCAGTCTAAGCTACCAGGAGCTAATTTTAGCTAACGTTAGCTAGCATGTTAAACGGGGCTAGTCGGTCTTTCAACTGCTCTGGGGCTAGTAAATCAGCACGTAGGAGAATGTAAAGTCGCACGTCAGCTATAAAATAACAAGGTGACCAGTAAAACTACAGCAGACTACTCTTCTCCCTGTTCTTTCATTAAAGCGTAACTCTCGCCAAAATGCAACCTAGGGTCTTTTTGTGACTGTACCCAAGTCAAACTTTCATTTAAAAGCATATTTAGGACAGAAGTGTCACTTTTAAGATTTACTGTATTCTCGTTTTTCAGTCAAATGGCCTTTTGAATGGGAGTCCCAGGGGCACTTTTATGCTAGCCTCAAAATAGCTATTTTTAAAACACTAAGAAGGCTCGACACAACATGAAACTCTGCTCGAAGTATCGCCAGGGGCTCTACACCTTAACGAAAGCATTGACAACATTGTTTGTGTACCCAGAGTTTACTAAAAAGAAAGGTTTTGAGCAACTCACTGTAGCTGTTGTTCTTCCGGTCGCCGTCTATCGAAATGCACGGATATTTCGTTGTTTTGTCATTACTGAAACACAATATTGACCTTGTAGTTGAAAAAGGAGCCTCATATAAGAATGACATTTCCTCCCATGGAGTCCATTCATTCGCATTCAGAGATCGCCTATTTTGGACTGGGAAAATGGCGGATAGCGTAAACAACAACTGCTAACGTGAGTTGCTCAAAACTTTTCTTTTTAGTAAACTCTGTGTACACAAACAATGTTCTCAATGCTTGTGTTCATGTGTAGAGCCCCTGGCGATACTTCGAGCAAAGTTTCATGTTGTGTCGAGCCTTCTTAGTGTTTTAAAAATAGCTATTTTGAGGCTAGCGTAAAAGTGCCCCTAGGACTCCCATTCAAAAGTGATGCTTCCGTCCTAAATATGCTTTTAAACGAAAGTTTGACTCGGGTACATTCACAAAAAGACCCTAGGTTGCATTTTGGCGAGAGTTACACTTTAATGTGAAATGCTGTTTGAATTTCCAAGATAGAAACACATTCTTGCCCTGGCTCTGTTGTGCCGGTTCCGGCTCCATCTCTACCTCTATCAGTGATCATGCAAATAGCTCATTTTTTCATTTTCATCTTGGGGCTTCTGGGAAATGCATGGAGTTGCCTTAATTTATTCAGAAAGTGAATGAACTCGTGAAACAGAGAAGTATCGTCATGTAATCCATTGATTTCAACAATGTAACTGTATTCTAAATACCGACTATTTAAATTGTAACTGTAACGGAATACGGTTACTCATAATTTGTATTCTGAATACGTAACGCCGGTACATGTATTCCGTTACTCCCCAACACTGCGCACACACACACACACACACACACTTAAGAGTCTTTTTCTGTTGATCAGTGTCCAAAAAGCCACATTAAATTTACTTTAATTCAATGCTGTAAAACAAGGAGACGGAAAACATTTTATAGGCACTGTGTACTATATCATTCTGTATGTAATACAGAATGTACTTTTTCTTTAATCAGGAGCAATGGTTAGGCAACATACTCAAAGCACATCATATGAAGAACGATGTACAACCAATACTGTTAAGTACTATGATACACAAATGACACTGACAAACTCATAAAAAGTCACACATGTACACACTATGTCATTTACAGGATCAAGCATTGCACAGAAAGCCAGAGCAGAATTTAGCAGAATGTATTTTTAGTTGAACCTGTTACAAATTAATCAGGATCTCCTGATTTGCTCGGTTTAGTGCTTCTGTCAGTTATCTGGAACAGCTGTCCAGTGCAGAGCATTAGTTCTCATATGGGAACTATAAAATTCTTCCGGTTTTCTTTTGAGTAATTTGCAGCCTGTTTATTTCCCTTTTTGAAGCATAACCCAGAAGATCAACACCGTAATCTCTGTCAGAGCATGACCAATTTCCTCAGCACCTTTCAACTTTTGGTTTGCAGATCGAATATTAAAAACAGGAAGTGACATAAACAAAGGCACGCACAAAAAACACGAAATGTTAAGGATCTATTAACAGTCCACAGGACAAGTGCATAATTTAAAATAAGGTGGTTAAATTATCCTAAAATAGCAAGGTTAAAAAGAAGAAAAAACATTAGCTAAATGATTCAAATCTGATAGTTTTTCCTCTCTTCCAAACTGCATAAAGAGGCACGTCAGAAAATTCAGCTTCGCAGGGATTTTGATGGCGTTGGTATACTTTCAAGGTTTTACTCACAGTTCATGTCCACAATCAACTCACGTTAATCCCACTGCGTATATTGTACATCTCTCGCTCTCATCATAAACTCGTAAACATCCATTTTCAGCTTGGTTGAACAGCACTTTTTGTGCTTTCAGAACACAGTTAGGGTATTTCGAGAGAGTCTCCTCTGGCAGTGATTGGATCTCAGGCAGAGGCTGATTACAGCGTGCCACATCAGGCACTTTCCCAGGTAGCCTCGAAAATCAGGAGATCTCCCCGGGACCCCAATAGTCGAGGAAACACAGAGTTTTAATCAAGCTGTTGATGCTTGCTTTTAATACTAATGTATTCATCAGACACACTTTTCACTGGTTTAATGTTTACTACCCCACTGTATTTATTATTAGGGCACGCTTTTCTGTACAATAATCTTTAAGCCATTATCACGGGAAAAAGGGTTAGTCACAGCATGTGTCACTGCTCAGGGTGGGAGAGGGGATTTAGGGATATTTTTGTGCCAAGCGCCCAGGGCTTTGTTGGTCTTTGCTTTACACAAGTCTTTAAAATAAGCTAAATCTAATATGCTAAATACTGTGCACATATGATTTCACTGTCTCCTGTATCTGCTACGTATAATTACTGAAAAACTAAGGTGACCAGGATTGTGCAAATTGTAAATGTTTAATTTTGTATGTGTAAAATGTTCTCCAAGTGATCATGCTGAAGTAAATTGTTGCCGGTTGAGAAAGCTCCAATTTTACTGTTTGCTATCGGTCTGTTTATGCTGAAGTGATACTTGACTAAACTGTGCAATAGGCAAAAAGCAGCTAGACAAGAGCTTGGCTCTCATGCTCAGATTTCCATATTTATTGCCTGAAATCCTGCAGGGAGTTCAACTGAATGCCAATCGTAGAGCTGACTCACTGAAACAAATATGCATCTGCAGCCTGCACACTACAACACAGACCCCATGCTGTATGACACTTGATTGATTAACATCTATCTTTTTGAGCTAAATGGTATGGTATTAAGTAGCTCACTGTGTGAGCACTCAAAAGGTGATAAAACCCTGTTCTTTCTGTGTTATAACAACAACAACAACAACAACAACAACAACAACAACAACAACAACAACAACAACAACAACAATAATCTGTAGAGCACTCTTCAAAACCAAAGTTAACAAATGATTCACACAAGGCGGCAAATTCAAAAGATTATATAATCATTCGATATTATAATAAAACAAATGTCCGACCATAAAAATAAAATAAAACTCAAGTAAAGGAGGATAATAAGATATAAGAGAATAAGGAGAAACTCTCAGCTAAAAGTATGTTTAAGGAAGAAATTTAAAAGATAGTACTGACTTAAGTCTCGCATTGCCAGACCTTCCTCCACAGTCCACACAGCATTCTGGGATGGGAGAAAAACGCGCTCTGGTTTATTGGCATTTCCTTAAACCTATGACCAGTGTTGGGGAAATTACTTTTAAAAAGTAGTGTTTGCTCGTTACTCGTTACTTCTTAAAAAAGTAATCCTTACTTTATTTAGAAAAATATGGCTCCTCTGGCACCACCTACAGCCTGTAGTGTGATCCCTGTTCAGATGCACCATTCAGAGCCGGTGGGGGGGGGGGGGTGTCTATCTGCGTGTCAATCACTGCTCAGGCACACGCATTTCATAGCGTCCTCCCCTCCCACTTCCCCGCGAACAAGCTGCAGATAGGTTTCCTCCCCTTCCCCCCTCTTCACACGTGCTCTATCGTGCACAGCTCTCCATTGTGGGGGGAGGGGCTTAGGAGACCGTTTTGGGCTTTAGCGGAAAGGGGGGAAGGACTGAGAAGTTGTCGATGTTCACATTTTTTGGCTAAGTCCTGGATCTTCACAATCCTACCTACAGCACCTTTAACCATAGTCCTCATAAATCTACCGGACTTTAAAATTCCAACACAAAGGAAGCGGAAGGTAACAGACATCCGGCCGAAAAGAACGTGATCTGGGGGAATTTTCGGCAGCACCGGAGCAATCCCGGAAGTGGAACGTCGTGGATATAGACTAGTACTGACTTAACCAATTGGTCCACATGAGATTAATGTTTGTGGATCAGAGCAGTGGTCCCAAACCTAGAAGATACATCTGAGCGGTCGCACGATGATTGTTCTTTATCCTACACAAAGTTAAGCTTATATTTTTTGACCTCCCTCATATCTTTTCTTTTTTTCTTGTAAATGACAGAACTTCTTCTGTTTGATTTCATCTAATACATAAAACTTATCTCACAAGAAAAACAAAAAGGGAGGAGAAAGAAAAGGGGGAATTAAACAGTATTTAGTAAACATGTGTAGTAAATCAAACAGCCGGGGGTCAAAGTAAACTAACCTGAACCTTGTAGGGGTTAGCAGCACCGCCACCATACTTACAGTAGATCCTCAAAGTTTCACCCTCATTTAACACTGCATAATGCCATGCAGTCTATCTTTGGTCTCCATACCTGCACACACTCTTAGACACACCTTAGAGCATAGAAATGTTTAATTCTATCTGATGCAAATGTATGCATTGCCATTGTAAACTACGAGTCAATTATAGCACCATGGTTATTCTGAGCGGGCTGAAGGTGGAGGCACCTCAAGACATTAGTATGCCAATGTGTTTAAAGGCCAATTTCACCCTGCATGCCTCTGGAACAAAACCCTCAAAGAATTTGCATTTCAACAGAATATCACTTTTCACTGCCTGTTTATGAATCTGCGTCCCGTTGGTGCTCCCATTTCACATTTCCTAGCCTGGATGCATAATCACTTTTGTGTCAAATTGTCTTCATTGAGATGTAATAAGCAGAAAAAGATGCCAGTGGAAAGCAGTTTTTTTTTTTTTTTTTTTTTTCGATTATACTTCCTAAAATTTTGCGAGTTGGCGTTCTTGTTTCTTGCGGCGATTTCCTCAAGTGTGCAATGTCATGTTTGAATGCATTACATTCCTCATTAAACACCAGATAACAGGAATATATTGAGGGTATTCAATAGCTCTCCGGACCTAAACGTAGGTCTCCTTGTGCTGTACGAGGAATTAAAACTCAATCATATGTTCAAAATGGTTTCTCAACTCTCCTCATACATAAGGAGAATAAAGCATTGTATCCGCTGTGTGGCCCCCCCATCTCCCCCCTTTATCATTGGTAGTAATGACAGCTTTACAGAGGGAAGTAATTAGTAGGTTTCCTGTCAGTGCTGCCAACAGATGAGTAAGGAAGTAAGTACTGTAAGTAAGGTAAGGAGAAGACAGCATTAGTCCCTCACACTTGGTTTTCTCACTTTGGTTATTTCCATTGTTTACTCATTTAAATGGCCAGCTCTCTCTAAAACAAAAAAAAGAAGGAAAGTGTTGCCATACTTTCAGCAGTTAAATGCAGTTAACAGCTAAATAGACCTGTAGAAATATACTAATGCCTGTGCGTACAGTATAGATAGATTCACATAATACTGAATAACTTGATATTTATATATATATATTATATATAATATAATAACGTAGTAACGTATATATTATTTATATATATATATATAACAACTTGATGAATGATATTAATTAAATAATAGATTCTTCCCCAGACTCTGAAACCTTAATGTGATTTTAAAATGAGAAAATCTAAACATTTCAAAGGCTGCACTCAAAACCGTTTTGAGGGCATGCAGTGTGTATGTCAAGCGATTCTATTAAAAATACAGCACTTGCCAGTGCAAAGGAAGAAAAAAAACTTTCTAAAAGACAATTTCTCACTTTGAAATGTTTCTTGCCTAGAGCATACAATAAATGAGGCTCCGGTGAGCAGGCAATACCTTTTGTCAACAATACACTAAATGTTATGAGCTGTAGATGTGCAGTATGTGGTTTAACAACATCCTACGAAACAACCACATAAAAAGGCCTTTGTACCGACAATAATGCATGTACCAGGTACAAACAGAAGTTAAGAGAAAGGCACTTATCCACTGTTGCTTTTGGAAATTAGCAACACTCGTGTCACACCAGGCACGCAATTTGTGTTTTCATGTTTATCTTTTTCTTTCTGAAAATAAAAACATGATTGAACTGTATGTTAATATTAAATTAAAGAGGCTGTCACCATGGAGTCAGTGACTGTGCCGAGGTGCACTCTAAAGTCAGCAGGAAAAGGAGCACTATGAGTGCAGACTTTTACAAGGTTGGTGAAAAAAAAGCATTAAAGTACATATCAAAGGAGAAGAGCATGTCAATTATTTATCAAAGTGAGGAAAAAAACCACAAGGGCTGATGTGTAAACAAAGGTAACAGGATGGTGCTGGAAACAGAAAAAGACCAGAGGCCAGCTTAAAAAGCAACGTCCAACCACACAAGAACAGTTAAAATATATATAGAATGTTGTAGATAATTTGACACAAAAGTCATTCTCTAACCGTTTGTTTAACCACACAATCCCGCCAAAAGCATTAGTATAGTTTTCTACCATGTGTATACAGATTTAAGTATTCCTTGTGACCCATAAAAGCTGCGGGGCGTGGAGAACCCTGCAGCATCGGTAGCATTGTTTATTTGTGGTAAAAGGTCAGCGTCTGCACATTTACAATGTCTCTGGTATTTACCTCAATTTGCAAACATGTAAGCACAAGCAGTCAAACTTGATTGCATTAACTGTAATGCGTTACAAACATATACAGCCCTGTGTTTGCATACGTAAAATGTTATTTACACAAGATTCACAAGCAAAAAAAAGAACAGCCTTAGGATCCCTGTATAAGAGTTATGATCTAGTCTGTTTAAAGCTCCACCGTGTAATGTTTTGAGTTGATTCTTATCAAAAACCCCTTTGTTCTTTCACAAATATGTGCTCATTCATGTGTAATTACTTCCATCAACTAATCAAAGTATTCTCATAAGCGTAGAATCTGCCATTCAGAATCTTTCAGAATACATACGAGCGAGTCACTTGTATGTATTCTGCCATGTTGCGCCTCCATCTTTAAAATACATTAGCCAAAGAGGGACATACCTCTGCCTTTTGTGCTTTTACACTCAGTGGCACAGTGACAAATGCCAGGGGGAGATTACACACGACTGCCGGCAGATTTGAAAGCCTGTTGAAGATGTAGGATCACGCTGATACTTTACTAACATTAGCTGATGTTAGCAATGAATGGTACCAAAATAACGAAAACGTAAAAGTGTTATTACACTGGAAGGAACACTCACAGATGAAGTCGTACTTCTTGGAATAATACGGCCACCATAGGAGTGGGTGGTAATGGCACAGTGGATATGACACATGCCTTTGGTGTGGGAGACCTGGGTTCTATTCCCACTGCAATACATCAACCAATGTGTCTCTGAGCAAGACACTAGTTGCTCCAGAGGCGAGCAACATCTGACATATATAGCAATTGTAAGTAACTTTGGATAAAAGCATCAGCTAAATGTAATGTAATAATGAGTTAAAACGCGATCGGAATGGGAGGGGCTAGAAAGTAATATTCAGTTGGTTGTCATATACAATTTCACCGCTAGATGGGAGAAATTCTTACACAATGTAGCTTTAAATGTATACAAGAGGGCAAAAAAAACCCAAAAAACAGAGTGACCAAATCATTGAACCGTGAACTTGGTTAGTGTCATGATTGCAGGTCCATTTATCACCCTCGATACTGTGATATTTGGGAACCCTGGAGGGGCTGGATACAAGCAGCAGACATACAGGCCCTCCTCTCCCTGCTTCTACTGAGAACAGAAGCTTGATTCTCCCACCTGCAAAGGCTCCATCTGCTCCTGCTGCACAGCACAATGACAAAAATCTCCACCAACCAACACACAGTCACGCCAACCTTGACTCTAACACCCTATGACAGTTTGTATTTGACACAGCATATCCGCTTGATGCTTTGCAGTTATTGTCAGCGACTACAATTGTCTCCAGAATAAATGCATTCGATGTTGCTCAAAGATATTTTTCTGTCTTTGCAAATGACATTCTGCCTGTGTTTTGTATTGTATCTCAACTCTTCAAGCTGGTGGTCTGCAGTGCATCAGTAAGAGATGGTGCAGCACATCGAGATCTGGAGAGTAGAGAGGGTGAGTGTAGGTTTTGGTACGGTATTAGTTATTTATGTGTGTGCCGACCAAACGGCCAAGAAAACTTCCCCACAATCCCACAAAAAAGCAAATGCGTAGTAAAAAGCAACGTAGACCCCAACAACCTCTACGGAGGAGATTTATGGGACCTCCATGAAGTGAATCTTCCAGAGGTGATGGAGGAATGAGGGCACTTTAAATCCCATTACTATGTGATCAAAAGTCGTTTCTCACTTTAGATTATCCAGTGGAGGCCCAGTGGGATCCTGTAAAGAGAAAAACCTGAAATCCTGAGAAGTAAAGTATTGGCGGGTAACAATGGTGAGAGCGTGAGGGGCACATATTTCTCTTCATTAAGCGATAAATAATGCAGGGAGAATCATATGAATAATTTTCTCCCTAATGGATATTGCATGCTGAGAAAGGATTTCCAGTTCCACTTTTTAAAAATTTAGCATGTGAAATGATGCGTCGCTATGTGACAAAGTGATTTTTCGGGGCAAGAAGAGAGAACCCGCAAATGCATCAGAAAGCTTTAGAAAAAAAAAAAAAAAGTGAGACTGAGAGAAGAGCAAGGCTGGGACATTTCCCTTTGAGTTCGACAGCATCAAAAAACGCATCCTGTCAGGCCTCGCCTCCGATATGTTGTTAAACACCAATATATTTTATCTAATTATTAAACATTTGGGGTGCTATTAACCATTTCCATACTACTCTACTTTTCCTCTACACTGGGTCAGTCTAGATATGTGCACAACTGAAAGGCTTTATAGCTCTCATTGCTCATAACTTATATTGTTATATTATTAAAAACTAATATTTTTTGTGGTCTGCTTTTATTTTTGTATTGATTTGTGTCACTGATGTAAATCAGCTGTAATTTTGTTCATAAAGCCAAAGCTGGTGGTTGTAGTGGGTAACTGTGAATTAAATACTATCCAGAACTCTGCTAACACTCCTGAAAATGATCTGGGAGGTGCAACCACTTTCATAAGATGGTCCCTTACCCATACAATTCTAGTTGAGTCTTTGATTAGAAATCAAAACGGAAAAACGCTGAACATATGGTTGTCGAGTGCGGGAAATTGCATTTCCCATCTGTCTAAATATATAATTCCTCATACTTTATTCTCTTCATCAAAACTCTGAGATGGTACATCACAGATTGCATTCGAAATGCAGCCTGTCATTGCTAGATAGGATGGGAAGCATGACAACCTATGGAAATTCAAAAACAGCGTATCCGATAACAGGCTCTTTCATTACGGTTGATCGGTTGGATGGATGACTTTTAACATCACAATAAAATGTCTCTTCTTGCTGTCAAAGTGTGTCATGACTTGCAGTGGCACATCTGTAAAGATATGAAGGAAACTGCAGAAACATATGACAGTTTACAAAGCCCAGGTGTAAAGGATGTGGACTTCTTTCAGACGTTTTCAGCCCCTGTGATGCTACCTGCATTCAGCAGCATGACATACAATATGCATATGTTATCAAAGTAAAAATCTGGCATTAAACTTTAATGAACTGAAGAACAGAGGGAGCAGTGCGAAAGAGAAGCTGATTTGCTGAAGGCAATGTGGAATTGTTTTAGCGAAGCGTAACGGACAAGAAGCAGGAAACCTGGGAGAAGGAGAACAATCGCTGGAAGCATTTGCATTTCACATGTGAATGTAGGAGAGCCACCTCTGCAATTATGCATACCACTGAGTAAGGACATGGCTGCAATCCACAAAGCAAATTTCCATGCTTTGAACAGAGCCACAGCGTGCCTGGGGACTTGGCAGCTCAGGTGGCAAGCATGGTTAATTTCACCATTTGGGGGAACTTGTAAGCTTTAGCCTACATGGTCAGCAGCTAAACATTACTTTCCCATCACTAGATGCTATCTGATTTGTTGTCCTTGGACTATATTCTCTTAATCTTATTTTAATTGCAGCGCGCTTCCCCTAGTGAGCCACGTTCCCCCTTTTTTAAGATGAACAGCACAAAAAGAATTCTGCACCGATTGGGAAAACTATCCTAGAGCACCAGCAAAGTTTGACCCCCGCCTACATGCAACCTATTTTGAAATCAGATTGCCCCCCGATTTACCTCCACACACCAGACAGCATTATTCCGCACCAGGGCTGGAGTTGCTAGGCAACTGAAGACACTTGCTGCAGACTGAAATGATTCTTTGATTCAAGGAAAGATCTTATATAATGCCTTACAGGGGAGACATTTAATTTAATTATATACTTGCATATCAATGGTATTAGTAATTAGAAAGATGTTAGTTGGGACAACATAGTCGATAGCAGCATGAGTTGATTTAACATGAAAGTCTTTAATGAAAATGCATTTCTGTTCAAGTTGGTTACTTTACATGAAGTAGTTTTGCTGTTATGAAGAGGAATTGTTAAAAAAATAAATACAAAACAAAACACTTGTACACACACACACTTAACTAACTTAACAATAAGAGTAATTAACATATAGCTTAATGCATGGAAATGAGTTCATGTGTGTAGATGGTGCTTTGTTTAAGGTCAGAGAAAAATCAAATCATTATGAGGATGTGACTCCAGTGTTATTAAAACATGCTAATCATCCCACAATAGTTCCATACATTTACATTTCCATGCAGTAAAAATGATCCGATACATGAGCCGTCCCTTTTTGTCATATTAGTTTGCTTATGTTAAAAAAATGCTGCAATGCACCATATATCCACTGTGCAAACATGAGACTATTTCAGTAATATGTTAATTGCGATTCATCTAGTTAACATAATATGTGGGTAGCCTGAGACACCAGTAATTACCATTTCCTATATGCTTCTCCGTGCACCAGTGACCCCTGGGAAATTACCGGGGTTAAAGGTCGAGTGGTGGGAGCTCCATGCTGTGGGTGACCTGGAGATGCTTCCTGGAAATGAAGGCAAACTGGCTGCAGGGAAATACGTAACTTATATGTGCTTGGATTATCTAAATCATGGGTGAGGAAGCTCATATGCATATTCATTATCCAGTGCTGCATCCTTCTTACTGAATCTATCATGAAGATTAATGAACATTATTCAGTCATTCATGGTTTACTGTGAGCAGATTTCAAATGTGAGCAGACAGCATCACCTACTGACTATAAGCAGTACTCAACAGCAGAAATGGGCCTGCTTATTGGAAGAATATCACATTCTATTTCAATTGCATTTCTCCAGCATATAGGTTCCTTTTTTAATTGTTTAAAGCCACTTTTACGGTTGATGCAATGCTAGTTTTAGCCAACATTTCTATATTTCATCATTTTCATAGCCTCAAAGTAATAAAGTCCAGCCTGATCACAGGTTGAAAATAATTACATTCAAAGACATGACACTAGATACGTATAGACAGTAGTATTATTCTGTGAGAATGTTGATAATGGTGAGGATGATGATGAACATCATTATTATCATTATGGTTATCATTATTTAGGGTATTATTCACCTTATAGTGGCAATGTACTGTATACAAGTACTGACCCTTATGGGTATATGTAGGCGTGTATGTATGTATGTCTGTATATATGCAGGCAAGTGTATGTGTATGTATATGCAAACACACTGTATGTATGCATGTATGTGGAAAGTTATCTGGGTAAGTGTATATGTTCTTTAGTTTTTTTGTATAATTAATGTTATCTTTCTTGTCTTGTCAATTTTTCCTTGACAATTACTTTGTTACTCTTAAAAATGTGAGAAGGGGGGGCCTGATATAAGCTGAAGCTTCTGACCATACCCTTTGGTTACGACCAATAAATTCATTCATTCATTCAAGTTAATGGTGCTGCAACTGCTGTAGATACTGGAAACTGATGTCAGTTGTTGAAAAAGATAGGCAAAAAAAGTGACTGAAAGTGAAAACGTTTTCTGAATTGTTTAACCCATTACTCATTATCAAACACCTCCTGTGTTGAAGTTAATGCAATCTAGTGAATCACCACGAGGTGTCACTGTGTAACCATTGGTCAGGCACGAGCAGAGTGTCAGTTGTATGACTGGAAAACCAAATGGGTGTAAATCGTGAATAAATAATGTCTTGCTGCATATAAAACACTACAACTCAGACATATTGATCCCAGACACGTGGGCAGTAATGTTGCTCTCACTGAGACTCTAAAGGAGGTGAATTTACAGTCAAGACACACACACACACACACACACACACACACACACACACACACACACACACACACACACAAACACCAATAAACACAGGCAAACAAATATGGAAGACAGACAGACAGACAGACACACACACACACACACACACACACACACACACACACACACACACACACACACACACACACACACACACACACACACACACACAATACAAAACAAAACATTGTGTTTACTAGTTCTTTGATACATTTATTTGCAGTTTCTCTTTTCTACTTCAACATATATCCACCACTAAACATATACAGTAGTCTAAGCATATCATGACAAGTTTGACTTCATAAACCTTTCAATCAAAATCTTACGAATTAGTAGTGACTGGTGTCAGTTTCTCCCGTAGACAGGTTCTTGTGCTGCTCGTCTGTCTTGCTGCTTGATTTTCTATCTAAATGGTGGTCGGTGTGTTTGCGCTGCAGCAGTAGCAGACACTGGTTCCTCAGCTCTTTGTTCATACAGAGCAGGATTATGGGGCTGGAGAGTAAAGGCAGGTCCAGCAGCAAATCTCTGACCATCTCATGACACACAGACTGGTGCTCCATCAGCGCAAACACAGCACCTATAGCACATTAACCATGATATTCCAATGGTTAGTAATTATTGCAATGTCTTAAATGTTTATATTTATATTTTGCGATATAGAACCACAAATAAGTATTTCAAAACCATTTTAATATTCAAATGTATATTAATACACTGTAAAGGCCTGTATCACCTTTCCTAATAGTATAAGTAGAGTATAATTAAGCACCCTTTATTAGAAAAAGGAAAAAAAGAAAAACAAATCAAAGTTACGGTGTGTGTTTTAGTTCAGATTTGCTTTACCCAACCAGTGGGTTAGGGGGTAGAAAATGTATTTATTCAAAATGATAAATAAGTACTGTATTCATCACTTTCCATGTTTTGAATGAGCCATTCCTAAGTAATACCAATGTTTGTGTAATGTAGGGGTAACATTGACCTTGGTAGTATTAATAAATAATCCCAGTTATTTATTTAAGGACAGCTTTTCTTATGTATTGATTTATTTAGTATTTTTAATTAAACAAAATCTAATTTTTCAATCATTTATAAAAAATAAAAAAATCTATCTCATGTCTTAAGTCCTAGCTCATTTTTCAGAAAATAGCCTTTAGGCTTTTGAAAAGACAACACACTGTACATACGAAGCTCTGAATCTCATCACTAGAGATATGGTTTAGTTACTTCCTCCAACCCTGATCAGTTTAACAAGTTAAGCTATATATAAAAAGCTGTCTTTGAGGAGTTGTGTTGCTACAAAATGTGCACTTTAAGGTAAATACAGTAGTGCAACATTTGTATGTATACAGTACATGTTAAGTACATGCAAATGCATTGTGCTAATGTCATTTATTTCAAATTTCATAATAGTATTCCAAATATGTAATTGCTTCACGTAGGTTTCCCATTAGAAACTGTTGTTAAAGCATGCATTCACATTCATTTAAGTCAATCTCAAAACTCACATTTCATATGTAAACTGAAAGAGTTGTTGGTTGCTGTGATTTTTCCTCTTCACCAACTTGCTTTAAAGAGACTTCGCTCTTAAGTGATTTGAATGTATGCAATGGGGGACTTAATTTACTGAAGCTAATATTAGGTTTCAGCAGTCAAATGTGAACATTATTGTAAGAAGGGATCTCTTCACGGCGAGCACAGACGAACAATCACAGCGACTAACTCTTTTAATGTACATATGGGCATGTGAATATTGTGTTACTGTCTGACTGACTTCAAAATGTGAACCTATCCTTTACGTCAAACTTATGAGTCAAAGAAACCCCCACAGAAACTGTAAAGCAACAATTGCTTACCAGGTACATGTGCTGTGAAGATGATGAGTGATATGAGGCTGAACACTTTGGCCAGGTGCACGTTGGCTTTTTGGCTCCGGTGCGTCACCTTAGCGCTCTGGATGATTGTGTGTAGAATGTGGGCGTAGAAATACAGGCTTAAGGGCAGAAACACGGCAGTCTTGACCAGCAAAAGGACCCTCATGATTTCATCATTAATGAAGGAGAAGCAAGTGAGGTTGACAGGATCCAGGTGATGCACGTAGCTGCCCAGGAGCCACAGGGTCAGCTCCTTCAGCCCCACAGGAAGGAGAGGTAACAGAAGCTGCAGTGCCAGGAAAACCCTGTTGTTTACTAGGTGCCTGCAGTCACATACCACTGTCAGGTAAAGAGAGAAGGTAATGAAGGAGACGTACTGGAAGGCGGCGAAGCTCGTCAGGTGTTTGGCGCTCACCATGACTTCACACAGACGAGAGCCAAGCAGCCAATGGCTGTGATGCTTCCAGTGGATGGTCATGGGCCACAGGCACAGGTTGACGAGGTTGCAGCAGGTGCTCCCGAGGATGAACATCGCCACATTGCTCCTTATTTTGCTTCGCTGGCTGAGCAGACAGGACACCAGGGAGACCAGGATGATGAGGTTCAAGCCAAAGCCAGGGACCAGAAGCACAACTTTAGAGGAGGCAGTAAGGTTCAGGTAGAGGGAGACTACGCACAGGGAGGAGGACGTCTTGTTCATGGCAGACAGGTAGTAAAGCCAGGTGTTGGCAAAGGTAGAGGGGAGGACTGACTTTCTTCTTCGTTGCAAATTACTATAAAAGGGAAACCTGTAATGCTCTTGGGTAACAGGGACAGAAATACAGATTGTGCAACATGTGAAATGCAGCATCATCCCTTCATCATGTAAACATGTTTTCTTACCCTGTCTTACATCAATGTCCAATCACCTTGACTTTTGCTTCTTCTGAAGTTTAATTTTTCTAAGACTTTCCCCCCCAGTGGACCCAATTACTAAGGATTCAGTTCATAATCCCTTTCCTCTCATTATAAGCCTCTAATAAAACTGAAAATCTTTAGCTACTGTGCACGAACTTGACAAATGGATGGGACATGACCTTATATTTCCCTTCTTTCCCAGTGTATATACAGTGCTTTCTTTCGCTTTTATCACATGCAGATGGCAACCACAAGACTCCTTTTATTTGTTAGATTTTATATCTATGCTTTCTCCAACCTCAGCATTTATGTTTTTACTAGTAATTATTCATCTCTTATCCCCACCCCTCATCACCAATCTTCTTGTTCATTCCTTAAAACAAACAAGGTGCTTCTGCTCAAATACATTGATGAGACTGGGATATGCATTCACCCTTCAGTGATAATATTTTGTCCATGAAATATCGCGGTTTGTTAATTCTAGGTTGTGTCTAATTAATTACCTTGTGATCTACAAGTCATTACCCAGCAGCTTCCTCCCGCTCTACCAGTGCAGAAATAGCCCTAATGAGAGTGGAAAACGAATTTGTTTACTTCTCTGGGGCTTTATTAATGTGACACAGTCTGGTTGATTAAGTAGCTAACTACTCTGACATTACCTAAAAGCAACATATAAAAATGGCCTCCATCACAAGAGCACAGTGATATTTAAAAGTGTGATTTAGTGTTGGATTTAATGCCTTTACAGTGCATGATGTTGCTGTCATGTGTGAGCAAATGTGTATTTACTTATCACTGTGCATGCTGTTGCAGACTCTGACACAGGTGGAGAGGGCAATACATAATATAAATGACAAAAGTCTGCTCAAATTCTATTTAAAATCTGTATTTGCAACACTTAATAATCCAATATCTGGATTTTGGATTAGTGTTTTTTAGCCATGTTAGCCTGTGTGTCAGTTGGTCCACCACTGGTCCAGAGTCCAGACTGAAATACCTCAACAATTGGATGGATGGTTATTTGTGCAGACACCATAGGATGAATCATACTGACTTTGGTGATCACTACCAGCAGGTCAAAATGAAAATGTTCCAATATTTTGGTTTATGACTAAATACCTAAAAACCTAGATGCACTTTGTGTTTACAGCTGATTAGCAAATGCTAGAATGTTAAACCAAAGAAGATGGACTTCATACACATTATGGGCCCTATCTTGCAACCAATATCATATCATATTTGCGCAGCGCAAAGCAAAGTCCGACGCAAGTGTCTTTGCTAGTTTAAGACTGACACAGTTTCCCGTCCAGCGCCCACGTCGTTTAAATAGCAAATGCACCTGTGCCCATCTTTGCGCCCATGGGCGCTGGTCTTAGGCCGGCTACACACTGGATGCGTCGCGCGAGCGCGTCAGCTGTGTGGCGTGTCCGTTTTTATTTTGGCTCCTATGTTAACAGGTTAGCATTACACTGCATGCGTGACACGCATGTCTCAGGCGCGGCTCGAGCCGCGGCAAAAACGCGTGCATGCTAGAAATAGAACCGACGCCTATTTTTCACGCGACACGCAAGTGTGTTGGAAGTGTTTCCAGGCAAAATAGAATAGGAAATGATGTTTATATTTCATTTTGTTGATGTTTGAAAGCCTCTAGGTTTTGACATCAATGCAGATATAAATGTAATACAATTTTTTTTTTAATTCGATTTTCAAATATTGCACCTGTCATACAGAACAAAATATTCTGTAGCCTATTTTGTCGTCAATACTGCCGACGTTGTCTTTGCTGTAATCAAATCAGTATATATTTATGTTTAACATGGTATTTCATTTTATCAACGGGAAACATACATGTGTCAGACAAGGCTAGCAGCAGCAGCGCCGCATCAAACACGTTTCTGGTGTGTAAAGACATAGAAAAATCCACGCAGCCGCCACGCAACAGAAACGCCACGCTCACGCGACGCAGCCAGTGTGTGGCCGGCCTTACAAGGAGGTGTGTTCAGGTGCATTCTTGGCGTATTGCTATCTTGAGGCAGTGGAAAGTGATCACGCCATTGACCAACAAAAACCTGATCTAAAGTCAATAACGCAGCATTTCATTGTTATTTTAACAGCGAATTAGTAAAATGCACCTAGGCTCGTGCACAGTGCGTGCATATGCTTGTTACACACACACAGATGCGCAGCAGCACAGAAACATGCCAAAGATTAAAAATAAAGATATTACAATGTGAAATAGTATTATTGTGTGTATGTTCAATTTTAAATCGAAATAGACCGAAATTAAGTCACAATCTCGAATTTCGAATTAAAAAATGGAATCGTCGATGCTGCCATGCCCCCATGTCACGTCCGGTCGGCTTGCCAAGCGGAAAAAAAAACACACGTGTAGCCTGCTCGAGGTAACCCATTTCCTGATTGATTCTACCACCACTCCAGTGGAGGTGCTAGATTACTACACACACAGTAGCAGAAGAAGACCAGCTACACACAACAGAGCATACACCGATCGCACTCAGCTTGAGCGAAGTGCTGCCGGCACGAATGAGGTAAAAAAACAGGAGTGAGTTGGTTCATTCTCCCGGTTCAGTGACACTACTCTGGTTAATTAACCGGCTCTTCGGTCAGTTCGTCAACACTAGTGTTGAAGTGCTGCGAGTCAGTCAACCTCCTCTAATTTAGCTACAGCCAGTCAAAATATAGCATGGCAACTGCAGATGCAGGAGACCCATCGACAGAACTTGAACCCCCTCTGAAGTCGCCGGTGTGGAAGTATTTTGGATTTCCAGTGAGTTATGTTGACAACGTTCGCGTTGTCGACAAAAAAGCCACAGTTTGCAAGCTCTGCTATGTGTGTGTACCATATTCTTCCACTGGCAGCACGACTAACATGGCAGTTAATCTGTGTGGTGTATGCTCAACTGTTCGGAAATAGTTTGTTAAGACACTTAATTGTTCAGAGAAGACTATGGACATGGCTGTTTTATTGTTTTTTGTTTGTTTTGTTGTGAACTTGAATGTCATCTTCTGTGAAGAAGACTGCAGTTACAAAACTAGACAAAACTAGATGGCAGGTTATAGATATAAGTTATTGTTACATTATGTTGTTAATAAATGTTTTAAATTTGACAATGTATTGTGGTACATTACCAACAAAGGTCAGATATTATATTGCATAAAAGTCTAGTCTAAAAATGGCATAGCAACCTGTGCTTTAAAAAAAAAATGTAAAAATCAAGAATTGAATCGAACTGTGACCTTAGAATCGAAAATGTAATCGAATCGAGGATTTGGAGAATCGTGACACCCCTATATGTGACACATCTATATATTTTATATAACATGTTATTTTGGTTACTAGTGATGCCAGAAGAGGAGGACACGCTCACCGCTACCTCCTCCCAAGCCTGCTTCACCTCGTGGAGTTTTGGTGGCATAGTGCTCGTGCCATATATGATCTGCTTGCGCGTTTTCACTTCACGCACCAGCAGATCAGTTTCTTCTCCTGAAATCTCTCCTTCCTGCTTAGCAAATCCGCCATCATAATAGCAATGCGCCAAGGTACAAATGCACCTAGCTTTTAAAGGGAATGGGAGATGACACTCTGATTGGTTTATTGCATGTTACGCCCAAAACACATCTATGATTAATTAAGACACTAAGTACAACACTTTTGAACCATGCGCCCGGCGCGCGGACCCTTTTTTCCACCGTCAAACTAGCAAAAGTGGATTTGGACACACCTTAAACACACCTGCGCCAGGCGCTTCACGCCGTGTGCTTAGATCGTTAAAATAGGACCCTATATCTTCGAAACATCAGCATTTTAGCATTGTCATTCTGAGCGTTGCCATGCTAGCGTTAGCATTTAGCTCAGAGCACCACTGTGCCTAAGTGCCACAGAGTGCCCCTAGCATGGCTGAAGACTCTTAGTCTTCTTAGGATGTAAAATATTTTGTACATAAGCTAAAAATATATATTGTACTGTAGGCAAAGGTTATCCTCCATTAGCATTGTTGAATTTACCCATAGATAATTTAAGGAGAACTGATTCTTTGCATACTAAACATTAATACACATGTGTGCAATTTATGAACCTGTTCATTACAAAGTTTTTATTTTAAATTCTCAGTGCTTTTTGAGTCTCATCAGGGTGTGCTTGTTTGCTTGCTTGTTTGGCATTGCTGCCTGACTGATTCCAGCAGGCGATCTGATATAATTGGCCAGCATGAACAGGCCTGTCTAATGCATCAAGGGCCACTGTGCTCTTCACATGGCATCTAATCAGGCTGCAGGAGAGATGTGATCACTGAGCGGACAGAGCTGGACACTGCTGCAACTTCATATCACATGCAGTGATAAGTGAATACATGCTGAAGACACAAGGATGAATTCCTCTCATTATACAAACACTGATAGCACTTGCTTTGCTTTTTAGTTGTTGTTTTCAACCAAGTTGGAAATACAGTATACTTAAAATAGTGTTGAGTGGGAGGAGGGATGGCAGTGGTCCTGGAGTGTTATTATTCCGACTTGTCTGTAAATGGTGAATGCCATCAGTGTGTCTCTGATGGATTGAGCTTCTATTTCCCTCCAGCAGTGGGTGCTCTGAAGACTGACAGACAGGCATACAACAGTGAGTGCTGTTCCTGAAATTGATTGAAAATCAGAGATGCTTGCAGGAGCAGTTCGATCTGAACAGACTGCAGAGCAAGGGGTTGAAGTGATAGAAAAATGGAGATAGAGGAATAGAGACAAACAGAGAGAGGGAGCGCTGTCAGTCAGTCGTGAGAACAGATCGGCCTCAAGGTGACAACTCCTTCCATGAGATAGTTTTCCACCGAGGGTAATGGAGCTTGGGTCTCACAAAAAGCAATTTATAGCTAAGCCAACTGAGGTCTGAGAGAAACAGAGTCTCGCTCAGTGTCAAATATTTTCGGCAACAAATGGTACTGTCAGGCCTGTAGATTTCTACCTGAGGCCCATTAACACTCTGCGGAAAACATGCCGCTTGCATAAGAAGTTCAGGCTAGGTTCGAAGCTCAAAGGCAGGCAAACAGTGGTGAACAAATGCTTGAAAACTTAAGAAATTCCTCTAACAGTCAATATACTTACAAGCTCTATTAATCACTCTTCTCCAGGAAAATCATTTTAAATACCACAAATGTATTAATGAGAGGCTGCTACACAGTATGCAGCTGTGCTCTATATTTGAAGTAAACTTGAACATGAAAGTTAATATAACCAGAGCGCTGTTAAGTATGAATAACTCATAAGTTAATCCTTACTCTAAATCAGCCCAAAAGATTCAGACCCCATAAGAGAAAAAAGGCTGTAGGGAAAAAAACACTATGCATTTCTAATGTAAGAAACTAGCACTGTGTGCATTTAGTGCCATCTGTGGTGTCTGGGACGATGAATCTAATTTTAATGAGTAGATTATCATCTTACACCTTAAAACTAACTGACGGAGAGCCAATAAATCCTGATGAGGGTTACTATTGGTCTGTCTCCAAATTCTTGTTTGGACGAAAATCCAAAAAATATGGCTGGCCTGGCTGAATAGGATTTAATGTTGCTTCCAGGGAAATGAAGAGACTTGTGCGGAAATCTCTCAAGCATACACACTACTTTTCAAATCACAGACTTCATTCTTTGATCTCCTTGCCAATTTCCTAAGCTTTTGTTTTTCCAAACAGCCAATGTTGTATGAAATCTCACTCGAGCAGAAGATGGTCGTAAATTCTCAAGAAAGCTCTGATAAACAAGAAAGTTTACTGCATCAAACTGATATCGATAATGATAAGTGAGTGGACCACGTGATATGGTCATCGTAGTGAAGTCAAAGGGAATACAAGTATGACATGTATTTTCTGTGTGGATTTCTATGACCGAGAAATGCACAAAACTGAATTGTGCAGTATAGTATATACATTATCCTAAATGGGTTTTTTCCCAATGCACTGGAGCCAGATACTCTTTCCCCCATCCCTATTTCCTGTCCCGCTGGAAGAACTAATTATCAGACAGAAGAGTCTATGTCCGACAGCAATTACCAGACTCAGTAATGTGTACTGGTGCTGTTGCAAACTGTAGATGTCTCGGTTGGTTGAAATGTTTGAAACTATCTAGCAACTATGCCCTTAAAGAAGATTGACTGCAGCACAGTTCTCATTCAACCTTCAGTCTCTTTTCATCAGTGTCTCTATAGCTGGCATGTAAATTCTTATGGATTCAGGCTCTGGGGTGTCAGCCTGTGTGGGCTGGCAATAAAACTTGTGGAAAACTCAAGGACAAAGGCAGCTAGAAGAAACCAAGACTTCTCACTCATTTTTATAATCATCTCTCAAGTGTACCAAGTGTGAATAGAAAAAATTGTGTGGCGTGACGATCAGGTCGAAGACAAATGGGGAGCAGCAGGCTAAACTCTCCTGTGATTAAACCATCATCTCTGATTTGAGATGGCCCCCAACGATTTTTATGGCTACTGTATACTGTGAGAGTAGAAAGATGTGTGGTTGATGGCACTTAATGCAGCCATAATGGGAAAATGATCACATTGGGCTTGTCATGGTGTTAAGGCCACCTTTTAAAGCAAGGGAATAGATCAATGATCTGTCCAGCTTTTTGTCAAGGGTTTGTCTTCTTTCATGATATAAGACTTTATTTAAGATTTTATTCAATTATCAGAATCATTTGTCATTTGTTTTTGTTTTTTTATCGGCCATTATAAATGCCGATACCAATAGTTTGGAAAATGCCTAATATCGGCACGCCGATATATCGGTCAGGCTCTAGTTACCTCTATGGCTAAGTTTAGACAGCAAAAGTGTTGTAGTAAAGGTTAGGAAAGCATCCTTATGGTTAAAAAAAGCCTTTGTTGATGTTTTGTTGTTGGTAAGAAATGGGATGGAAAGCAAAGTTCATACGCATTGTTGACCAAACCATCAACTCTGACCTCCTCCCCGAGAGTGTTGAGGTGGTATACAGGGATTTTTTTCTTGCCAAGTCATAAGCTGTTCTCATCTACCTATATAGAGAGCACCCCTTTTGTGATCGTGCCCTATTGGTTTTTAACGTACAACAAGATGCAAACAGCAAAGTAAAGGGAGCATTGCAAGTGTTCTCTTTTCCTGATGAACAAAACAATATTTCAGTACCATCCCACGACTTACCATTGCTGTTCTTTTCTACTGCAGCAATCATATTGTAGAAAGGCTTTACCTTACACTCTTATTTAATTACTTCAGGCCAAAATTGTTTAAAGGGAGATTTTCTTTTTTATGGCAAATCAACACCAAGTCAAATCTATAAAATCAAGTTTGCAAGACTTCACTGTTTTTATATAGGGCTACTAATAATGAAACATATATACCTTTTCAGTGAAAGCTTTTTTATTATTTAAATTCAAACAAAAAAAATGTTTTTACAATAACAATAAATAAACACAACAGAATAACAGAAAAATAAGTGTAGTAACACTTTGAAAGGCTATTTTTCCAGCCTTTTGGCACTGAAACCATAGGCATAAAGGCTAGGTACACCTGATGCCCATTTCAGGTCTTTTCCTGCAGCACCAGGAGTGGAGGAGGAAGATGAGGGTGCTGTAGATGCAGGAGTAGCTCTTCTTCCTGGAGTGGTGGAGGAGGCTGTAACAAGAACAGAAGTGGCTCTTCCAGGAGTGGAAGAGGCGGAGGGTCTGGCTCTAGTAGTGGAGGAGGAGGAGGTTGAGGAGGAGGCTCTTCCTGCAGGAGTAGAGGGGGATGAGAGTTTAGCAGCAGTGGTGGCTCTTCCAGGAGTGGAGGAGGAAGAAGGTCTCGCTGCAGGAGTGGCTCTTGCTGCTGGAGTAGAGGAGGAGAAGGAGGAGGAGGGTTTGGCAGGTTCTTCCTGCAGGAGTGAAGGAAGAGGAGCGTCTGGCTGCAGTAGTGGCTCTTCCTGCTGGAATGAAGGAACTTTTCTTACCCTAACCATTGAGAGGACTTTCACAGCTTCCCTAAGTTTCCTTTCCTTTTGCTCGTCAATGCTCTCCTTCTTCTGCTTTAGGTGATTTTGGTATCTGTCATAAGAAGACAGACACGAGCTCCTCAACGCAGGGCTAATTTCCATTTTGGAGGCTGTTTTCTCTGCTGCCTTCATGTGAGACTTAATGATAGCTAAGCTTTCATATGTCTCAATGTTTAGCCTGACCCTATCTTTATCAATGATGTTATCCATGATGTTAAATGAGCCTTCGACAAGAGGTTCCAGTGAACGACAGAAGAGCCTTCACCAATTTCTCAAAACAGGGAATATCATCCCTCCCTCTGCTGTCTTCATGGCGAATATTCTACTCCACCAGTCAACATCAATGCGAGCAGAATTCTCATCAAAGCATTTGGCCTGGGCTCCTAGATCTGCGTCATTCTGGTATGTTCTCATCTCTTCATCTAGTTGACCTAGCTCATCACTGCATTTGGCAAGGCCCTGCCCAAGGTGTTGACTGCAGCTTGGACTGATTCATCCAGAATCAATGATGGTGCCAGTGCAGACAAAGAGGAGATGATGTAATTGTTCAAGGGAAGGTTTTTGAGGAGGAATGTTGCTGCCTTGATGTAGTCTTCTCGGAGAGAGCTGTAGACCTTCTGCACCCAGGGCTTCTTCTCCACTCTAGCCTTGTTCAAGGCAAATAAGCTGAATCTCCCCACAGACAACCCTTTATCAGGGTACTGCAGGTCTCTATTCTGAAGATCAAGCTTCAACAAGCTCTTCACACTCAAGGAAATAGCCTCAGGCTTAATGAACTTGGACAGAAGTTCTCTGACCAGTAGCACCATCTCAACATGCAGCACATGGAGCATAGGCTTTTCATGCTGCAACTTCTTCAGGAACACCTGGAAAGTCGAAAGAATACCTGAAATGCACAATAAAAACTGATTAGAAAAGTGTCCTGAGCACATACTGTACATTGTAATGCAACATACTCTTCGCACTGCAAAAAATAAAAGTGTTATTAATCTCATAAAGAATCTAGTTGATATTGTTTTAGTATAAAGACCTAGCACTATCTTGTAGGATCATTTTGACTGAATTTAGTAAGGGTTTGACTTTAAAGCGTCTTATCAAGACAAATTCCTCAATTGAAATTCACAAGCTCAATAACATTATTATTCCTAGTTGATGAACTGATAGTTAACACTGAATTTTAATTTAAATGCATATTTAAATACATTTAAATAAACATTTACATACATGTCATATGTAAATACATATACAAATAAATTAAATACATAATCATTTTATCTCAGATTTCATTTAGAGGAAAAGTACTGTATGATGTATGCACAAGCTAATATGCTGAACTGCAAATTTAGTATGTGTTCATTGTCTGTGAAGACCACACTTTTTAAAGCTTTTTACACCCCAACACTGCCAACTTGTGGCAGCGCTATAAAAAAAGCAGTATGCAGAAACTCAATGTGGCACATAATGATGGCATGTGGCTGCTGCTTAAAATGTAGACTAACTGAGTCAACAGCATAATTGCAACACTAGTGAACCCTGCAATAAGTGTGGTTAGGTTCACTTCAAGATTGTGGAACCATTGGCGTTTTAGTCTATGTGCTAATATCTGAACACTCTTATGTGTATTGTGGAACTCTGACTGTTGTAGTCATTTTTTATTGTATGTGTTTTGTCTTGTATTTGTCTGTCTTTTGCTATGTTTTATTGTGCTACGGACCATTTTTTGTGTGTCCTGAATAAAGAATAAAGTAAAAGTAAAGTATGCAACAGCAAAACTTTTAAAAGTGGTATAACACATCTCTTTCAATAAAGAAAATTGACTGAACATCCCTCGACATAAATCAATCAAGATTGTGAGCTTGTTGAATTCTGTGAAAAGTACAAAGATGTGTGTCTTCTGTTCACATCTGTTAAGTTTTTTGTGGATTTTGCCGTTTGCTGTTGCAGAAGAAATATCCTGGGGCTCTCATCAGATGTAACTGCATGCTTATCAAGAACCTGGTTGATGAGCCATCTGTATCAGTAAAAAAACAAAGGGCCTACACATTAAGATTAAGGCAAGACAAAAGAAATTGCTACATTTATTCTGATGTTTTTAATGAGACTTTCAAATTTGGTACAGAGAAAACATAAAAATTGAATACTAATGTCATCTTACCTGTATTTGTGTTTATCATGGGGAGACAGGAAGATGTAGAAGTGCACAATCAGTGGATCCAGAAGGTCATTTATTCTGTTGCACACTTCCAGCATTTGAAGAAACCTGCTGCTGATGGGACGGATCAGGCTCTTCTTCTCCAAATGAAGTAAAGTTTGGACCTCTCCAAAAATTTCCTTCTGTTTGGGGATTTTTTTTCTATGTCATAGTAGACATCTGAGCAAAATCCTTCCAGAAATCCTTGGAAAGGATTCAAAAGTGCCTTGGCTGCATTGGACACCATATGAACCGTGTCTCCGCTCATGTCGAGGAGCGATGGGTTTTCTCTCTTTTCCCTCTCATTACACTACAACTAACTTAAAAATTAATTGCATATTGAATCGCAATTGCAATATTTTTGAAAAAAATTGCAATTTGATTATTTTCAAAAATCGTTCAGCCCTAGTCTCAATGTTTTATTTCATGTGAATACTAGTTTACTAGATGAGTAACTTAGTATTTGAAGTAATGCAGTAATGCAGAAAGTGTGCATTTAGTTTCCATGCTTATTGTGTTTCCACAACAATGTTAGTCAGAGTAAATCTGCTGAAATGGCCACCACACCATAACAGAGGAGTGTGATGCGTAAGATGAGAATGCAGAGGTTAAGTCACATATGTCATAGCTGTAGAAAAACAATGGCTATCTGTATGTCTTTGTCAAGCGCAAACCAGTACAGAAGGCAACAATACATTTTTGGGGAGGGTCACCCCTTTTTTCCGTATCATTTTGGAGGGTCATCAAAAATGTATTGCTGGAGAAGGGAGGGTCAGGTCTATTTTGACTGAAGAGCTCAAAACTTCTCCGGTGGCTCCTGAAATAAATAATGAACAGTCCCTTAGCAGCTGTCTCGATTGTGTCACTATAATCCAAAAACTTTTAGACTGGTCTTTAGTCCTCCAGACGTGTTTTTTTAAGCAAACGGGCTAATGACACATGCGTGTAGCTAAGCTACAGCACAAAGCGAAACTCATGGCTGACGCATCTTGAGCTATCACTGATTGAGACACAGGAAATTCTCAAAAACACAATTAGATCTGTAAACATTAAACATTACAAAATTGACATTCATTCATCGGACCTAATATTTGTGGCCTATTTGCTTTACAAAAATAAAAATAAAAAGTGATACAGACACCCCCCCCCGTTTTTTTCTCATCGGATCTGCATCAATCTCAGATATGGCATTTCTAAAATCAAATTGACGGAAATCCGTTGTAGCAATGGAGAACTTTAATCACTGGGTATACCAATACCATGCTCCTTCTGCCTTTGTTACTGAAAGTAAACACATGTCAGTAATGCACAGGGGTGAATGTGATCAATCCAGGAGTACAGTTAGATGTAAACTGACTCTTACTGGGAATCCACATCAGAAGTGAGATGTGAGCAAGTGCTTTTGAAGTGCTCTGTCCATTCAATCCACACAGACCTCCATTTGACAGTCTCTGTCCTCAGAACCTCCTGAGAAGTTGATCTTTACCAGGCAGACTAACAGCAGACATTTACTGAACAAAAATAGTTGTCATGCAGGCCCCATATCAAGAAATATGCATTATTTTTTATTTATTGATTAGCCAAATAGATTTGCAAGAGGTCCCGGGGTGACACATGTCTTACTCACCTCACAGATTCAGGGTGAATTGAGACATTTCATCAAGTGAAAAAATGTATCTGTTTAGTGAGACAGGCTAGGGACAGATGTCAAAAACGCTTCCAAAACCGCTTTCTATGTGGATTGGCCTTTAAACTCTTATTATTATGATTATTATGATTACTTATTTCATTATTTTCTTTGATTGTCGCAAAAAACATTCCTGCTCCCAGCAACTGCTACCACCATGTCAACTGAAAATTACATTTGGACAATGGATATATCCAACAAAATGACAAATGTCAGGCCAGTAAAACTCAATGCTGTGATTTCTGAATGATCAAAAAAAAAAACTGTATATGCTTACAGTAGTTTTCTCTTGATTTTCTCTCTTACTCTGCATTGATGCATCGGAACACGTTTCGTTTTTAAATGTTTCTCCATTTATTTATCCAGGTTCTTCATTTAAATTGTCACCCGTCTGTGTGCAAATACAGAACATGTCAAATTAAACTGATATCCAGCTGGGTGTGGGTGCAATGCAGCTCTCTCTCAAAACTTGTGTTAATTATGTGGAAAACATATGCATTGAACTTTAAGGCTGGAGTATGAGCAGAACAAACACAAGACCTCTCAGTAATTCTACTCTGTGGTAATAATTGACATATTGAATCTATCTTGACTCCCATCTAACAGATTTGTTTTTCAGTAAATACATGTCAATGATAAATTGTAACTATATCAAAGCAATTTTCAAGTGGATCCAGCAGCCATGATTTGTCTTGTGTAAACAGCTTTGATAAATGCACTCCGCTGTGTTTGTCACCCTTTTGCTCAATCATTTTCATGCTTAAATGAAGCAATTTGTTTCTCAGAGCGCAATCTTTTGGAGTTGATTATCCAAGATGGTGATGTCCACCACCATAAAAATAGAAAACCAGTCTAGCCACCCACTTCTTACGCCAAGAGAACTACAGCAGGCTTTGTTTCTGTTGAAAATCTGGAATGATTGCGAGGAGTGACTTCTGTGGAAGAATGTGAGAAAACAGAACTTTAATTACTGTAATGAATCTTTCTGGAGAGGCACTGAAAGTGTGGCATTCGTGTGGTCTCAGCGAGAGCTCATTCTGGCTTTCAGCGCCATGGTCATTCATCATCAGCTGAACAATACAGTACGTGGTGGAGAGCATGATAAGAAACGTGGAAAGAGAGAAGAGTCAGAGAGAGAGAGAGGGAGGGAGAGATACTGTATCGTTTCTGTCAAAACTAAGGAATCTCATATGTTTGCAAAAATCTGTTGTAATCCCATTAATAAAACAATACAAAATACTACTGTAACAAATACTATAATAATTCCAAAAGATGTCTTTGGAAGCTCCAAAAGCTAAGGCACAGCCAGAAAGGGTCTAAAATTAATTATTTTATCAATTTTATGGCCACTCAGAAACACAATAAAATCTTTCATGTAGACTATTCCAAAATAACTGATGGATTCAATTAGTACGTAATTCAATCTTGTAGCTGCGCTGCTTTGAATTCTTCCCAAACTGCTTATATCTTGAAGCTTTTGTAATATATATGCAAATCTATTTTCTGACACATTTCTACAAGCAAATTAAGAGTGCTAGTTTCTCATAATGGCCAATCAATTACACATTTAGAACATTCGTTTCAGCAACAAGCATAAGCCTTGAACTTGCTCACAGTAGAAACTCTTCTGCTGAGTGATGCATTTGCACCTTTATTTTCTCAGTGAGAGATCAAATGTGCACCCGTTGTAGTTTCTAATTCGCTGCTTCCGTTTATTAAGCTTTTTACTGACAAATATATTTTGTGCTATTGAGCAGATGCACTTTACTGAACAATGTTCTATAGTTGGAAATGTACTCATCAAAAATATTTGCACTCCGAGACAATTTGTAGTTGAGAGCTGAAACATTTTTGTTGCTAGCCACTGAACCAACTCATTGCTACTGTACCTTGTGAAGTGTCAACAGAGTAGTTAAAATATGAAAGGAAATAACCTGTCATGTATAATTTATGAGTTGTGTCTTTGCAAAGTTATATTGCTTCTCGTTTTTTTTTAATGCTTGCCTCAGTGTGTGAAAGGATTTCAGTGTTTGTTTTTGTACATATTGGCATTGGCAGTGTATAAAAGTACTGTATTTGTCAATGTACTGCTATATCTCCTTCCTCATTTCTATACTGCCCTGATCTGTATTCTCATTTTCAAAACATTATTTCTACATACTTCTTTATATTTTCAGTCCGATTTCTAAACAGAGATGAATGAGGATCAAACTATTTTATGTTTTGCATACATTTTTCCATACTTAGTAACTTTCAGTCTTGTTTTACACTCACATTTGTCTGACCTGATATAATAATTTGGATGGAGCACAGATGTGCACGTCTGTTTTGTGTGCGCCTGAATTTTGCTACAACACATGCAGCTGCTCTTTTGTGAGTCATTTCTGTGGGCACAACAAAACATAATTACTCTGATGAACATAAATGGCTGAGTGGTTTCCTGAGTTCACAAATCTGTAGAGTCATGAACCCACACCCAAGCTCTTTATTTCACGTCCACGCAGAGATAAAGGCGGTGAGGGGGTAGAGAGTTGAAGCACTGACCCCAAACAGTATTGCTTATATGGCACTATACCTTATAAAACATGTTCTGTCAAGTATTATGAAATGGTCATATTACTGCAGTACCAAGGCAACAACAGCAGATAGGCAAAACAGTATTAGTGTATTTAAGACATAGTGTTCTTTATTTTACTAACAAAAACACAGCAGGTCATTTAAAATAACTATAATGTACAGCCTAAACTACTACAATCCACTGTATATGTAAAATACTGTGTTAAAGCAATTCACAGCCTCGTTTTAAATTGACTTTAATAATGTGATAATTATGTATCAACTGAGCTTTAGTCAACTGAGCCACTCATGCAGCAAACACAGAAGTTGGACTTTTGATCTGAATCACACCACTAGGTGGCAGTGGTCTTCTAATCTGGAGTGTGTGCAGCTAGAGAGGACTGAAAAGCATAACCACCTACCTGCAATTTACATTTACATGTCTAACAGCACAGGGGTGCATTTTCTCAGAGTGAAACTGCTTGAAAGCGGAGAAGAGCATTTCCCACCCACATAGCTGGAATACTAGTGTGCCCAATATACATTTTTTTCATCAAACAGCATCTCTTCAGCCAAATGATGGAATATAGGTTTAGCAATACCACAGCTGCATCCATCTAATGTGGAATAGATTTTATTACTGAACATGTGATTGAATAACTCTGGTGTGGCCTCTCCAGTAAGTGCATGTTATTTGGGACAAGTATTGCAATTTCCAATGCTGAAACCACAATATAAAATGCAAAACCTCATGAAAAACCTAAAAAAAAAAAGAAAAAAAAAGGTAAAAGTTAGAAAGGTCGCGTGCTGATGGTGAAAGATTTCTGTGTTTCTTTGATGTCAGCTGACAATTCATTCTCATGATAATGCCCATGTCCTTGATTCAGACAGCAGCTATACTTGAATGATAATGCGCTGATGGGTTTGAGCCTCAGTCTGCCATGAAACGAGCATGACAGAGTGATGGGAATGGAAACGTGCATGAAGCTGCCCCGTGCTTTCCCATTTCACACCTACCAATCTGTCCTCTTTAGACATTAATGAAAATAACAGGGCCTATTCTGAAATGGATGCCCCCTTTGTCAACCCCTTTATTCCTGAGACCATTTCCACAATTTCACCATTTTTTTTTTTCTCCTTGATAGAGTGCTTCCCTTTCATAGGATTACAAAGAAAAGTCATTGGGCCTCATTCACCAACCGTTCTTGAGGAGAATTTTTTTCTTAAAACCCACTCGCGCAGTTTTCTCGAATATTCTGACATTCATCAATGTTTTCTTATTTGGAATTTGTTCTTAGGTAAGAACAGAATCTAGGCATACTCAAGTGCACACTTTTCGTCTTGTGTACGTAATGTCTGTGTCCAGCATCAATTGGCTTCCATTACTATAATGACTTGTTTTTATTAAGAGACTGAGGATATGCCCTGGCATTTACCAAGTAGGGAGGGCCTAATGAAAAGATGTTATCAAATTGCATTGTGGGAAGGGTAGTGTTTTTGCTCTGCGACCTCAGCTGCTTTAATTTTGACCACATTTTTTTGTTTAAGTCCTCCAACTTTATGCGTTTTAAATTAAATTGCTGACATGAGATGGCATGATGTCATGAAAGCATCTTATCATCACATCAACATTATATATTTTGACACCGGTTGTTTACAGTAGCTTGTTTTATGTGACAAAACCTGTAAAGACATTGCTTTTTCAAACCAGTGACATTATTAAACTAAGGCCATGCTTCTTGCTTGACTTGTTTGAATCTTAGCAGTACCTCCAATAGGCTCAGTGTGTGCGCGCTGCAGATGGAAGATTGATTTATAACTACAGAGGCACAGATTGATGAGCAGACAGGTACCATATAGACAGCGACCAGGTCGCTCTGAGGAATATGTAGGAAAAATGTGGCTTAGTATGGCAACATGGCTGGTAACAGTGTCATTCAGAAGAGAAGTCAAGCTCAACCAAAACAAGCCAAAATACACCAGACTACAGTGGCGAGGTTAAGGAGCGTCCCACCCCTTAATATATGTGATGATATCATTTAGAAAGTACTTGACCTGAGCTGTGGTACACAACAATCTGGGCAAATGTTGAGGCAAACTCTACAATACACAGAAAATGATTCAGATATGTTTTGTAATGAAACCCAAGTGTGACGCAATACAGTTTGATTGTAATTACAATGTCCTTCACCCACACGAGTATGAAAAACTGAAGCAGAGAAAGCACCGACTGATTTACATGCAGTACCAATATGAGCAATCACACAGACTTAATTGGACTTTGAGAAGAGCATATCAAGGTTAATATTGTCATTACTGACAGATTCTGACAGACCTTAACCTATGCAATGATCAACTGATGGTTGTATTGCAATAGACTATTTTAATTATATTTCTAGATTTATTGTGTTATTGATACACTTAATTATTGAGTCGCTGGTTTTCATCATCATGTGGACTGACCTCGTCAAGGAGACATGTTCCATTGTGCTCTCTGGGCTTACCGTAATGTATCATTAGTATTCAGATAATATCCACTTATGTAGATTGTTCTTGGAAAGACTTACTTAAAATAACTATACATCTTCCTCTCGCTTTGCTCAGCATCACAACTGATTTTATGATTTCCACGTGAAGAAATACTTTGCTTTTGAAAAGCAGCAGTAATTGCTTTTGGGCACTGACATAAACAGTGGTGTGTACCATATGAGACTACATGATTTCACAGGAAATGAGGCCAGAATTTGCTCAATTAAATTTGGATTCAGGCGAAGGTAGTTGGCACAGATTTACCAGGGCCTTAAGGCAAGACAAAATAACACAGTAACTCAACATAAGTTCATGCATTTCCAAAGTAAAGAAAGAAACATACAGCACAACTGCAAAAATATGAGTAATGACTGAACACCTCGCCTCCTGCAGGCCCTCTTTATCTGCAGTTTAATGGCCCACCTGACAATTTTCAACCTACTGTAGTTTGGAATACACTGCCCATGTCTGATTGAAAAATGATGTACCGTTATTTTTAGATTAATTCTTATGAACTTTACCTTTTTGTGAACTTTTACGGGTGCCAGGAACCAGCACCAGGAAGGACCAGAAAGCTCTGCAGCAGGTCATCAAGATGGACAAAAACATAATTGGATGCATCAGCTACCGGCAGTGTATCTGTGCAGGGCCTCCAACATCATCCAACCCTGCCCACCACCTCGTCAAACTGCTCCCCTCTGGCAGGAGATACAGGACAATACATTCATGCACCACAAGACTGAAAAACAGCTTCTTCCTTAAAGCTGTCAAATTGCTGAACATTGCCTTACACCCCACCCACCCATAACAAATACACAGACATACACACACACACATACACACACACACACACACACACACACACATACACACACACACACACAGTATTAACATACCATTCCCCCAGTAACTGAACTCTCTTTTGTGCAATATGTCCATATGGCGTGCTTGTTTATACTACTTTCTTACACTACTACTAATACTTGTTAGCATCTTGTGTTGCTGTGGGATTGTATGCTGCACATTGAGTTCTGCTCTTATTGATTTTTTGTATTAGGTAGTGCCAACATAATTTCCTTGTGTTGTCTTGCACAGCAGTATAATGTTTAAAATTAGTATAACATGTATTATCTTATAGATTTGATACACACACAGGATAACACTATAATGGATAGTGGATATGGATAGCGAAATTCATTCTCTGCATTTAACCTGCAGGGTAACAGTGATTCATCTTTTACTCCTCTCTTACTTTCTGCCTTTGTCCCTCTGCCTGTTTGCAGTAATTCCCCTTATGGATCCATTCTGTCTCATGGTTTGACCACGTTTCAGCAATTGTCTGACTGCAAGAGGTTTTAGTTTACATAGACAGGGGAGGGGGGGTCCCAGAGAAATTGTCTAGAATCCTTCATCAGTTTATCAGATTTATCAGTTTTAATGCTATTTCAAAAGGCATTTCAGGTGCCTTATTTGCTATTGTTGTGGTGACATTGAAATGAAAGACAAACATTTACTTACCCAGCTAAGTCAAGCTGCTGTTGTTGGTAAATAGGTGCAATGGAAATAACTTACTCACTTAATAACATGGTTGCGTCAGTGGACTTTGGAAAAGTTTATGAGCCACACATGTGGAGCTTTGCCTTTGGCTACTTGTGGCAATATAAAAACACATAACAGATGTTAAACATATAGACATCGTATTCATAACACATAACAGACGTGAATCACACGGGCATCAGATATATCAGTGAACACTGTATGAAAATACAAATAACTGAAAAAAAAAAAATAATTATAAAAAGTGTGAATTGTGCAGGAAGAATGTGTACGCAGCTATATTGCACATTACATTCCAAGTTATGGGAATTCAAAAAACTGCACTGCATTTTGGACACAGACCTTGATTTCCTTAGTGGCTCTTGACAAACTATATTACCTGCCTGAGGGGAACTGTACAAACTGTGAGAAAAGGGAATATGCCATCAGTTTATTTCCTGCTTTACATTAGTTGTGGGCTGCATACCAATTTTTGAACACGGAGACAGAAGTGATCAAATGGGATGTTTTATTAGACATCCATATTTCAAGAGATACTGTATGTGCTGTATCATCAGTCTGACCGATGATATTAGATCCGCAAACGTTTAATAATCTGTGTGAGCGGTAAGAGCAATTTACTGTTTAATAGAAAATACAGTAAATTACACTGACATGGCCACAATTATAGACCTGATAATTCTTGTAATATATGACACTGTATTATCTCTTCATTGTATGTTGAACAGCCTCTTGAAATTCTGAAGAGAAAATAAAAGCCCTGTTGCCTGTAGGGAAGGAGCATAGCGTCTCTCACCATGCGGGGCCTTTCTCGTCTAAACACAGCATCATGCCTGACTGCCCATCGCCTTTTCACCGGGCACGCCAACAGAGAGGTGCGCCCATGTGTGGACAGTTGCGAATGGGGCGTAGGTTGGTGGGAGTGCTGGGCGTTGGGGGATGGTGGATGTCCCTTGAACCTATTAATAGCTCTCTGACAAAGCACCTCAGGGAGATATCACACGCTCTGCTGGCCTCCTGCACAGAGAATCGTCTGAGTGGCTCTCCAGAGATGGGCATTCCTTACGGACACACAGGAAACACAACCCAGATGAAGGGCATCATATGGTCTTTGAGGATAGTTGAGTGTGCCTGAGTGCAGTTCATGGCAAGTGTGATAGATGACTTTGTAGAAATATACTGTAAGCACATACCTACGAAGAGGCTTCTACTGTACTTGCTAAAGAGCTGAAATGATTGTATAAAGAGGTTTTGAAAGGACTGTAACCTAACAAGACTAAGCCAATCCAGTGGCTCTGTGAACTAAATGCTTACATCAGCATGCTAACATGCTCCCAATGACAATGCTAACATGCTAATGTTAAGCACCATAAATGGCTGCATAAAAGTTTGTGTCAATCCATGTAGCAGATGTCAAGATATTTTAATTGAATAAGTGAACATATTGGCCTGTTTGTTGTGCTAGAGGAAGGGTCAAGGGATCACACGTCTTTCAGATGTATTCTCTCAGCACCATGGAAAGTCCCATGTAATCCAATAGTTGTCTAAGTATTTTACTACAAAACAAAAATATCAACCTCATGGTATCACTAGAAAAAAAGTCAGGTCATCACTAAAGTTATTACAAATTATCCTGTTCTTAAATTGCATGGCGATCCATACCAATACAGTAGTTAAAGACATTTCAGACCAACTGACCAACCAGCAGACTAACATTGCCATCCATAGTGCCACGCAGCTAGCAAGGCTAAAAACAATGTTCTATGCTCAAATACAATTCAGTTTGAACACACATGCTGTATGCAACTGTTTAAACCACCATCACATTGCAATTTTGGGGCTGAAGCATTTGAACAGTGTTCTGTATGAACTAAGATTTTAGATCTGTCTACTGAGTTAGGCCTACACAGTAGAGCTGTCAATCTTCCTCTATAATACCATTCGAATTCCATGTGTTATTTTTAACACAACAATAATATTTGAATATTTAATGCTCAAATGCAGCCTGTTATTCATATGTACTACACTACTCAGGCTTATGCACTGTCAATGCCATTATCAGTATGTGGTTGTTGTTAAACGTTTTGCTCACTAGAGGGACTTCCAACATTAGCGTGGCCTTGAAGGGGATCTACGTCAATGCGCATTGCATTTTTGGCACGCCGCTCTGTTTACATTTTCCACCAAGAACACACAGCGACAAACCAAAATCAACAGAGAACTCTGTAATGTAACATTATCTAACAAGTGTATTAAAGCGGCTCTGTTGTAAAGGCTAACGGTGCTCGGTTAGCACAATGACATCATGTTAGGAAGCACAGCCGAAATGATTTGTCATAAACTATTTAACAATAGCGTTAGCCACGATGTTAACTGCATCAATAACTAAGCAAACGGTGCTGTCACTACTATTTTAGTGATTTATAAGCAACCTGTTTCTTGCAGATTGTCACGTTACTGAGAATACTACTGTTAGAAGGTAACGTTAATATGTGAAGTCGAAGCTAACTCTGACGAGACGCAATACATCTCCATAACAGCAGGCGGCACTAATCTGTATTGTCGCCCAAAAAATGAAAACCGGCAGCTGATTGGACGAATGCGTCACATGGATTTGGCTTCTCCCGAATTTCAAAGCCAGACCATAATGGCAGCTCGTTCGGAATACAATCTCATATTTTACGAAGATAGTTCACCGAAACATGTTTCTGAAAACATTTTAAATAGAAATAGGCCATGCAGTTGCTGAATCTGTCTTCATTTCAGATCGACAAAGGTCAGTTTAAAAGGTTTTCGTCAGATTTTGAGAGCTGTTAGTTACGCTCATCCTGCTTGTCATTTCCGGGTTAGCACTCCACCAATCAGATTGGTCATTGAGTCCGACTGCCCGCCTTCCAATTCAACAAGTCAAATCGGCCCAAATGAAGGCCGACGGCTCCTTCGACTGACGACGGCACGGAACACACCAAACAGACTCGAGTCACTGACCTCGCCAGACTGTCTGACGGCCGATAATCGGGTTGGTGTGTCAGTGCCTTTAAACTATTTCCCATCCTTCTTCCGATTTCCAGCCGCAGCCTGTAACCCCAACCCCCCGTACTAACGTTATAGCTCTGTGATCTTAAGACCTCACAATGCCTTGTGTTTCTCACTCCCGCTAACATATTGTTCATCAGACGTGACATGACAAAAGCATTTCGTTTTAACGTGCGGGTAGGCCAAGGCGAGAAGAGGGAGATTAGCTAACATTAGCCAACATATTTATATAAAAAAAAAAATCACATTCGAATAGTAATTTCAGCATTGGAATAGTAATGATTTTTTTACTATCCGAATTATATTTGACTTTCGGAATTCGTTCCAAAAGCCCTACTACACAGCAGAAAATTAAATGTAGCAGAGGAGGTAAAAAAAAAAAAAAGAGAAAAAACAGGGCAGTGAAAAAGCTTCCTAAAGAAAGCTGCATTGAATTGGCAAATGTGCTGTCAAACTGCTCTTAAATGATCTTAGGACAGATAACCTAACTAGATGTGAGTGAGTCAAGGACACCTTCATTAGCATTCAGATCCTCCTTCATCAATGTAGGACGTGTTGATGAGTTTGACCCGGGGCTGTTAGTTGCCAATGATTTCCTTTATTTCTCAAGGAAAGCAGTCTCAAGTCTCTGGAGTCACGAGAGAGAGACTTGGTGTATGGTTCTTCCATTATTAATACATCTGAGAGGAAAACTCTGTTTTCAAACTTGTAAGAGTTATTAGAGCAAATAAAAGACATTACGTTTTTTTTTAAATATTTAAAGATAAATTGTGATAATTTAACTTTTTCTACCGTATATAACATGGAATGAGCTGAATTGGATGGTTTTGTGAAGAGAGGAAATTAGACGGGCATGGTGATGTAAAGTCGACAGAGGATTCAACCTTTTACTACTCTCTAGTGAACTGGTTAGAACCCCACTTAATACTATCATACATTTAGTTATACATTAGACAACCATCTTTTTCCCATTATAACCAATTACAGAAGTTTACAACAGCAGAGTGACTAGAGAGCAGAAAAATAGCTCACCTTGACACTAATAAAGCTAACTCTTTATCGTATCGTTTATAACAAAAAAAATGTATCTGATACCATCCTTGCTCAAGCCTGTAACAATCGGTTGATCAATAAAAAACTCCTTATAGTTTTACAATACTATTAATAATGGGTGTAGGTAATGTTGATGATATTAAGGGAATAACATTTAACAACGTAAGTGTTGGGACTGATTGGACATTAATTTGATGCAAAATAAACAGCTTCTAATAAATTATCCATGTTATTATCATTGTATAGTAGCTCTGGAAGTAGCCTTGTAAACTCTAAGTCCTGATTCGGGACCCTGACCATCTGGCCTGTGTGTCTTGCCCGTCAGCTCAGCAGAAACCCGGGGATAACTAGGCGTAATCAGAGGGCACAGTGCCACGGACTGCCACTGTGGCTTACACCATGCGTGTGACTTTTAGCTAGACAGGTGTACACGTGAGCAGGCAGCAGCTGGTGAATTGTTTGCTGTGATGGTAGAGGTATGCTAATTGCCCATATTCGTCATCTTCTTGCGGTGCCATCACCAGTCATGATCGGTTACTGTGCAAGATGTCTGTAGACTTCAAGCTATCAACATGATTTTGTGCAACCACATGGATGCAGAGGAATACGGAGAGGTGTAACAGAACATGTCAATAAAGAAGTGATGAATTCAGATTTCATAGTGAAGCAATTATGAACTTGAGCTTGTTTCCTGTCATGTTTGGACCGGGTTATATTTTAGCAACAAAACACTGGGCATTGAAATTATGTCTTAAGTAGACGGCTTTCTGCTAGGGCTGTCCAAGAACTTCTTAGTCGACTAACATTTATATGATTTTGTTGACTAATCGATTAGTGGATTTGATCGACGGATCTGTCAAACTGAGTTTCTCCACAAAAAGTTGTGCCATAGCACCACTTTCAATCTGGTGTTGACCAGAGATGTGCCGATAAGTTTCTTGGGAATAAATCATTAAGCATAAAAAAAAGCATAAAACAATAACTCATCGATTAAAGAAATCTTAGTCCCTGATTAGACCGATTAGTCGACTAATCGACTAAGAGGGGCAGCGCTACTTTCTGCTCTTATTAAGACACTTCATCATTACAATAAAGCTGTTTTAAGCCAAAATAAATGCAAAGGGTAGAAAAAGCAGTTATTAAAGCCAAGTATGTCATTTTAGATTAGCCTTACTCAGTATTGTGCACCATCACCACACACAAACAACTCTTGAGGCCATTTTTTCTTTAATTGAAATCACCCACACTAGAAGATACAAACTAAATCAGAAAGGCAACATTTTGCAGATGGCTAAGACAGACTGTGCTCTCTGCTTGCCTGACGTCAAATTTAGACATGAATAATTTAAAACTGCTAAAATAGCAGTAACAATACAGATGTTACATTTCAAAGAACCAATTCTGTCGTTTTTTTACGTCTTTAAAAATGTTTCTTATCAAAATGGATTTCTTGTTATGGAAACGAGGTACCGGTTGTTAGCTTCAGTAATGAAAAATGATCTCATTTTGTCCATCTCCTGAAGTTGCTGAAGCATCAGCTCCTGTACATGCATGCTGTGGTTGAGTATAAATACAATCTGTGCTCAATCAGTCACCCCCCGGAGCCCCAACCAACACTGCTCAGGTTGTGCTGAGCATCTCTGGGCCGGGAGCCAGAGCTCTCTAGACACAACATAGACAGAAAGCTCCAAACAATGCCACCCTGCATGACAGCTGCCATACCCTCGCCAAAATCCCAGTACAGTGAAGTCAAAGCCCATTAGATTTCATTCTCAGTACCTCGAGGATATCACTGAGGACAAAAATGCACAAATATTTGGTCTACAGTACAGTATATCAGAGCAGTTTTAAATTTCATTTTCAAGTCAAGTCATGCAAGACAAGTCTCAAATCTTCATTATCAAATAATCAGTCAAAAAACAAGCTTTATGGGTCTGTTAATGTTGAATGCACCGATCCGACTTTTTCAGTCCCGATACCGATGCCTGGGCTTTGTGTATCGGTCGATACCCGATACCGATCCGATATCGTTGTTGAATTAATAATACGCTGTATACCTTCCACCTTATACCTTCATTCCACCATGTGGAAGAGACTAAAGGCACCAGACTTTCCTAACTAAACATTACTTTCCTAACTAAGACAAAAATAACATAGATGTAATGTATTGAATTCTTATTTATTTGTTAAAAAACAATTGTGCATTCAAATCGAACTTCTTAAAATAAATTTAAATAAATAATAATAATAATGGGCCTTTATATAGGTTTACAACGGCTTATTCTACTGTCACAAGTACATAAAACAAAAACATTTTAATGTCATCATGTTTACTAAAAGCTTTGATTACTAAAGGGTTTCCTTGGCTCCACAACATTATACAATAACGTTATATGAAGGAGAATGCATGAAACAGTTACAGAATCTAAACAATTTTTATTGTGCAAACTGCAAAGTAGTAAAATAAACTTAAATCGAATGAATACACATACAAACAACTTTAACATTGTTTCCTTTTCAAAACAGTATTGTTTGTACTGGTTGTATAAACACTACCTTGGCCACAGGTAAGGTAGGTTGTTGTAGAAAAGTGGGCGACTGAACGGAGCTCTGCTGTCAGCCTCCTTCGGTGTTTGAATAATGTTAGTAGGTTGGTGGACGTATTTCAGTGAGGCAAGCCATCTTAAATCCATTGACATATATAAAATGGACCAACAGATCCCGTTGCTCTGGACGGAGACCAGTGAAGGCCATTAGAAGCACATTTCTGGTGATGGCTGAGCGTTACTGAGCAGCCTCCAACTGAGAAAGACGACGTAAATGTGACGTGAGCAACGTGTCTGAAAGTTGGAAGTCTTCTGGTAGCTGTGCCAAGAGAAATCTCAATCATTCCCAATCTTGCAGAGACGGAGAGCGTAGGTATATGTAAGGAGATAACATAGGCACAGGCTAATTGTTGCTAAATAAAATGCTAGTTAACATTAGTAATTACACTCAAACAGCTAATGTGAGACGAAACTGCCTGCGCGCTTCTCCTGTACTATACGGTAATTTCTCTACTGTGCGACAGTAAGTTGTGTGGTTATGACACAATCGTTAGCCTATTTTTACAAAAGCGTCTGCTACGGAGCCATAACATGAGGTACAAGGTAATGGAGCCTTTTATACATTGTCGTGTTTCTTTAGAAATAAACAACGGATAAATAGAGTCCTTAAACGCTTCAGATGTAAAGTTATTCGCTGTCAAAGTGCCATCAAAATGAATGGCAGTCAATGGAATGCTAACGGGAGGTGATGGCTTGGTAGCATTAAAATGGCGCCATAGGAGGTTCGCGGTCTGAGGAGAGGCTTACCCCCTTGCTTAAATCCAGTGTTTTAATCATTGCTCTGAACCCGTCTTTCTCAACGGTCTGTAGCAGGACCGTAGGTGGATTGTTATTGTGTTCATAATGTTGCCCCGCTGCATGCTTGAAGTGACATGTCTTTAACATTAGTACGGCCAAGTAACGTTAGCGCACCCAAGTAATGTTAGAGCGACGAGCAACAACAGTGGCTAAATTATGTCAGATTTTTTAGAAACAAAAAACTTCAGAGCATACGTTGTTCTGGTGTATCTCTGGTCTTTCTTCATCCTCTAACTTTCTTCTCTGTTCTTGAATGTGCAGTAGTGACCGGACTCCGGAGCCTCTCCCAGCTTAACAGACTGTTATGCTACCTGTCTAGCTAGCAGCTACTACCTGTTACCCAACATGCCGTCCGGTGGTGTAAATTTGCAAATGTGTTAAGTGTTAGAAATTGTTCAAGTCACAAATTTACGGTGGCCGACAGGGGCAAACGCCCTGCAACTTAAGAAAACACACGCAAATAGACAAAACACAAGCAAATTAAGAAAACAACTTCATTAATTTGACAACACATGTGCAGCATTCAGCAAACGCGCTGCAAATACCACAACACAACCAAATACACAAACGCACTGCAAATAAAAAACGATGCAAAAAGAAAAGCACGCAAACCCCGAAAAAAGAAGCGATGCAAAAAGAAAAACAACTTCATTAATTTGACAACACATGCGCAGCATTCAGCAAACGCACTGCAAATGCACACAACCAAATACATAAACGCACTGCAAATACACACAACACAACCAAATACATAAACGCACTGCAAATACACACAACACAACCAAATAGATAAACGCGCTGCAAATATGAAACGATGCAAAAAGAAAAGCACACCAACCCAGAAAACAAATGCAACAAAAAAACGCTGCATCAGATTACACAACGGAAGTTCTCCAGACCTCTAGAGGGAGCAGCTAGTGTAACAGCTGGATTTTCGACCTCACGGGGAGAGAGAGAGAGAGAGAGAGAGCGAGAGAGAGAGAGCGAGAGAGAGAGAGAGAGAAACTGCATAGACTGCATAGACTGTAAATATTAAATCTATGTTCGAGATCTGTTTTCTCTCGTTTGGTGGGTGTGTCTCGGCTCAGGTCACAGGTCATACTCAATCAGCAGAGACGTCTGTAAACTCGTGGTGATAAAACATTTAAAACTGCATCAGCGTTTAACGTTGACGTTTGTTTAAGCCACATGAGAGGGTTTAATTTCGAGGTCCGAAATTACGGAAGTGTAGGCCTCCTCAAGTGTAATATTGTGATTATACAACAACGGTTACCAATAAAATAAGTGATCAATCTGTATTCATATTGTGGAGCAATTCGCTCTTGAAATACAAAAAACAGACAGGATTTATAGTCCCTCCCTGTTTAGTAAACCAGCCAATTTACCGTGGGATTTATCAAACTGAATAAATCCTGCCTGCACATATAAACACAAAACTGCTTTGCTAACTCCAACGTGTTGTAACTAAGACATCTGCTGAAAAAGTTATTGTATTCATTAGTATGATTGCCGTACTGTTTAGTTCACAAACATCCAACACACCAAAGTACAAACACATAGTGGACCAGACGCAAGCTTTTATTTTGAAAAGCCGAAGCTCGGGGACAGCACCAGCCAGGAGGGCATGAGACGGGAGCATAGACTGTATATTAATAATATATTATGTTATTAATAATAATAATAATAATAATAATATGAATTTAATATCGGTTAATAACGGTCGAAAAGCCAGCTGTTCCACTAGCTGCTCCCTCTAGAGGCCTGGAGAACTTCCGTTGTGTAATCTGGATACAGCGTTTTTTTGTTGCATTTGTTTTCGGGGTTTGTGTGCTTTTCTTTTTGCATCGTTTCATATTTGCAGTGCGTTTATGTATTTGGTTGTGTTGTGTGTCTTTGCAGCGTGTTTATGTATTTGGTTGTGTTGTGATATTTGCAGCGCGTTTGCTGAATGCTGCGCATGTGTTAAATTAATGAAGTTGTTTTTCTTTTTGCATCGCTTCTTTTTTCGGGGTTTGCGTGCTTTTCTTTTTGCATCATTTTTTATTTGCAGTGCGTTTATGTATTTGGTTGTGTTGTGGTATTTGCAGCGCGTTTGCTGAATGCTGCGCATGTGTTGTCAAATTAATGAAGTTGTTTTCTTAATTTGCTTGTGTTTTGTCTATATGCGTGTGTTTTCTTAAGTTGCAGGGCGTTTGCCCCTGTCGGCCACCGTACAAATTGTAGTGTGCTATGGTATTTTATCCTGTTAAAGAGAGTTAGTTGTGGGTTATTAATTGTGTTATAAAGTTACTACCATGAGTGAGAAGGGTACGCAGTTAACATGGCTCCCGGTACCGGCCAGCATTATGCTGCTGACGAATGACGTAGGATGTGCTGCGACGTGGATCTGTTCATTTTTTCGATCCCCGATCCAGCTATTTTGTCAATATCGGGGCTGATATCCGATCTTAATATCGGATCGGTGTACCCCTAATGTTGACTTCCTTCTAAATATAATGCACAAAATACTTTGTTTTGATGTCAAGAGTGTCAAATCCGAGTTATAAATCAATGTATTTTTCTCTGACAAGTAATTTTCTGAGAACTCTGAAAGCAAATGTTTAAATAGGTTTAACGGTGCAAAAAGCCCATTGGTGTGTTTCTGTCTGTTTGAAACACAGCAGTGTGTCACTGCTCCTGGCTTTCTACCCCAACACATGCCCACCTGGTCGATCCTGCACACCCTTAAAAATAAACAAGCACAAAACCCGTCCAGGCCTACAGCGCGTGTGTGCATATTAACTTCATGGCTCATTTCCAGCTCAATAGGCCTACAACACACTGGTAGAGCTGGGTAACATGACTAAATAAGTAATATCTTAATGTAAGCCTTGATAATATCAAGCTTTGGCAATATTGGCAACACTTGTTGGTATAACAAAGTGCTGCCAGTATAATGTACATTATTTCTAATAATCCTGGGTACCATAATATAAGATTTCAACCATATTGAATACATACTTTAGGACACAAAGAAAAAACAGAAGGAAGTACCACATAAATTAAAAATATGTCAGATCCATCAGAATCAGCAGTGTGGCTGCAAGGAGTAACATTAATATGCTGTATATAAAGGAAGGAAAACTATTAAGCTACTCATTTTATGTAATTAATTCTATAGCGATAGGGTAATTTCTCTAATCTGAATTTAGAGTTGATGCCAGCTGGTGCACATGCGACCATTTATTTTTAGGCCTTGGAAACATTGGCATGTCCATCCCTATTACAGTATCAATTTTTCATGCAGTGTTCATAACAGCAAACCTGCATGTGCAGCACTTCTTGATATTTACTGCTCTGGGTTACCAAATCTCATCAACTTTTTGCCTTTAACTTGTAAATTAAGTTAAGTCCCATGCAAAGTGTTACAGCGAGCAGTCTGACGAGTCAGAGTCCAAGTCTCCAGCTCTGGTCTATATTATATCATAAGTAGGTGTAACAGTAGATGATTTGATGAACTGACTAAAAGATGGACTGGCTAAATGATTGCAGGTTTCTTTTCATGCCCTGGTTGTAGCTGTCTGTGCTCTTATACTGGAGCTTATGCAGAGATGACTTACCATTGTAGACCTGTAAGTCTTTTCTACACTCTGAATTATCATGGGAATAAAGCAATTAAAATGTAAAATAGTGGAATTTAATCATAGATGTGTGAGGCAATGTATACTGCAATGTCAGAAGTAATGTGTCTAGATTAGGCATGTGACAGTCCTCAGGTCAAGTGTCAAAATCAAACTCACTTTCATTTAGCCCCCCCCCCCCCTCTCTGTCTCTGTGTGAATGATTGTGTGAATGATTGTGTGAATTGATGAAGATCTTCAAGCCCAGGGGCTTCAATTGTGCCCATAGATTATTCCTTACTCTTGGTCAATATGTATTTAATCCAGCATGAAATTATATTTTGTTCAAGATGAAAAAAAGAGTGCGCTTGTCATCACTTTTGAATGTTTGTGCCATCAAAATGTAAGGCTTTATAGATAAATACTTGCTCACAGCAGGGTTGGGTTTACTTTATTTCATAGCTGTCACAAAGCATTATGCACCCTTATATCACCAAAGCAGATATGTAAAAGCTATTAGATCAACACTATCTAAGATTTGGGGCAATACACCATCCAGAACTCCCATCTATTTAACTGACTTAGTGAGTTGGCTACATCTTATGGAAATTGTATAATCATTACTATTATTATTATCATCATTGGTTAAAGTAGTTATAGTATAATGTTGCAAAACAGTATCCAAAAGAAGCGCAGATTGTTAATTCCATGAGCCCATGCAGTAATGAGGCGGACAACACACTCCAGGTAATTACATTGGTCATTGTCCTTTTTACCCAGTTTGTTATGCAACACTGGTAGTTTTAGCATTCATGTATACTCTGCAAATATATTACTTTTTTCTAGAATATCTGAGATTAGTCTAGTAAAACAATGCAGCCAACTGTGTCTTTCCTTTTTTATGATTTATTAGGCCTTTATTAGACAGGACAGCTGAAGACATGAAAGGGGAGAGAGAGGGGGAATGACATGCAGCAAAGGGCCGCAGGTTGGAGTTGAACCCGGGCTCGCTGCGTCGAGGAGTAAACCTCTATACATGGGCGCCCGCTCTACCAACTGAGCTATCGGGGTACCCCAAATGTGTCTTTCCAGAGACTTTTGCGATTTTTAACTTAGGTTTTGCAATCTGTACAAGTCATCTGATAAGCTCCAGCAAATAGCCATTCTTATATTATCATTCTGCCCCCTGCAACAAACGCACAAAACCAACTGGCCACAGACAGGAGAACAAGAAGGGCTTGTTAGTGCGTTTAATAACTAACAACCACAAACTGCACATCCATACAGTCTTCTAGCAACCTAGCTGGTGACAGCACAACAGTGAGGTGGAAAGTGACAAATGGCTGGACTTTGCTGCAAGCTATAAGCTATTATCATTTCACCCACGCATCAAGTGAACACAGACCAGAAGTGCTGTAGGATTGTTTTATTTTTTACATTCAAAATGGATGTTAACAAACAGCCTCACCTGAACACAATCCTGTTTAACATGTAATGATTAGACAAGCTTAGGTAGTTAAACCTAATCTGCAGCGTTGTAATCCTTCCATTTCAATATATCAAACATTTCATTTCCAGCATATTGGAAGATGTTATGGCACAGCAACAAAATGTGCACTGGAAATTATGTTTAACAGAAGATGATAATTATATTATCATTAACACCTGCTGATGTTGGCACAATAGTCAGAAGATTCTGCATTTACTTTCCTCTTCAAAATTAGCTAGTTCTTCCATACTTATATATATATTATATATATACATACATACTACAAGTTTTTGCCTCCCTTGTCACCCATTCCATCATTTTCCATCCCTGGGGTGTAACCTCCTCGAAGTTTTATATACAGATGCAAGGTTGACCCGTGTTCGATTCCATAGTCAAACACCAGAGTGGAGCATGACAGCTCCTTCCCGCTGTAGATCAGTCGCACCTGGTCTAACAAACACATATACACACAACATGTATTACAAACTTACAATTTATTTCATTAATGTTATCAAATAATGAGTGAAGTAGAGAGAACAAAGTCAAAGTGCCACTATGCATGCTCCAATAAACTACACTCATCTTCCAATCATTTCTACTACTAAGAATCACCAGGACGTGAGGTCCATGTCTCAAAGATTATGTTATAGCCCGTTATCTTGGCGACTTTGTTACACACACTTTTTAACACACATAACACTGCTATCAGGCGGATTCAGCTTACTAAAAAATATTACAGGTTCGGGTGGGTAGAAAGCTATAAATAACTTAGAAACATTGCGTGTAGTACACTTTCCACTTTCTTTTCCCTCCTTTAATTTTGATATTTTTAAACGCATGTACAATTTAAAAAGTTACGGGAAAACACATCAAAATAGATTCATAATAAATTAAAGGGATATTTCACCCGTGGAAAGATGATTATGTATTAAACTGGGTCATTTATGTAGTAGAAATGTGAAAGACAACAACTCCCAGAATGCACTTGCTTCGCTTCCCTATGAGTCCACTCCCAAGCCACGCCTACCGGTTACAGACAGACAGTGAGGCAGTCAAGTCAACTCAAATGTGTTTTATTGTCATTTCAACCATATACACGAAACTACGTTTCACCGTGGCTCAAGTGGTGTTACACATTTAAAATATATAAAAACGACATTATATAAAAACAACATACGAAACGGCTACATTTAGTGCACATACATTATAGGCTCCGTAAAGTTCAGCCAACGCATTGGTAGCATTAGCGCTTGGTGGGCAGTAAAGACAAAGTCACAGCCGTAAATTTGCGTGGAATGGTCGGCATTTAACAGTCACAAACTCCACTAGCAGTTAGCAGTAGTTGGATAAAAGCAACCCATTTCTGCACCAGTCCGTGTCCGTGTTAACACAGCCTACCTCCACGAGTCTTACCCGACAGAGCATCTAGCTAACTGCTCAGAAGGCTAGCAGGCCTGGTAGCTGGATAGCGGAGTCCGGTACACTGTTGTGGACCCGTGCACTGACATGTACTAACATGTGCAAGTGGTACGGTAACTGGTCAACGAAACATTGTCATTACAGCGTTTCAAGCGGGCTCTAAATCGACACAACTAAGCCATACAGCCAACGGACGGGACGCAGTGCTCCACAAAATAAACTAAATATTGCATACTTACACTTTCAATATAATATTGCGCAACATGATATTGCGATAACGATATTGAGTTGATATATCTTGCACCCCTAGTCTAAAGTACTAATTTTAAAAGGGGGGTAGGACTTGTACCCATATAATGGCTCCAACACCCATTGTTTAATGGATAGCAACTTAACGTTAATGTTAACTATGATTTAACATTAATTTAACATTAGACTTAACAATTTAACATTACACTTAACGGGTTATAATGCCTATAGGCATTATAACCCGTTAGTGTCAAGTGGTTATTTCAATCCTCAACATGTGTAGGTCGCTTGTATAGGCTATTTCAAAATCAGTGTTTCCCATATATCAATGTTGACCACACATACTGTAGCCTATGTGCTCTCTCTCACACACACTCACTCACTCACTCACTCACTCACTCTCACACACACACACACACACACACACACACACACACACACACACACACACACACACACAGATTCATTAATGCCATTGATTATTCTACACACTCCAATACAGTAATGTAGGTGGCGATATGAGCCTTAAACTTTGTTTGTAATCCACTAATTAACACACAGAAGAAGACATTGCTTTTTCCAACATCGATCTTTTTCCCCGCAGAAGACGGCTAGAGTTGATCCAGAGTTTAATTGTTAGTAGGCTAGGCCTATTATGAAGTTATTACCGGTATTTATTCAGGGTTTTTACTGCATAGAGAAAGATTAGGCGCCCCTTAAATAGGTTTTAGCCAGCGCCACGTGAATATCACGAACGCCAAAACGTCTGCTGGCAGACACAGAGCTCTCCGTCCGCCGGAGCTGCGACTGCTGTCGGTCTGCGCAGAGGGCCGCACTGCCGTCTATCAGTATTAAATTGAGACGGTTTCATAACCTGTAAAAATAAAAACGTCTCGTGTGTCGCGTTAAATCCTTCTCAGTTTTCTATAGAGGTAAATATAGTATAGAATGGTTTCTGCACAGCAAGTGAATAAGAGACTGGTTTAATTTAGTGGAATATATATATTCAAAAAATTTAATAATTCTGGATTCGCTTTTAGTGAATGTTAAAAACGTAACATTTTAAACAAGGACCCTTTCAGTGTTCGGGCTGGTAAGTTGATATACCCCGAAACAAATTATCTGCTGAAATATAGACGTTTCTTTCGCCATGCAAAGTCTATGTGAAAAGTCTTTCTGGGCCATGGGGTGCAGTACCACCGTTATCCACTAAGCCCATGGTGGCTTTTAGACTCGGCGCTCTTCCTGAAGGCTTGGCCAGACCCACATCAAGATGTTGGGTCTGGGAACTCTCCATTGACAGGGCTCAATCCGAGGGGCGAGATAAACGGTTGTCTTTCAAACTCCCTCTGCATGCAATAGGATAGCGCTACAACCAGGCTGATCCTGCAAGAGATTATAAAGTAGTATTCACTCAGTTAAATTGCAGAAATCTACCACAAACATTCATAAAAACAACTGTTCAAATATATATATATATATATACATACATATACACACCCACAAAAATGTCTCCGGTAAGTAAAAACCTTAACCATCACTTAATGGCCTATCAAAAGACTACAACATTTTTTGTGAAATCAGAGATCTTTCTTACTGTGCATGCATTTTTTTTTCTCCCATATTTAGCTTTGCGTTCCCCCATGTCCACACCAAGGCCCAGTATTGACAGCTAGAAACTTTGTATTATGAAATAAGACATCCAAGGGATGCATATAATTCTCCCAGTCTCTGCGTGAAGTAATGTAAACAAAAAATAAGTATACGCAAATTACACACCTCTCCAAGTATGATGAAAATGTAATTTTTCTCTCTTTCCTCCAAAGCCAGATCTGCAAGGGGAGATTTCCTTTGAGTCAGTCTAAGCACTGTGGGTACTAGAATCTTAAAGCCATCTTATAATCTTCGGCAGATATTCATTCTGCAACACAGCACAAACAACAAACAGGAAACATGTCACAACATTATCATAGGATTTTAAAATTAAATTTCAAAGAGAGCCTTTAGTAATTTAATATGAACTCCAACACAAATATAGGGAAATAAAACATGTAGACAAACCCTGCATGGACTCTTACAATAAAACAATAGTCTTAAAATGTATGGCAAATTAACCATACTGTAACAATACTGTTACAGTAAAAGTCCTGCAGTGTAAATGTTACTTAAGCAAAAGTCTGTAAGTATTATCAGGATAATGTAGTTAAACATTAAAACATGTTAGAAAGTGTAAAGGATCCAACCAGTTGTGTGTTTAATGGACTAATCATCTCAGTTTACTTTAGAATCAAACATCAGATTTTATAAACTACATGTGTTCTGTGTTCTCTAAAGCTGTAACAGATGAATGTAGTGGAGTAACTAAAGTAACTAGTAACTAAAGCTGTAACAGATGAATGTAGTGGAGTAACTAAAGTAACTAGTAACTAAAGCTGTAACAGATAAATGTAGTGGAGTAAAAAGTAGAAAGTGGAATGAAAAGAAAAGACTCAAGTAAAGTACAAGTACCTCAACATTTAGACTGAAGTACAGTACTGGAGTAAATGTACTTAGTTACATTCTACCCCTGCGTTCGGACTACAAAGACTGTGCAAGATTATGCATTACAGTGTGTACACCCTAATGCATAATGTTACACTACATAAACTACCGGAGCCAGGTGAATTCAGATCCAGATAAAAACTTCTTCAGTAGTAACCTTTACATTTTATATTATTTATATGTCTATGAGATTATAGAGTTATTTTCTATGGTTCTACTTGGGCCTAATGTTATAACAATCACATAACATTACTGTTACCGGTACCTTGATTCCACTGTAGCCTTCTCTGATTGTACCGGGACAGTTACACATTTAAAAGGCACATTATGCAATCACGCTTCTCTATCATCCTCCATTTGGTCCGGACCTAATATCCATATAAAAAAACAAAGTAGGGTGCCCAGATAGCTCAGTTGGTAGAGCGGGCGCCCATATATATAGAGGTTTACTCCTCGACGCAGCGGCCGTGGGTTTGACTCCCACGTGCGGCCCTTTGCTGCATGTCATTCCCTTTCATGTATTCAGCTGTCTTGTCTATTAAGGCCTAAAATGCCCAAAAAATAATCTTAAAACACACACACACAATATTAATATAAGTAACGTTAGGCCTATCTTACTTTTTTTATTAATGATAATAATCGGGTTATTTTGTAAACAGCAGCTAGCTAGCTAACGTTAAATGTTAAGCTTAGCTAGCTACTCGAAAGGGAGGTTAACCGTTGGTCGGTTCTGTCAGTTAACGTTAACGTGACTGGTGTTGTAACTTGACGTTAGTCTTTGTAGATTAATTAACGTTAACATTACATGGTTTTACGAAAATGTTCTAAGACAGTTTGACGACAAAATAAAGAATAAATCATCATTTCAAACCCTCACTGGCTACCGATAGTCACATTCCGCCCAAATGGCTTTGCTTTACCATTAACATATATTTCAGAACAAAAGACTTTTAGGCGGCAAAGACGCTTTTTATCGTTCTCCTCTGACGCAGTCCAGCTAACGTTTTATAGCTAGCGTTAACGTAAGTCAGAAGAAAAGACTTTTCGGCGGCAAAAACGTTTTTTTCTCCTCTGACGCAGTAGTTTTATAGCTAACGTTAATGTTAGCTAGCTGGCTCGATGGTCAACTGTAGCTAAGTACCGTTAGCTAGCTAAGTACCATGTCGTAACATGTAGAATGGCAATATGGGACATAATACTGCTAATGTTTTAACTAACTAACCTGTTAACGTTAATAATGGCAATCATCAATGTCGAGTGTAGCTAGCTAATGTTGACAGAGTATGAACTTGGCTAGTGCTAACGGTAAAGTTAACTTCCAACTTTGAATATTAACACCACAAACACAGATTAAAAATGCACATAATTTACCTTTCAATTTACTTCGCTCCTCTTCAGTGACCCTTATTCCAAAACGAAGTAAGCCCGTGATTAAATCCTCCGTTGCTAAATGTCCAAGCGCCATCCTCCCGACTTTGATCGACACTGACGGAGACCGACAGTTGGATCACTCTCGATTCACTCATGTATCCTTCCGCCACGTGAATATCACGACCGCCAAAACGTCTGCTGACGGACACAGAGCTCTGCGTCCGCCGGAGCTGCGACTGCTGTCGGTCTGCGCAGAGGGCCGCACTGCCGTCTATCAGTATTAAATTGAGACGGTTTCATAACCTGTAAAAATAAAAACGTCTCGTGTGTCGCGTTAAATCCTTTCCCCCGTGTTTTGGTACAGTTCATTTTAACGCCTGATGCAAGCCACATGAGAGTAGCCTAAATATGAAAGTCAAAGTTGTGAGTGCTTTAGCGGCATTGACCTGACTGAGATGTTGTCTCGCTCTGCCTCTCTGCTGAGCCCCGTTTAAGTAACAGCAGCAGTTTAACTGTATTTCAGCGCTGAAGTATTTATGCTTCCGCCGAGTCGAGCTCTCGTTAGCATGTAGCTAGATCCTTTCAATAGAACACAACTTAAAGCGTTAACAAGTATTTGTCGGTTTCATTCTAATATAAATAGGGTAAAGGGTTTGAAAATTAAATTCTTCAATAGGCTACTGTTTGTGAATATAAATATAAATAATTACATAGGCTTACTCCTCATTAACATGATTAAAAATGATTCAAAGGGACACTTAACCAAAAAAACATTCTGATTTATTTTGCCATTGTCTACTATGTGAAGACATATGGCTACTCAAAGATAATTTACACAAGTTCAGATTATTATAGAAAATAGCACACTAACACATTAAAAGTTGCTGGGCAGAATTCAGATTCACTGTCCATCACATCAACAGTGTGTGTAGTAAAGATGTCCAGACGCTCATTAAACGATGCTTCCAAATGACACGTGAACAACTGAGGAACTTTTAATACATCTCACCGACATAGTTAATACGTCGCTGCGATGTATAGATTGCGATCATAATAAGACCTCCAGACGCTCAATAAACGATGCTTCATTATTCTTCTTTATGACCCGCGATCAATTGCAGACGAAGCACGAAGTCGTGCCGACGTATGTGTGCTTACTGGGTTAGAGCCTATTAGGAAAAAGCTTAACGTGGTTTAATGTACCTAAACAACGATCCATGATCACTAAATTTCTTTCTCATGTTGCTCCTCATAACCACTGAAAACTGTCAAAAAATCAAACCCAAAGTCCAATTATTATGGACGTTATCAAACATTAAACGTTTCTGCTTCACATTTTCAGCAGGGCAGCGGAGCGGCTGTGGGTTGACTCTACACGGTTCTCATGGGCTTTATAAGTCCTAACTTGAAAAAGCTTAACGTGGTTTAATGTACCTAAACATCAATCAATCATAACCAAATTTCTAGTTCGATTTTTTTGACAGTTTTCAGTGGTTATGAGGAGCAATAGGCCTATGAGAGAGACATTTGATAATCATTGATCATTGTTTAGGTACATTAACCAGGGACGTCGTTAGGCCTATTTTAGGGGGGCTGAAGCTACCCCAAAATGTTCCTAAGCCCCCCCAAATAATAATAAGAAAAATAATAATTTGATTTTTTTTTCGACGCCTATGCAACATACACCAGCCTTTCACCTCAACTAGAAACATTTAATTCAACCTTACCTATAAAGTAGCCCAGCCTATTTACTCTCAATAACTTTAAATCCTCTCCGCTTTTTTGATGTTCCTAATTCTAGCATCAGTCTTTATGTGTTTTCCTTATCCTTTGAAGCACATTTGATTCCATATTTTGTATGAAATGTGAAGTTCAAAGTCTTTAGGTGGCTTGTTGTTTTTGTAAGAGCTATGCAGGCAATAATGTAAAACTTTTGTTGAGTTCTCATATAAATTCCCTGTACACAGTTCGTGCCTGTTATCTCTAAAACTTTGAACTAAGATTGAGTTCTGATTTGTGTGTCTGAAGTTTATGACTGCTCAAAGATGAGCTCTCACTTCATCCCCTGCAGTGATGGTGTGGCACTCAGGAAAAACCTCTGCCTGTTTGGCGAAGAAACTATGAGGGAGTTTGCACACATTCACTACTCATGATGTAGCTTACTACAACTGAAGCCAAAGCTTATTTGTTCATGTTGCCCCATAGTAAGCATTACACATATCTGATGTATTTTCTCATAATGTTGTATAATGCACTGCTTTTAATGTTGCCACTGAAGGTTGTTTCGTTAAAATAAATCTCTGCTCAATAATAGTTCATCATTAATAACTATCACTTAGGCTAATAAAGGTTCCTTTTATATGCAGAATGTATATCAAAGTGTCAAACAGGTGCATATATGTGAATACATTTACTGTATGCTAGACAGGGTTAAACAACAGCTAAACAGTATCTTTTATCCACATGCAATATCAAATTCAAAATATCAAATGTATATTTTACATAGGCCTATAGTAATGCAGCGTTACTAAAAATGAGTCAGTTTTGCCCAAGTAGACATGAACACCTGTTTCTATGAAAGTCTTGTGTTTTCCTCCTAACCTCTAAAGAGTAAGAAAAAGAAAAAGGTTTTGGTAACCAACCCTACTCGTTGAGGGAAGTGAAGAAAATCTCAGTTGTAAGGTTAGTAGGCTAACTGTCTGTAAGAAACACAAAGGTGACTTATGGAGGTATTAATTTCCAAATAGGCGTATAAATTGGTGGTAGTCCGCTGCGGAAGACATGCTTGACTCAACCTTTATTGTGCGGTCACTTAGTTTACAATTCAAAGTTTATTAATACCCAACGCTGTCCAAACTGCTCCAAATTCCAAACACCAAGTTCATTGGGTACCAAGGAATACACCCGCCAAGTGTGAAGTAGATCAGATGAACAGTTTGAGATATTCAAAAGACAACCGGACACACACACACACAAACAGAGGGTCCTGCCATTTTAACTGGATAGCAGTTAAAATCACTGAGAAAGAGGAAATGGTTAAATAAAAATCTTGTACATTTTTCAATGTTTCTACCATTATGGACCATTGTAAAAATGTATGTAGCCACATCAATAAGTAATACAGTATTTCACAATTGCTAAAACACTAAACCCCATTCTCTGAACCCAATGCTCAGTGGCCTAAACCCATTTGTCGAATCAGTCACTTTGTAGGCAAAACCTTAAACAAGTTCAGGTAGTTAAGACACTGTTTGCAAATCTCATCCACTCTTTTTGCAAAACTCTAAACACATTCTCACTCACTAAAACACATTTTGCACTGTGTTGCAAAATGGTAAATACATATGGCAAAGGTTAAACACAGCTACAACACAGCTGTCATTGTTTACACAACAACAACTCAAAATTGTTCACACTTGTTTCTAATGATGTGATCAAATCAGTTGTCTAGAATATAAGCCAGTTCAGAGTACACAGGTGGCCCAGGTACGTTGAATGTTGATACCACAATGGATGGAAACAATGTGAGAGGCAGAGGAGGAAGAGGAGGAAGAGTTTGTGTAAGAGGTGGTGGACGAGGAGGAAGAGTACAAGGACAACAAAGAGCAAGACCAAGAATAGTAATCAAATTCGGGCAACTGTGATAGACCATGTTCTTGTTCATGGAATGACAATGAGGGAAGCAAGACAAAGAGTACAACCCAATTTGACCAGATTCTCTGTGGCCACCATAATCAGGACATTCAGAGAAGAGAACAGGTAAATGTATTGTTTTTCTAATTTGTGCGACTGAAAGTTTACTGTATACATTTGATATAGTACATCACTTTGTCAATAGAAAGGGGACTGGGGAAAAAAGAAAAACATATTTACAATACATTTTACATATGAATGTGATGTCCATTACTATTGTTTCTGTATGTATACATTTGTAAGAGCATTTTCCCTTTTGTAGAATTGCAAGACTACCAAATGAGGGTGGAAGGACTCCTTTGTTCTCCCAACAGCAAGAGGCTCTCATTGTTGATATGGTCCGTCAAAACAATGCCATCCGACTGCGTGAAATACAGCAAAGAGTTCTAGAAGACAATGTAAACTTTGAAGGAATCAACAGTGTCAGCCTTTCTACCATTGCCCGTGTCCTCCATCGCAACAGGGTACGCATGAAGCAAGTGTACAGAGTACCCTTTGAGCGCAATTCAGAAAGGGTCAAAGATCTACGATATCAGTATGTGCAAGTAAGTGTACACTTTCAGCACCGATGCTTACAGTACAAGTTTCTAGCCTACAGTTATTGTCCTATACTGTTACTGTAACTGCACTATATTGTAGTGTATGTAAATCAGGAGTGCATATACATACACTTTTGCAGAAGTATGTCTTTCTGTAACACTTACTAAACTATTTATTTATCTCTTTTATATATAGAGGGTGTTTGAAATGGATTCCATGGAAAGGCCCCATGAATATATTTTTGTAGATGAAGCAGGGTTCAATCTGGCGAAGAGGAGAAGGAGAGGCTGGAACATAATTGGCCAACGTGCCATTGTGGAAGTCCCTGGCCAGCGTGGTGGCAATGTCACCCTATGTGCAGCCATAAGCAATGGGGGGGGTTCTCCACCATCATGCAACCCTGGGGCCATATAACACTGACCATCTTCTTACATTTCTGGGTGGTCTTTGGGATGTTTTGTTTGAATGTGAGCAGCAGGATCATCAGCAGGCAGTGCATCCTGTCTATGTTGTGGTTTGGACAATGTCAGCTTTCACCGTGGTATCCGAATATGTGAGTGGTTCAACATCAACCAGCGATTCGTGAATGTTTGCCTTCCACCATACAGCCCTTTCCTCAACCCAATAGAAGAATTTTTCTCTGCGTGACGATGGAAGGTCTATGACCGTAACCCATATACAAGGGTAAATCTTTTACAGGCAATGGAATTGGCCTGTGGTGACATAGGTGTCGAGTGTTGTCAAGGCTGGATCCGGCACACGAGAGGGTTCTTCCCCCGTTGCCTAGGAAGGGACAACTTTGCATGTGATGTGGACGAAGTCCTCTGGCCGGACCCAGCACAAAGACGGGATGCTGAGGCAGAATGAGTCTCTCATTGACTTTGATTTTGCAATTGCACAATATTTTGTGTAATACGCTTTAGAGTTGTCTTTGTTCTTTGGGCTTACTTTATTTTCATGCTGAAAATACAGAAATTCAATACTGTATTACTTGCAGTACGTACTGTATGCAATATATTTGCTGTACTGAGTTGTGAATTATTTACTTTTATTTATGGCAAAAGTATTTTCTATATGCAATAAACATTTTTTCTCTGTAACTACATGCCCTGGACGCTGTGTTCTCAATTTTATTATGTAGTGTCTAATGAATGCTGATGAGTGTTTATATATTGACTGGCTGTGTTTATGTTTTGAAAGCATTGTTTGATTTTGAGCACAGATCAAATGGTTTTGAGGTAAGTGTTTGATTTTGCCAGAAAAGTCAGGGGTTATGTGAATGTAGTTTAAAGACTGGGTTTTGTGTTTAAAGTTTTGAGAATATGGGTGAAGGTTTCAAGAAATGTGTCTTAGCAATTGTGAAATACTGTAAGTGTTTCTTCAGCTACACTACAGGGTCCCCAAAGAACAAAAGAAAAGTTTTCAGTAAATGGCTGTGAATAATGACTTACAGTACTACTGTAGAAAATACACTTAGAATTGGCTGTAACCATCCCTTGTCCCTTTAATCAAGTGTAAGAAACCTGCGTGGACAGTTGGCTTTCCTGAGAAAAGCAAGGATGAGTGTTCAGAGGCTCAACGTGAAGCAGCTGAAAAATCACATCAACGTCTTGTATAACTGCTTCTGGCACTGATCAGACCAGGGATGCACCGAAATGAAAATTACTGGCCGAAGATGAATAACCGAACATGTTTTTTCTCGCATTTTTTTCCATTTATTTTGACAATGTTCTCAACATTGCATAAACTAAATATATTTAAAATGTGCTTTTTACTATTTTGTCTTGCTTTTCAAAGAAAAAATCAATTACAAAACTACAATATAAAAATATTTATTTAACAATGAACATGTTTTTAACATTCCAGCAGACATTATACCAACAAAGCACAAAATAACTTAAAAAAACATTAGTAAAATGAAAGATCTATTTATTTGGCCATCTTTGACCCCCTTTTATTGAAAAAACTATATTAGGCCTATGACTGACTGCTGAAAGAATGTAACGTACTATGTACGTGTACAACAAAAGTGCATTAAAAAGAGCGCAATAAAGTGGATGCATAAATAATCGTCCTAGAAATAAGTCTGGCCTACTTCTTCAGGAAAAGTGGCAGGTTCTTCTTTATGAAAAGTAGCTTCTCACATGAAAGTCAGTTTCTCGTTACGTGCGTAGCGTAGAGCGAGAATGGCAAGGTGCGTTTAGGGGGTAAATGAGTGTGTTAAGCAAGCAGAGCGAGGGGGGGAGTAACTAACGTACGTGTGCTGCTGTGTGAAGGAAAAGCGAGAGAAAAAAAGAGATAGCAAAGACGATGTAAAGTGGGTTAACAGTAAACAATTAAACAACAAGCTTCAAGACACGGCTTCATCTGTTGTTAATATTGCCGCATCCCGATCCCTGTCTTGGAACCCAAAACAGAAAAGGTGATGCAACATTCTTCTCATTAATGACATGAGATGCAGCGCTAAACAGTCTCTCGCTGTTGATGCTTGCATGGATCAGACAAGTAGATTGCTTTATTGTTATTGTTATTATTTTTGACAGTTTTGACAGTGCTTCCAAACTGCAGACATGTTTGCAGCATTTTGGCCTTTAATTGATAGGAAAGGGGGAAGCAAGAGAAAGAGAGGGAAGACAAGCAGGTCGGATTGGAACCCTGGGCCACTGCGGTAAGGACTGAGCAGTGGTACATGTGGTGCCGCTCTACCAGGTGAATTACCAGGGCGCCCCATGTTTGCCGCATTTATAAAACGTGCGCACCTATTACTCTACACTGGTTGCTATTTGAAAGCATCATCAAAAATGTAATTGTTCGGTAAAATTTAGAAAAGTAAAAGTCTTTTCATTTATTCGTCCGAACACAGAAAATGTTTTTTTTTTTGCTATTTTAAACCAAACAATTTCAGTTGCCGAACATTCGGTGCAGCCCTAGATCAGACCAACATTTACAGCACCTACAGTGAACCACAATAACTTTACCTTTACCTATAGCTAGAGTTGTGCTACAGGGTTGTGATTAAAAATGTCAAACACAATCGTCAGTCTCACCTCCAAACATAATAATAATAAAAACGGCAGATTCCTACTCTGCCCTACTAAGGCAAAAGACCTTAACTCGCCCGAGTGTGAAACTGAGAAAAATGACTTCAAAGTTATCTTAATGTCCTAGCAATTCAGTTATAGGTATAATATTGTAATTTTTACATTTTGTAGTGTATACCTGTATTAATCTATCTACAAAAAAAAAATTGAACTCAAATTTGACCTTTGACTGTATTCTGCCTTAGCATTGCCCACAAAATGACAATCGGTCATACCAAGGCAAAAAAACCTTAACTTCTATTTTATAGCACAATGTTATGATTAGAAGGATAACTTTTACTTAAAATGTAAGCAACATTAACTATATTGGACTCACTATGATAAAAATGGCTTCACATCTATCAACATCATATGAAAATTATATATCAAAACATTTTTTCTATATTTCATACTCATACTAGTACCACACAGGCAGTCGCATGATTGATTCACACACTCTCTCTGACAGATGTCAGAATTAATTATTGATTTTTTAATGCATATGTAGCATGTTCTTCTGTTTGGATATGAGGCACTAATTTAGACTCATTGCAAGAATAAAGACATGAACATAAAGATGGCGTCATTCACATGCATATTAAGCCACGTTGGTTTGTTTTGGTCTTATAATACATCCATAGATGCTCCAGCAGAGAGGATGGTTAGTTTAGCCAGCAGTTAAGTTTACCAGAATTTGTCCAAATTTCAAGATTTGTGGCAAACTAAGATAAACAGTTAGACTACAAACCGACAGCTTTTGTTTTAGCTTGTTTGTCAAAATTCGCTATTTAGAGTAGAGTAGAGCTGTGTTTGTGTAAACAGCGCGGTGGATGAGAGTGGACTGCGCCCTGACAGAGATTGAAATATATTGCTTATACATGTGTATGCCTGTAGACACGTGAGTGGGTATTGATACGTATTTACTTTAAGGTTTTATTGTAGCCTACTTACAGTAACGAGCGTAGCGGTATCTTTCCCAGTCAGGTAGCCTACATGCGCTGCGTTCCAGCGTCGTCCTCTGCTGTGTGTGTGTGTGCGTGTGTGTGCGTGTGTGGGTGTGTGTGTGTGTGTGTGCAGCTCGGGCATCGCATACATTTAGAGAGTAAGCCCTATACCTTAACTCAATTTGAGCATTCTGAAGCGCCATGAAACTAAGACAAAGAACCGTAACTGATGTTACGGTACTCTGCCTTGGCTTCTCTATGGCTTTTGAAGTTACGGCAAAGACAACACACAATTTTCTCCCCAAAACAATAAAATTGACTCAAGATATTTGTCCACATGATAAAGCAGATCTTTAATGTTCCAAAAATGACAATAACTCATTTTCGACCAAAATTGAGTTACGGTATTTTCGCTTAGCACGGCAGTACTGCTGTTCAACTTTCCATTTAGCAGTTTCGAAACACCATTGTAGTGAACCAGCAATCACAGTTTAAAGGGTCAGACTCCTGGCTTGAACTCAAAAGAACTCTTTTACTGCCAATCACACAGTAATGGAACAGATGGCTCGTTCTGAAATCAAACAGCCATTCAATAGTTCAAAAACAGAATTAACTGAGGCTGGGGGAATATTTTGCATGAAGTGACCTGCTCAGCAGCATATAAGTCAATATACAGAAGTAGAAAACTATTGCATCAGAAGAGGTGTACAGTATTTCATTAGACCGTGCTGCTTTGAGGAAAAACTTGCATGTATTGGTAAGTTGAGCAAGTACGAATGACATCTGGGGATTTAAGCATACTATTATTTATCTGCATTCTTCCAAAAAGAACATCTATTTTCAACTAAACATCTTTTTCTCCACTCCTTCCCACTTCATCCATTGTCCCCGCTTAGCTTACGAAGCTGTTTTGGCATAACTTACTGTTTCCTCCACTATATTAGAATCAATGCCAATTTCCCTTTTTGTGTGGCTGTTTCTTTGTTCCATTCTGATTTGGTTATGCCAAGATCAAGACCCCCATGACCTTGCGGTACATGCCCTATGATATGCCGTGTCTTCGTGCCAATTGTGCTTGCTGAGTTGCTTCTTATGGGTTCATTTCACACTCTGTTAGAGCTGCTATTCTTAGTGGCCTTATGCAGAGCATGCAATGCAGAGAAGATCTTTCTCTGCAGCTGCACATTTGTTTATAAAAGCTACGTGGTTGTCCCTTTAAGTAGGAACTGAAAGTCAACCCAATAAATCCAATGACAATGGCTTAGATCTCATTAAAGTCTCATTAAAGTCTTGAAAATGCAAAGTAGTTGAAAAGTGCATGCCAATATACATGTCAGAAATATTAGATTAGTTCTACTCACGTCCCGCGCTATCAAGGGAGGCCATCTTTCATTGTCTTTGCTTCTGCAATCTGAGCTTTGAAGATAGACATCAGTAATAGACCAACAGGCAAGAATTTTAAACCACGTTCTTGAACTCTTATCAGCGGAACAGTGTACCATAATAAAGCTGAAATTCTTTTAAAAGAAATGACATCCCTCCGTATTACCTGAAATTAAGTCACGCTAAGTGAGGGTGGATATTCCCAAAGTGTATCCAACCTTGGTTTAAATTTATCTTGGATTTATAGGGATGAATATTAAAGTCTGAGCTGACTTTTGTGTCCAGAGACTGAGGGTCTACATAGAGGGAGAGGAAGTAAAGTAGCTGAAAGGCACAGTGCCAACTCTAAGGGACTGTGATACTCCATGTTAAAAGGGGGGGGGGACTAAAACATTGGTAAGCAGAACAAATACAACATACTAACAGCAGTACTCTGTGTTTAGTACAGGTTACTGCTATTATTATTTTGTGCTATTTTTGGTTCTAGTAAAGGGTTGAGGTGAAGGGCTATGGTAATTAGGGGAAAGTTAGTCTGGATCAACGGAAGTACATTTCCGGGATGAAGCCTGACATCCGGTGCATGTCAGGCTGATTCCGCTCTCTGTGTGTTGCCGTTCTCAAAATTTCTTCGCTACGGGAAACAACATCACACATCGAGCTAGCAAGCTACATGCTGAAAATTGCAAGTTTTGATGAAAATTTGGATTGTGCAACAAGGCAGGCCTGCTTGGTTCTTTCGGTGAATGATTGTAAAGATTTGCAAAGAATATGTTTACGGCATTTACTATCTAACTGGAACGTTTTGGGACCGATTGGCGAGGGTTATATGGACGAAGCATACACAGCGATACACTGGTAGGAGCAAATAATGTTAAACAATGTATCCAGCTAATTTACAGTAAAATGGCTCACATTACTGTATTGTGTGAACAGTTAACTTAATTTAATATTTTATGTGGCGTTGTCTTTTGCGGGGTACAAATGTTCCACCAAAACAAGTTCTTACCTAGGCTATTTTGCAGAGCCACTGTCGCTGCGTCCGGAGCTTAGCTTGGAAGCGGTTTAAAGAAACAACCCAAAGCATTTTTTTCTCCTATCCTAGAATGTATCTATGGTGTAGCCAGACCTTACTCCACAGCGCTGTGGAGATACAGTAGGTCTGGCAATGCGAGACTAGAGGACAGTCAGATAAATGGTGTTCTATTACTTCATCTTGGAAGAGATGGGGACACAGCTCCAGTTCACTGTGAGAGCGGCTCTCTACTGACAGGGCCAATCGGTACACTGTACAGTCTCTCCAACAGCTGGACCCAAAAAGCCATTAACACAAATTCTTCCAACACGAAGCCTATACTGAAGCAAGGCCTGCATATCCAATTAGCCATTGCATGATACATCTACACATTGTTTACTGGAAGGTAAACCATCTAAAGTTCGTATGGCGTGTTCACGTCTGATCATATTTTTCATGAACATATACTGCAGCCTGGAGAGAATCCTTTAAATACAACCTTGCATTGTTTATATTTTAATATGCTAATGTTGGCATGCTAAACGTCAGCTGTTGATATCAATTTGAGATGATGGCAGTGTAAGGTATTAAAAAACAAAGTTATCAGTTATATTCACACTAATATAATATACATGCAGTGAGTTTTTGATGTGGGTGATACAATGAAATAATGCTTTTAAGTTGAAACAATAAAATCACATTCTTCTTTGATGTGAACACGTCACAAAGCAGGTAGTCAAGTAGACAATAAAGTGGGTGTGCAACACTTAAACCATTATAACTTAAAACGCGATAAAAGTTCAATCACAGCTATTCAAAGCTGTGGAACTCCAAAGTGACTGTTTCATTGTGTTCAAAGACCATGCTTTAAATTACTTTATGGATCAGTGTTTGAAGATTGCCTCAGCTTCAGTGTGTTTTTTAGAGCATTGCACCTGGCAAACTAGAGCTGCATTACATCAATGCAATTCAGAACACAATCGTTGTGATGGCAAAAACCCCATGAAAATTAGGTCTTGAAATTCAGTGGAATCGTCCTTAAAAATGTGCCCTGTGAAGTTTTCCTGTAACAAACATACGTTATGTTTTTATTCAGCGTTACTCAACAAAATGCACTGTGTATGCTTGAGGTCTAACAAATGTGTTGAGTGTGATTCCTTCCTCATAAAACATTTGCAAAGCCGATTTTTTATTTCCGTTTCTTTTAAATCCAGCATTGTTCACACCCATGGCTGCAACTAATGGTTATTTTCATTATCAATTCACACCAGAACCACCAGGCATTTTAGGGGTACTATAACCGCCAAACCCCACACCCAAGCTCAGCCGCTAGGCCACCCAAAATCCATATCACCGATTTATAATAAATTCCTAAAGCTAGCCTAAATCACATCTCAAAGTTTGATGATTATCCCATGCCCTGGGTTGAGGAAGTGGCTGTTGTGATGAAGAAGCCAAGTCTTTCAAGGAGAACCCATCATTCACCAAACTGCAATTTCCTAAAATAAACCCTCCTAGCCATTCCAGCCAGTCCAGAGAGAAACTTTCATCGGCTGCCTTTGTGTTTTTGATTATTAGATTGCACTTCTCTCACCACCTACCCATTGCCACACACACACTTTCAACGAGATTGTAGACTGTTGATTCACAGAAGATATGATGCAATTTCCTGACATGACATGAAAAGATAATACAAAGGCAAAACAACTTCTGCAAGAGGAGCTGATAGATATACGGTATAGTACTTATATGTCTGCTAATTCCTAAAAATATAATTGACCACTTTTGCTTGGTTTATTTTTGTAAAAGGAGACGGATACCACTGGGCGGCACACAAGGGCTTGCAACTGAACACCCCCCCCCACTGCCAGTCCTCCACCCCACTATGGCTTAATACTCATTCTTACAGGAACACTGCGGCTCACCAGCCAGGCCAGGGTGGGGGTGCACTGCAGCACAGAAGGCTCACTTCAACAATAGTGACTCAGATTTCCCTCTATTATCTTTGAGGAAGGACAACGATTTTGTTTCAGGCTTTTTCTTTGACATTGGATGGTGTATGAAACTCTGTGGCATCGAACATATTAAATAATAATTTGACAGCTCACATGATGTACAGATATCATATCTTAGCATTTATTAGATTAGGGACAGTTGGGTACAGAATTTATACCCAAAGACGCATGCTGCTATATAGTAGGCTTGGGTCTAAATATTCGACTATTTGGACATTCGTTCATTGGGTAGGTAATCGATTTTCAATTTTGGGATTCAAATATTCATTTTTTAGTTTTTCCTTCAATACTGTAATAAAGTTGAGAAACGCAACCCGACAGTCACAGAACCGGGGATCAGACTTGTCAGTCCGTTTTGAGGTGGTGTGAGAGTTCCTGTACAGTAAACAGGAAACATCACTGCCTCTATCGCTGCCAAAAAAAAGTGAGTGCCCCGAGTCCTGATCAGCCCCCCCCATGACTGCCACCCCCAAAGCTTCAAGCATTCACTATTGATTAGGGACTGTTCATTATTTAATTAAGGGGCCACTGGAGGAGTTTTGAGACCTTTAATCAAAATAGACTTGACCCTCCCTTCACCAGGATTACATTTTGGATGACCCTCCAAAATGATTGGGAGAAAATGGATGACAACCCCAACAACTTATTGTACTTGTTTGCGCTTGGCAAAGATGTACAGATTCCATTGTTTTTCTACAGCCATGACATACATGCCTAAACCTCTGCATTCTCATCTGATGTATCACACTCCTCTATTATGGTGTGGTGGCCATTTCAGCAGATTTACTCTGACTAACGTTGTTGTGGAAACACAGTAAGCATGGAAACTAAATGCACACTTCATGCATTACTGCATTACTTCAAATACTAAGTTACTCATCTAGTGAACTAGTATTCACATGAAATAAAACAATAAAACATTGAGACCATTCAGCAAAGCACACTGGGTAATTCAACACTGGTTGCTATGGACTCGTCACTAGGCTTCCTCAGTCATTGTATATTTTAGCATAGGTAAGCTTGCCGAAGCTGAACATTACCCAAAACTCCATTTCTCAGACGAGCGTCAATTTGGGAGCTTGCATGTTACCACTCCTTCCTTCTCAAATGCCTTGAAAAGGCTGTCGTTTGCACATTTTCACAAATAATCACAAATAATCACCGGGACCGAAAGGATATACCTCCCGTCTCATGTCTTCCCGGCTGCTGGCTGGTGCTGTCTGCGGCCGAGGTTCGGCTTTTCAAAAAAAAAGCTTGCATCTGGTCAGCTATGTTTTCGTACGGTGTTTTGGATGTTTTTGAACTAAGCAGTACGGCAATCTGAAAAGACTGAGAGAGCTACATGGAGCTACATGGATAAATATGCACTAAACAAGCCACTATGAAATTTTGCTCTACTCATGAATACAAAAGTTGGGTGACCCTTCCCCGTAGACAAAAAAAAATTGGATGACCCTCCCCTCAACAAATAATAAAAAGACATGACCCTCCCCTATTTTCCTCCGGTGGTCCATTTCATAAATACCGAACGGTCCCTTAGTACTGAAGCTTTGAAGCACAAAAAAATTGTATTTGGGACAGCCCAATAATATGGTCACCGTTCTTAACTACCAGTCTGTGTGCTTGTGTACACGTCGATACAGGTATCTGGATTTACACGTCTGTCTGTCTCTGCTATCAAAACAAAATCATATTGCCTCTCCTTCGAGACATAAAGTTGCCCATGCAGTTTTCTGCTGAAAGAGGTCTTCCAGCTTGGAGGTTAATCTGGGATTTGTGGGGCTATATGAATCAGCATTAAGCCCCTGACATTGACATAATAGTGAGGTTGCGTTCTCAGACACAGTTTAACAGGGTAATGGAGATCTCATTGCTGATGTCCGTGAAGCCAGTCTGGAGAAGGCCAAATTGCTGCAGTACTCAGTCTGCTGTCCTCATCAGTCCTGCTATCAGGCTGGGCTGACCCCCATCCCATATCACCCAGACCAACATCTCTGTTACCATCTCCTCAATTATGCTACTTCTTAAAAGTGAAAATAGAAAAAAATGAGCAATTTTAGGTTTTGACACTAATGCCATATTATTTTGTTAAAGAAATAATTATTAATATAAAAATGTCCAATTATAGTAAAGAAATTGCAAAGTGATTTACTTCACAATAAATAGACACCACATAGACATTCTATCTTTGTATTGTAATACATACAAGTTCCCCTTTCACGGTTTTTAATTTACCATCTCTACCGCTCCTACTATAAGCATTCATGTAGCAAGAGAAAAATGTGTTTGATCATACCACAATATACACCACTGTATATATTTGAAAGAAACTCCACTCAAAATGATAAAGAGATGTGACTGGCAAGGTCTTTCTGGGTGGGAGATCTCAAACTAATGCTGAGGTGGTTCGGTGGGAAAATGCTATGTGGGAGGTGCAGCGATTTTCATTTCCAGAATCAATTCAGTCAGCACTGTAGAGAGATCATGAACTCGCGGACAATTATCCCACTGATGCCAAGAAGAGTCCAATCATGGCTTAGTAATGGTGTTCCCTTTTTATTCTCTGTGAAAAGCCTCAAAACATAAGCTATAATCACTCTCACACAATTGCAGCCTAGCACCTAATTTTCCTGAATGGTCTCCTAAATTTACCAGAGGTTAAACTGGACATTTACCCTCTTGTTTTAATTTGTCATACCTGTGAAAGGAACGTGGATCATTTCTTAATAGGGGATCTAAAGCATTAACAGGCTTTAATTAAACTCTAGAAAAACAACTCACTATGCAACACAGGTATACACTCTCCTGAAAACTACTGAAAAAGATGCTTATGTGATCAAAGTGGTTGGCATCTAACAGAGGGGTAGCCATATGGGAACCGCCATGATGAAATTCTGTGCCCCTCCAACATTTTTTCTTCATCTAATTAATAGAAAATGTGAACCTAAATGTGTACTTAATGCTGCAATTTATATGTTTAAAACTGAATTATAAAATGTGATACAATATGTCATTGCTTAAACATTCTGTGTGTCCGACATTCAGGTTATAATAACGATAACTTAAAGCAGATCACTTGCTGATCGCTTTGCTATGCAGTTATGAAATAGCTTATAAAAATGGGCATCACCACTTGTTTTACAGTAGGTGTGTGGCCGATGCTGGGTCATTTTTTTGCTGCAGATTAATCCGTAGGTTGCACACATCCTTGAGTCTATACGTATCGGTTTTGGCAATTACGCACAATAAAAACCCACAGCCCACCCATCAGAATGGTAGTGTCGAACATGAATCAAATGGAGATCTCAAATTCTGAATTTGGGGTTGAAAAAAAACAACGAGACAATGTGATTAAAAGAACACCCAGCATTGGCGATATATAGTTGCTTTTTGATCTTATAATGCATAACCAACTAAAACTGACCATAAAAATTCAAATTCAACTGCATTATTCAATTCACATTTGTTGCAATCGCCAAACCATCTTGATCAAGAGTTATCCCCAACAGACAGGCAATAGGAATGAATCATACTTTGTAAATAAAAGTAAAATGTAATTAAAAAAACAAAAAAACCCCCAGAAAAAATAGTCACTTTAGAACATTTTGTAGAACAGTGGACATCTGCTATGGAGTTTGTGAGATCTGATAGCCAATGCCCCTGGCTTTAATTAGCTCACAACACTGGGCATAACCATTACACCAATTATCTTTCTTCAGGCATCCACAGGGAGGAAATGTTACCCATGGCATATTCTCTATAGGGGATGCTTTGGCAGCGGCACATCTAATTACACCTATAGGGAGAATCTCTTGGATATCAGAATGGTCCAATTTATGCTCATACTAGCCAATTAATAGCCCCTGTATGCCCATGGCAATGACTGAGCATTTAGTGTTATTAAAAATACACAAAGTACATGTGTCATGAATGTATTATGTGTTGAGTTACGCCTACTGTGGACTGTAGACTGAAGTGTGACTGAAGCATATAAGGCTTAACCTCATCCTCTCAACCCTATACTCCGTGTGTAGTGTTTAATTGTATGAATATTTCAACAGTTACTGCAAGTCCTTTCACATGTTGTATCAGCAAGATCGAAGTTTTTAGACACCCACTTGAATAATTCATTTTAACACAATTTCATGCAATCCTCTGTGTTTCACGCAGAACTTGGATAATGGAAAGCCCATAAGACATCAATGGGCTTTTTACTGTATTAATACCTCATGTTATCCAAATTCTACCTATGAAGATTATCTCTTTTCTCTATTTCCCTTTGAGAAACTGAATCCCCACAAACAAACACAAACTCATGCATATTCTATAGTGAGTGAGCCACGCATGGATATTCACTCTCAAAGGTCAGTAGAAGATCTGTCTAATATACTTGTTTCCAAATTGCCTATTTGGCCCAAACAACAACATGGAAAATAAGAAACACAGTATTTCACATTTCAATACACCTCATGTAAAGATGTGAGTGGAAATGTGAGCTGCAGATTAGACCTATACACTTATTTCAATATTTTTCCATTCAAAGTAATCAGAGATTAACTTTTCAAAAGGTCAGTTGGAATAACAGCCTACGGCAAACTTGAGGCACACCGTTTCAGGAGGGTCCATGTTCAATAATGTATGAATGCATGCTGTTTCATTAAAATATATCCCAATTCAGTGATGTCTTTGATGAATATCCCATTGCTGAGATAACCCTTTTATGCAAATAAAATGTCAGTGTTTTGACGTTTTTTTGGCCAGAATTCAGAGTGAAATGATTCAGTGCCCATTTTACAGCTGGGCAGCTTTGAGACCAATTGCATCCCACAGTCAGCCTGCTCCCCGTAAAGCGGGATGGCACTCCCAGAGGCATAGCACAACATTCTGGGCCCTGTAGAAAGGCATTTTCTATGGGCCCCTCCCCGCATCCGCAGCTATTCATTCTAGCATCTTTTTGGGCCCTCCTCACATGAAGGCCCTGGGTACTCAGTTCCCTTTTTCCCCCCAGTCCGACGCCCCTGGGCACTCCAGAGCTGTTTCAGCATTACTGATGATCATTCTGTGCTTTGTCATGCACTTGCATGCAAGATTGGGACAGTCGCTAATTCATGATAAAGCTCATACATAATATATGTCTGTATTCCTTTGATATAATAGTTGACTGTCTAACTGCAGTTACTACCAGTCATCAAGACTAGATGGTGATAATCTTTGCTGGGTTTTCTTTTTATTTAGTTATTAAGTTTAACGTGCTATGTGATATTCCCCTTAACCATTTCTTTATGAAAGTATTTTGCAATGCACTTTGCTTTAGGTCCGCTGGTATGTCAGTTTATCCATATGGGTAAGGGTCATTTTTATTGAGTCTTTCAGCTGCCATGCTAGGATGAATGCAAATAAAAGCCTCTGGAAACTCAGAATATAAATGAGAATGCTTCAACACATGCGGAAATTATACATTTTAATATTTTTCCCCATACAGTTTCATGGTGCCCTCCTAGACTTCAGATTACCGACAGGCCACTTCATTTCCAGATTTTGAGTGAAAGCAAGGTGGCAGGCCTTACCTACAGCAGGTGACCACAGGTCATCCCTTTGATAGAGAGGGTCATGGTCTCACCTGCTTCACCCTGCCACTTGGCAGCCTGCCTTTTTCAGGCGCATGCTATAGTTTTTTTACACTCCTGTCTTGTGCGCATGAGAGCTGACACTGAGGCCACTGGCCCTTACTTGTTTGTTTTCAAAGCAGTTGCCAGAGTTAAGTGAACTCTAACCACTGAATAAACACAGAAGTAGATGCACATTCTGTAAATATTAGAAGCAAATATGAACATAAAGCATGAAGGTGATGTTACTATAAACTCAAACGTACTGATACATTTAAATCTTTGATAAAATAGTGGGTCTACAATAAAATATGATTGCGTGTTTAACACGGAGACATATGTGAATTAACTTCAAGTTCGAAAGTAACTTTCTTGATTGGTCAACAAGGAAATGAAAATGCAAACTATACAATATACCTGATTGCTTCATGGTCAATTAAGGCTTAGGGGGAACAGATGAAATCAATGCTGTTCTTCCAGAGGATTTAATGGAGAATTAAGACATGTTAGGAAATGTCCAACATCTCCCACCATTAAAAACTTTAGGGCTTGTGTGGGAGTCTGTGTAAATAAAAGAGGGCAATAATAAGCTCCCTAGTCCTGATAATTGCAGTCAATTTAGCTATGAGTAGATGTGAGGGTGAATGGAGCTGGTGTTATCTACATGGGACCAGCCTGTGATAGTAACGCCCCAGTCCCAGGGTCCTGGGAGACTAATAACACAGTAGGATTACTGAGCGCTCACTCTGCTTGCACCAAGGACATTTGCCAATAACAACTTTATCTGTCTCCTCCATACGCCTTGGGTTTTGGCATTTGTAACTGCTGGAAATTAAGAATCGCTTTGTTTTGTCTCCAAGCTGGGGATGGCTGACTGTGGCTGTAATCAAGACAAAAAAAGATTATTTCAAAAACCTTTTTGATAAAACCTTGCGCAATTTCATCATGTTACTGTCATTTTGCCAAGTCCTTATCAGTTGATTAATCAGGGAAAGTTGTCTGCTGAAGACAACCATTTGAGGTTTCGAAGGATTTTCTGTGACTGCAGTCCTCATCCTTCACAGGGATGTCATTATTACACCACCTGCTAGCCTATTAATGGGGGCTGACAAAGGCCTACACATTTTGATTTGCACAGATTTAGCAAAGCCATTTTAACCTCCATCATTTTATGCTTGTGTCTCTTACCCATTCCTGTCATTTTCCAAGCTAAATCTCAATGGTTCTGTACTTCTAGATGTGTGATAGTGAATCTATCATACGTAGGGTTGGGTACCTTTCACATCTGAACCAATATCAGTACCAATACCAGTATCTGAAATTCGGTTCCCGGTACCCAACAATACTTTTTTCGGTACTTTCCCTCTGTAATTACAAAAAAAATATTTCAGTTGTAAAAATAATTCTGAACCTATTTATCCTATTTACTTAGAACATTATGTTATTTATTTAGAATATTTTACACTGACAGAAATTAAACAAAAATAAAAAATAAAACCCCTCCCTCTCTCCTCCCAAACCCGTCCCTACAACCTATTAAATTGAATAATTATTAATTTCTTACTCACTGTAACTTTTATTCTTGTATTTGTATATTATTATATTTTAGCCTGTTTTATTTTCATCATGTCTGTTTTTAATTGCTCTTTAATGTTTCATGTAAAGCACTTTGAATTGCCTTGTTGCTGAAAGGTGCTGTAGAAATAAAGTTGCCTTGCCTTACAACCTCAGTCCCAGGGCATATAAACCACCGTTGTGCCTGCTTGTCTCACAGGAAGTGTAACATCAAGAACAGCACCGCGACTGCTTTCGGCTCACCATTAATAGGCTCTTTCGAGATGAGCCAGGTCTGCGCTGAATCGATCACCGGCGATTGCCACCCAACGCGTGCCGGCTAGACATGTGTCCGACCTGATCCCGACTTGCTCCGACGTCATGCACACGTGGGCAACGATAACCTCACGAGATTAAGGCGGCTGCAGGTTTGAGACGCAGGCAGCGCAGTTGCTTTTCACCGACTGCAAGACCCAGGCACACAGAGGGCATGATGGGAAACGCCGGCCTCTCAGCTGATCTAACAGCTGATTGGTTCAGAATCGACTCAACGTGATGACGTTTTATACAAACTTTTTATAGTTTTTGAATTGGAGGGAAATTCAACTGCTATTTGTCTGATTTAAAGACTTATTCTGTACAAACCACATGTTGTGTGGCTGATAGTGACGTTTAGAAGTCAGAGAGACTAAATCCATTCTGATTACAGATCATTTACAGTGTGTTGTTAAAATCAGCAACAGATCGCAGGTAGAGCATTTTGACAGCTACTCTGTCATAATAAAAACAACTGGAGACTTGTGTACAAGCTGATATATGGGTCTGATAACATTTTATTAAATCGGAATCGGACCACAGTGTTTCTGTCACTTCCTGTTCAGCCTGAAGACTGCTGGAAACTGTCCGAAACTTGAGAGCGGATTTTTGTCACCACCCCGGCTGCTGCCACCTGCTCTCGTCCACTTTACAGGCGAGGCGCAGTTCATCTCGAACGAGCCTAATGTCATATCACAGTGAATGGTGTCTGCGTGAAGTTTTGAAAAACTGTAACCACACTTGAAACCACTTTATCGGCATCGCCGTGACTCACTGTAACTTCAACAAAACTGCAGAGCTGACGTAGTTTACTCCGTCCGCACCTCTGCTTGCGCAGGCGCGCGCGCGTGTGTGTGTGTGTGTGTGTCGGACCTCTGCTCTCTGTCAATATGCAGAGAGGACAGATAAGCTTGCACTTACTTTCAGGTACCGAAATTTGGCACCGTTTGATTTTACATGAACAGATACTCGGTAATACCGACGTGATTCGGTCAGCACCGGTAAAAGTAGAGGGTTCGGAACCCAACCCGAATCATACATATATTATATTTTCGGGTTTGGTACTTTGAAGATGTTAACCTCAGTTTGGAAAATTATAATTTTTCACTACTTTCTGAAAGGTTGTAGACAATAGAATTATTCTATTGATCAATTAGTCAGGAAAATAATCAGCAGGTAGATCAATAACGGAAATGACCCTGTAGTTGCAGTCATAGGCTCCATCTAAGAAATTTAGCACCATGAAGATTATTTCCATAATGCTGTCTTAACCCTCTTGATCATTCAATTCAATTTTAATTCAATTTTATTCATAGTGTCAAATCACAGCAGGTGTTATCTCAGGACACTTTACAGATAGAGTAGGTCTAGACCACAGTCTATAATTTACAAAGAAAAAATGTACAGTCAAGCCCTGTTCATATTAATTAACAAACTGGACTTTGGGGTCTAGGTCCTGGATGTGAAAGACCCCTTACTGCATTATATTCCATTATATTTTTAATTGTTACCTGCTACCAACATTTTGTGTTTTCTTTGACATTCTTTTTTCACCATGAATTGGTGCCTAAAAATGTATCAGAATGTAGGAAATGAAGTCTTTGACGCTCAATATTTCCAGGGGAAGGACCCCAAGACCCCCCACTTAATGTGTCCCCTCAAAGTTCTGATCCAGGAAAAACCCTGCAACCGGAGCACATTTCCCTGTAAAATACATAAAAAACTCTTTGCTCTTGTTGCAAAGCACGTCTTCTTTCCACTTCCTACTTCTCAGGCTCTATTGCATACTGGTGCCAAAGAACTAGTGCTATCCTCTCACACTTGAGCAAATGCAGATGTTCCACCTTTAATTTGTGCCATTGTGCCACACTGCATGTTAAGAAAAATGTTGCCCCTCTTCCCTGAAATGAGACAGATGCTCCTGACATTGCTGCACTATAGGGAAAACCTGACATTAACACAGTGTTCTTCAGGGTTGTGTTTAATATGTATAGGAGCCCTTTTCTCTTTTAGCAGACACAGCCTTCATTGGTGTGCCTCACCGTCTCACTAGCTTGAAGAGAAAAATTAAAACACTGACCCCCATCCAATAGCTAGCATGCACAGGCCTGAGGTGATGAAGTAAAGCACATACGGAAATGTTTTTCCTGTCGGATGGGTTTAAATCTGTTTAAACATACTTATCTCTCACGTGTCAAATGTTGGTGTAGAGTTCAAACCGTGTACTCAGCTTTGTTTCTCACAGGCTAAGCTGAGTTTACAACTTAATTGCTTCCTAGGGCTCATCTTCTCTAGCTAAAAAGAAATCAAATGGATCTCAATAGACAGGTCTCAGATTGCCCCCACCCCCCCCTACTCCCAATTAGTTTCCATAGAAACCATAGCTGCTGTTACACCCACTTTTTTAGGAACAGTCTAGAGCAAAACATGTCATGTTGTGCAAATCTATGGTCAAACGTTTATCAGAAAACACACACACACACACACACGCACACACACACACACACCGACACAGACACACACACACACACACACACACACACACACACAGACACACAGACACACAGACACACAGACACACACACACACACACACACACACACACACACACACACACACACACACACACACATTTCAGTACAATTACAGTTAAAAATGACATACACAACTGCCATAAATGATTGTAAGGCTACCCTAGATGTGACTTAGTGTGTGGCTAGGCTTCCTTGTTACAGGCTGAATAACTTCCTTTCAATTATAGTGACATAACGTAAAATGCCTCAAGATTATAAGAACCTGAATAAAGTGCTGGAGGTTCACACAGTAATGTATAAGCCATTTTTTGTCTCACACTGAACAGGTAGTGCAGTGAGAACTGGAGCTTTTTGTCATTTCAGTTTGATATGAAACTGATGGGCACAGATTTCATAGTAATGACATTTATTACACTGCAGACCACTTTTGGCAGTATATATAGCAGTACATCAAAGGGTAGAATGTAACAATTGAGAGTGGGCATTTATATTCCATGCATAATATGAATGTTTGTACCTGCTTCAAACAAAACCTGTCACCTCATGACAGTCTGGGCTACTCAACAGCCCAGAAGCTATTACTCACTGCAACCTTCCAACCTGCTCAAACATCAGCAATTAAAAACAGAACAGCATGTGGGTTCAGAGTAGCTGAAAAAGTGACAGTGGCTGAATGTTAGATAGAGAGGAGCTGCTGAAAAGTGAATAGCATTGTACAGATGCATTACATAACAAATATAAAAGCGTGGCATGAAAGAGACATTGTATGATGGCATTAAGAAACACAGAGATGTTAGTCGTGACTGGCTTGCCCAGTCTAAGAGCTGATGGGGGCCCTGAATACTGAAGCTCAATGGTTATTTCAGTGTTGTTTCCATCGGGGATGGGTCTTAGCAACCTGCCACAGGACATTATTTCATGCATCACTGAGCTGCCTTGAAACTAATGCAGCCAGTTCTTGATTTTTTTTTTTTTGCTTCTGCAGAGCTGAGTTTTTATAGAATATTTTGATACTTTGTAGTTCGATTTGTGTAACCTCAATGAACCTTATCCCTGTCTAAACCTGTTGGCAAATAAAAAAATAAAAAAAGTTTAAAAACTTACAATGAAGATTTGTTATTCATTTGGTATCAAAAAGAAACATGTAGTAATAGCACAGCACTGGAGACTGAATTCTCCACTTGCTGCACAATGTGGAAACAAAGACTATGTGAATTAGCATTTTGCAAGTCCTTTCTTTAAACTGTGAATGCCATTATAACACTGGAAAACAATGGACCTCTAGGAACAATGGTTTCAGCAGAGTAGCTACACATAAAACTATGTTGAGACCTGTAATGTGCTTGTAATCGTATGCTGTCTTGTCCGGTCCCAATTACTCCATATGAGCCTGATTAAAACGTGATGCTGATCTTTAGCCTTTACCAAACCACTTGGATATTTTTATAGCACAGAATAATTAACTAGTGTGGCAATTTGTATAGTTATTTATTCTGTGAACTGTGGTCATTGCGTTATTGTCACAATGTTTTTTATCTTGACAATACTCATTAGCTCCATCCTGATCCACAAAGAGATATTCAGTGTGTTCTGCAACCTTTTAATATTATGGCAAAAAATAAACTGGGAAACCCAGTATGAGATAACAAGACAAATTTGTTGTGAGAGTTTAATGGTTCCAGTTTCCCACACTGGCATCATTAAATAGAGGAACACGGTCCGGACCCGGACCAAGTGACCAATTTCTGATAAATTACTGAGAATAAACCATAATCTGAATAATTGTGCGTAATGCCACTGCAGGCACGGCACTGGCTGGCTGAGTCCTTCCCGAGTAATGCTGTTAGTTTACGAAGTGCTTTATTTGATATGCAGCAGAGTTTTCTATGAGCGGAGAATGCATTTTAAACGTCAATATTGCAGTCGATCATGTTCATTTAGTTATGGGAAGCCAAAATCTCGATCAGGATTATTCGATTAATTGTGCAGGGCTACTCTCCTGTACGTTCCTTATGGCTGAACCAAAGTAATTGAAAGAGAGTCCCTTTAAAAGGACACAGGGCTGGACTAATTAGATGGTAAATTGTAACGGATGTAAAAAATGTGTGTAACTGCGTTGTTTTTACTTTACTTGAAATGTAGGCCTTAAGTTTATTGTGCAAGGACTAATTTTATTTATGGTAAAAGATAGCTATTTGTTTTCCATAACCATACAACTTCTTCTATTCTTCTTTTTTTTAAGTATTCTACTTTAAAAATTGACAATAAATATTGTTGAAATTTTATGGAAATGCAAGTTGTTGATTTTATTTGATAGACGTAGGAGTAGGCTATAGGAAGCAATTTAGACATTATGGGCCCTATCTTGCACCCAGCGCAGCGCAGCGCAAAGCCCAAGGCAAGTGTCTTTGCTAGTTTAAGACCGACACAGTTGTCAATTTCCCGTCCAGCGCCCGCGTCGTTTAAATAGCAAATGCATCTGCGCCCATCTTTGCGCCCATGGGCGTGCTGGTCTTACAGGGAGGTGTGTTCAGGTGTATTCTTGGCGTATTGCTATCTTGAGACAGCGGGAAGCCATTGACCAACAAAAACCTGTTCTAAAGTCAATAGCGCAGCATTTCATTGTTATTTTAACAGCAAATTAGTAAAATGTGCCTAGGCTTATGCACAGCGTGCGCACACTATGCTTGTTACACACACACAGGGAAGCGCAGCAGCACACAAACATGCAAAAGATTACAAATAAAAATATTACAGTGCAAATCTGCCATCATAATAGCAATGTGCCAAGGTACAAACACGCCTGGCTTTTAAAGGGAATGGGAGATGACACTCTGATTGGTTTATTGCATGTTACGCCCAAAACACACCTATGATTAATGAAGCCACTAAGTACAACCCTTTTGAACCATGCACCCGGCACACGGACCCTTTTTTCTGCCGTCAAACTAGCAAAAGTGGATTTGGACACGCCCTAAACGCACCTGCGCCATTCGCTTCATGCCGTGCGCTTAGATCGTTAAACTAGGGCCCTATGAGGTCCAGACCTTTGAATTTGAATTTAATACCCTTGCTTCCATGCCTATGATTTTAAAGCTAAAATTGTGCTTAAAACATGAAGCTTACTTTACTCTAAATATACAAAATCAAACATTTACCCAATTATAGTTTATACATTTGTAACCCACTCGAAAAATAGCCTACAAACAGGATTAGGTTATTTCTAGTTTAATATCTAATTTCTTGATTACTTTTAGTTATATTTTCTCTGCATACCATATTTGGCCAGTAGGTGGATAGAGGGGAAACTGCTACACTGATTCTTAGAGAGAAGAAGAAAATCGTAAACAGCAGAACGATAGTGAGCTGAAGTCATATTTAGATTATCCACACTGAGTAAAAAGTTAAAAAATAACATTTAAGAGCTACTTAAAAAGGTTTTTTTCCCACCAATCCTACTTCTAAGGAAGGAATAGCAGAGCAAAGGGTCAAAATTACGACAAGGAGTTTACTTACTTGTTTTCTTTTTCTCCGGTTTTACACGTGTTCTCACGGTTTTACCATAGACTGTATATATTAGTGGACAACGCATCCGGTTCAGCAAAATGCGGCAAATGCGGAAGTGCCTTAAACCTGCATTCTATCTGAACTCCAGCAGGGGGCGACACGTGCGGTTGCAAAAAGGAGGTCCGTTTCTATAGAAGTCTATGGCGAAATGACCCACTTCTCACTTGATTTATTACCTCAGTAAACATTTCAATTAAGAGTTTATATTCTCAATCGCTAGTTTTAAGTCTTCTGCAACACAGAATGATGTTCATTTTTTGAATTATGGTCTCGTTGATTTTAAAATCGGCGATAAAGCGGGGGATGTTTTAGGGCGTGGCTATGATGTGATTGACAGTTCGCGGCCTGTCAATCATGACAGAGGTTTAGCAAAGCTTATCCATGGCATGTAAACTTCACTTTGGGGGTTGACCAGCTTTCGTCTTCGTGACTGTGACACTTGGTCGCCTAATAATGTCTTGTTCAACGTTCGGTTGTACGACAAGACACTCAAAGGAGTTGGCAGTTCAGTTTTTCCGGTAAGTAACGTTACATTTTGTTTTAATACCGTTTTTTGTTAGCCAACGTTAGCATCCCAATGAATATCAGTTAGCTAGCTAGATTGCACCTTGCTAACCAAGCTAGCGGGCTAACTAATAACGTTATGCAGACCAGACCGTATAAACGGATTAAAATTAATATATTTCACGTTACAGTCGTATACAGTAGGTATGCACAACGGTCTCGCCGGTTATCTGTTTTTAACCATATGTGATGTTATTGCTAATCGATGCGCATGTAATGGTAATGTTAGCTTAAAGTCAAAGCCTGATATAGCTAACGTTATAGTGCAAATTCATATAAATCCTATTCGTACGGGATTAGAATCATTTTGGGACCGCGTGTGATTTAGAAAGTACCCCCTCACATCTGAGTTTTGTGTGGGGCATTCGCACGGGACAAGCGGAGATGCTTTTACTTGAATATACTGAAATATATGTACCCCGCCCGAGAGTTGGGCAACGTTACCCGGAGGCGCCCGAAGGACAGGCACAGACACCCACACAGCATCACCGTCACCCTCACCTCGGACAAAGCCGCGCTGGAGCGCGTCGACGGACGGGGCAGTAGGCCAGAATATCCGTTTTTGCAATAAAATGTCGCACATGAAAATATATATATATATTATTGTAAAGTTACATAAGTGTTCTATCTTGAAAAATCTTCAGTTCTGCAGCCAAATGTATTGTATAAAGCACCAGGTTCAATATTCTTTTCTCAAAATTCTAAATACATTATTTCAGACCGTTAATGTACCTAACAAGCATGCTGCAGGAGTTATTAACCACTGTTGCTGATGCTGTTACACTGAGGTCTTTCTTCCACTTACTGTAGTTGTGTCTGCTAATCTATTTGAACCTTCTGTCAGCACATTAGTCTGTTTTAAGATGAGTCACATACATGTTACAATCTATATTTACAAATTCTGTTTATTACTAAAATGTACATATCACTAAAAAAGTGTTGCATACAACACACATTGTCTAAGATAAATTTGACATGTAGGAGTATGTTTACTTAATACTGCATGTCCTCAACTGAAGCATGCCTTCATGTACAAGCTCATATATTAATATAATTCATTGTGATCTACCATGCCTTAACTACATGTTTGTCTTTACAAAGGTATCCACACTGAAAACTGAATGACCAGAGCCAGAAGGAAGACCTGGTGTATAGAGCAGCGTATTTGGTGCCAATCATCTTGTTGTGGAAAACAGATTGCATTGACCACATCCAAAGTTCTCAAATGTGTTCTGATTATAACGATGCCAGAAAATCATTTTCGGTTCAGCTTCTTCTGCTGAAAGGACAGACCAACTTTTAGCACTTAAGCAGTCATTGGTATTTAGAGGTTTAAAATGTGAGTCCTGTAATAGATGTGTCCTCTTGTGTTACTGTTAGGCCTGCTGCTCCTAGGTAGCTTCTCTGTCTCTCCTCCCTCCCTCTCTCTGTCTGTCTGTCTCTCCTCCCTCCCTCTCTCTGTCTGTCTCTCCTCTCTCCCTCTCTCTGTCTGTCTCTTATTGCAGGAGTGGAGTCTAGAGTGTGGGAGTCTGGGTTCCAGCTGCCTCTCATCTACCACAATCAACCAACAATTTGTGATAATACTTTTGTTATAATGAATTTGCAATAACCTTACACAGATTAAACAGCACCTAGTGCATTTTCAATTACCTACTAAACACTTGACTATGTATGTCAAAATAAATATGTCTATAAATTAATCTAAAAGGATTTTGGTGAAGTGTTTTCATGGTGATTAAAATTGACAAGTACATAAAGACACACAAGAAAAGCACAAACTACATTTCCCTGATCCTTCTTTGTCAACATTCAAATATGGTAACATTTGAGAAATCATATTTTTGTTGATTAAAGCCAAAATAGACACTTTTAATCAATTACAAATTCTATCAAATTACCAGTGTCTTCTTGTATGACTACAATATTGTGTATGTTCCTATAGTTGCTTCAGAAAAACAAATGTAGCTTTAGAAAGACCTTTATTTCACATTGAAATGGGCATTAACTACAAAAACTACATAAACCACAAACACTGGCAATATTTTTAAAGTGCCCATATTATGAAAAAAACACTTTTTCTGGGATTTGTGGTGTTATGTTGTGTCTCTGGTGCTTCCAAACACATACAAACTTTGAAAAAAATCCATCCATGCTGTTTTGAGTGAGATACAGTTTCTGAATGTGTCCTGCCTTCAGTCTCTGGGTGAGCTGTTCAAAATCGGCACGGCTTGTGACGTCACAAGCCGAAACGAGCAGGCTAACCGCAACCATTAGCTCGTAGCATGCTAATGCTAATGCTAATGCTAATGCTAACGCTAGCATGCTAACGCTAGCATGCTAACGCTAGCATGCTACCTCGTTCTCAATAGCAATGCACTGCTACAACACACACAAGTTCACCATAATCTACAAAAGAACTACTTACATGTGCGCCCTCATTTAGAAGTCTCCCAGCTAATCCTGCCTTGTAACTGACCGAAGTTGTAGAAACAGCCTCTTTTACTGTCTATGGAGCTAGCTAGCTGACATGATCTACATCTGAGCTACTGGGCATGTGCAAGTGCAATCAAAGATAGTACAGAAGAAGAAGAAGAAAAGAGGTCTCACTCTGTAGCTAAAACAGAGACCAGGTGAAAAGAGGATCTGCAGCAGTGAGAGAGAGCGGTGCAGTACAACAAAAATATGGTGTTTTTTGAAAATGAAACCATGTAATCCTATTCTGGTACAACCTTAAAATACAATTATGAACCTGAAAATGAACATAATATGGCTGCTTTAAGATTATGTTAGGGTTAGGGGTTAAATTGATGAATTAAATAATGTAGTTCACCTTTTACAATCCGGTGTACATTCCACACATAAAACACTGCTGTGGGTCAAGGTAAGACATGTCTGCATATGAAAAAAAAGGGTAGTTGAATCACTAGTGTCACATTGTTAATTACAGTAGAAATGGTTGACATTACAAACCACAATATAAAAATATAGCTTAACATATAAAGCTTAAAACACTTGTGCAGCACTCTGTTCAGTCAAGTCCAAATGCCTGGGTAAAGAAATAAAAGCTGCCTTTACAATTAAAGTGAGCATAGTGTGACAGTCTGTTGGTTGTCTGTAATGCACAGTGGAAAAAGAAAAAAAAACCCTGCGAGCCTTGTCGATCTTCCCCGGATTGTTAACAGCCCTCCACCTGCATCTCTGGGTGATGCCAGAGAAAATGGACTTACTTCTGAGGTATTGGGTGGGTGCACATGCCATCGTGGCTCTCCACACTCCTATTTCTGAAAGAAAGAGTCATCAATTTCCATTTGAGCCCCTCATAGTTAAATATATATGCACACTAGCATGTAACTGTACTTCATTAATTATCGGGGGAGAATACAGATGAATCAACAACAGTCTATTGTTCTTTAGTGTAACTTTAATTTAGTTAAATGAGCTTATTTCTGCTAATGTTAGCTCTTAAAAGCATGTAAAGGCTAATTGTGCCAACCATAGACTGATGGAGCAAACAGTAGCAAGACATTATCAGTGCATTATGGTTATTACAGTTAACCAAACGTTCTAAGAAACTTTGTTATACATCTGCTAATACTTAATGCTAGATAATGATAAGCATTAACAATCCCCGTTTTGCATTTCGCTGACACTATGTTTAAATTAGGACAACGTAAACTTCGATTTGCAGAAAATTAACGTTAGCATGTTTTACCAGTGACTAGCTAACATTACAGACAATTTACATGGTAACTTCAGATACATTTACTTTACAATGTGACTCATCTTATAACATATAACTATTGGACAAAGATATATTTAAAACCTAGCGAAGCTATATCTTCCCTCGAATTATGTATGCTAGCTTTCAGCAGCAGTTGCATCCAGATTGCCAGTGAACGTGTGTAAGGTAACGTAGAGTGTAGGCAGCGTTGTCAACTCCAAAAAAACAGTCAGACACCGCCCAACAGTCTATGGCTCCTCCCTCACTCCACCCTCTCGTCTAAAAACGTCACATCCGCAACCAGGATGGCTGCGCCCATAAACGCAAACTCGACGACGGATAACTGATCTCCACAAACCAATGGGTGACGTCACACATGCTCTGTCCATTAATATATACAGTCTATGGGTTTTACACGTGTTCGTCATTTGTGTTACTAGCAGACATAGCATGTTAGATGCATTTACTGAGTCAAGCAGGTGAAGTTCTATTTTGCTGTTAATTTAGTTGTTTAATGCATTGTGTGGAAATGTATTGATGATATATGTACTGCAAGTTAAAAAAACTATCGGAGTTGAACATGAGTTTAATGATTTGAAATGCATTGTTGAAGCTATGTTACTATGTGGTATGCTAGTGCTTTAGTTTCATGTGTGTAGTGAATGCAAAGATTGGAAATAAGAATGTAAGCTACTACAGTTCATGAATAAGAGTTATATTCCCAGATCTGGTAAAGTTTTGAGAGAGTAATTGAATATTGCCCTGCAGGTTGTTTTTTTTTTGGATGCATGATTTGAGAGAGAGAGAGTTCCATTGGACAAATTTGCCATTGGACACGCGAGGCAGAAGAGGAGAGAGCGTGACTGATCATCTTGCCTGCAACACGGACTGCTTCTACTTACCATTTCTTCATTGCATCGTACAGATAAGCGCAAGATCTCACCAGACTTTAAAAAAAAATAAAATATACATTACCCGGGTAGATGGACTTTGGTTTATTATTCTGGGGTAATTTCATCAGAGCTCTGAGGTCATCTTATTTTCTGTTTTTTCTCAACTTATGTGGAAAAAGGTTGAAAACTAAAAGAAATACTTATTTTCACAACTAAAAGGACATTACGAAAGAAAAAAGAAACAAGGTCATACTGTTTGATAATTGATGTTTAATAAATGCCGGCTATATGTTCTGAGTAAACTATTTTGGTATTTTTATTTCTCTCTCCTCTTTCGAAAAGTTCCTTAGAAAGGCAGCACTTCACCCTACATTATAATAAGTGCCCCTTACACATACAGTATATTAACTTGTGTATTGGGAAACAAACTGATATCCGAGTTTCAGTATTTCAGTATTAAAATTACTAGCACATGATATGAGCTGTATTCTCTACCTATATTCGTATTGATGAGTGGTCTAATTTGACCGAATGGAGAACATGCTGTGATAAATGTTTACAAAGGTATTCGGAGTCCAACCGTTCCTGATAAACCTCTCACCTTTGCAACACAGAATAACCACTTAACATGGCTGCTCTGTGATTTTCAAGAGTTAAAAGTATAAGAAATAAAAATGCTTCGGCTGTAAAGATAAGCCTTTTTTAGATAAAAGTATACATTTCATGCCGTGTTCTTGGAGGTGGACCACGGCTAGCTTTGCTGCAGGTAATCCAACATTACTTTCATGTAAGTGGGTTTCAAAACACACACACACACACACACACACACACACACACACACACACACACACACACACACACACACACACACACACACACACACACTTATTCATCACAAACAGAGATACCACATAAGAGAAAAATCTTGGCAGCCCCTTATGCTCTATTGTGATGCAACTATTGCCCTGACTGTGGAAGATAGTGTTTCCTTTAAATGTTAATCATTGAGCCAACATAATTAGCCGCTGGTCCAGTGTAACACCCCGTGTCAAAGTAAGAGCAAGACTTTCCAGTGGAGAGTGATTGCACTTGAAAGTCTGGAAGATTGCCACACATAAGCATAGCCTCAGACGAAATTTCCCGGTTGGCAAACTTGATATTTGCTATGCAATTGCCTTGAAGGTTTTAAAGATTTAACAGAGAAAGTTGTGATTGTTGGACAGAACATCTACAGAGACGTTTGTGTGAAACTCCAGTCACATGCTGTAGAATTATATAAATTCACAGTGGGCATTCACAGCATTGCTATATGCCTTACCAAGACTCAGGGAAAGAGAGGCTTGAATAGGTTTTAAATCTTGATGTCCTTACTTGTTTTGTCATTTAGTGGAGTGGAAACGTCAGCAGATAATGACATTTCAATAATAATAAGACTGTCCCCATTTATGTCCTTGTCATTTCTTCACCACAGACATTTGTTCAGACCCTTGAGGTTTCAAATCTCTCAAGGCCTTTTTCATTAAATTAATTGTTTAGACTCTGGCCTGCTCTTTCTCATGATAAAAAGGAAATTACACGGTCAAATGGCAATATCCATTTGCAGCATCTACATGTATTGATTTTTGTATTTTGTTTTGAGACACTGCGACATACTGTGCCTCCAGTTGAGAAAACCAAACTGTCTCGGAGTCATCTGGGATACATTTATCAACTTCAGACAGTGTTATCTCTGCACAATACTTAGGCTTACATGTCTCTCAAGAAGAAGTAGAAATGAATGATTAGTTGAAATTATTCAATTACTCCATTTTGGTTGACCGAAGAAAAGGACGTTAAACTAACAAGAGTATTAAGGAACACATCAAAGATGTGACCCGTGAGTTGCATTCACAGGCCGTTGACTGTAAGTAGTGCAGAACCTCGTGACCTGGGTCCAAATAGCTGTCTGGCATAAATATTGATAAAAGAGGCAGGCGCTTCCACAGGCTGATGAGTTTAAAGGCAGCACAGGCCAGACAAAGAAAAGTCGACAGCTATGCGGATGAATATACAAGACAGACACACACACACACACACACACACACACACACACACACACACACACACGATAAAAAGCACTTCAATTAGTGCAGGAAATATTGATTCTTATGCTTTTCTTCATGTGCCCATTGAAAAACAGGACACGCAGAGCACCAAGTACTATAGGGAAGATGGGTTGGGACCTCCTATGGCATCCAAATGTGTCATTGATACACAGCATGCACCCTGTTGGTTTTACTAGATTCATTATGTGCAGTTAAAATAATTCACCAGTTCCACTCTTATTAATCTGAAGCTGCTTTTCATGAGTCCCAGCCTTTCATCGATCATCACAAGACTGTATGATTTACACCTATAAAAAAGCATTCAATGTTCACTGCCGCCTACATTCAGCTCTGTATGCTTTTTCTTGACTATTTAAGCAACACAATTATTAATGTGACAGTGGCGTTTACACGTGTCAGCATAAATTATTGACATTTGCACGCGCTCATCTATAAATAGTGTTGGAGGAAAGGGGTTGTGCCTTTATCCTCTGACAGCCTTTCCATCGCTGTCACTGGCCACTCTGAGTACTCACAGTACAATAGTAAATGGGCATACGGACAAGTGCTTCTCTGTCACTATTCATCTGTGAGGCAGGTCGATCTGTATGCTGTCTGTGTTACATATATATATATTACCAGATTATTGTACCTCCCACAGATGGGATAAACAAGTAGTTGTATCAGTTTTGACCTGAAAAAGTAGTTATGGTCAGGCTTTATTTTGCATTTTCAAAATACGATAGAAGAAATCTTTAAAGACAAAGAAAATACTCTACTTTGAATAATAATTTGAGTCTGATAAAACTCAGTAAACCAGTTTACTACCAGAACTTCTTAAAATTAAATTAACTCCCTCTACCTTCGTTGGAAAATCCAGGATCTATGAATATGCAAATATTGTTTATTTCAAAAGTTTAACTACGAGACACAAGTCAATTCTTATTGGTATGTGCACTGCAGGCTTCGAGTTTCCACATTACCCTTAAGTATGGAAGTTTCATACTGGATCACGTTGGCTTTCAAACCAGTTGTGACGTCATATAATTACGTTGGTACATGCACGTCTTAAACAGATTTAAGATGAACACTCTCCTCCTTCAGCAGATGAATTTTAAAACAGCCTTCCAGCATCAAACTCTGAATACATGTCACTGCACAGTGAAGGTCAAACATCCACGTGAAGTAACAATAAGCAAATCACATTTTTGAGTGACGGGAGACTTTTGAACCGTATATGAAAAAGTGATGATAAGATGGTATACAACTTGAAAGTTTCAAGTACATCTACACATCTGTGGATAGTGAAATTTAACTTTGCTCTTAACTTTTGATTCCAGTTGCATCCAAAGAAAAAGATTTAAATCGCTGGTTCTTTCCTTCCTTATCATTTCTCTTTCCCTAACCCTTTCTGCCTTACATTATTAATATCATTTACTTGCCTCCTCCTTTCTTGTTCGCTGTGTACTTTTTTCACTCCTCTGCTTTTGCCTCCTACTCCCTTATGTAGCCTTGTTGAGTGGAGTCAGTCAAAGCCTGGGGATCTCAGGAAATCCAAATAGATTAGAGAGTAAAGAAGGACCTCGGAGAGCCCAACCTTTTATCTTCTCTAAGGTGATAAATGTCAGCCTTGGTTTTAGCCGCCACAATGATGTACATTACAAAGGGGCATTCCATCAGCCCTTTTCATCCACTGAGAATCATTTGTAATGGTGACCATATTTGAGATATATATCACAACTTCTATTGGTTTTCAAAACAGATTGCACCTGACATCGGCTTTCCTCCAAAAAATGTTAACAAGCTCTATCATTTTCCCTCGATTACAATTATGGGTCTACTATTGAGGATGTATGCTGAATAACTGGCTGCAGTGACAGGCTATGCTGAGGAGTTTCATGTTGTAATGGTTTACCATTGCTCAGTGTCTGTATGGATGAGAGAGAATGCCATTAGCACCACAGGCTGCTCCATGTTGGTGTCTTCAATAATGAGCCAATCAATGGGAACACAGGTCTCAGGACTCAAGCACAAAAACAAGGAATAGTAAGCATTAACGGTGTCCATCCAAGGCTCTCGGACAATAAGTGGGCTGTATGGTTTCCCCCTGTGAATATCTAATAGACGCTTGAGTACACAGAATGGTGCACATGAGTGTGATGTTAGTGAAGATGCATATCTGCACCCATAAAAATAAGAGCTTTTTCTGGTATCACGAGGAGAAATTCTGCATTGCGGCATAAATATTTTCGAACAACCGTGCTGTCATCTATCGAGAGTCCCAAACAGAAGCAGAAATCTAAAAAGATGTGTCCATATGCTCCTTTCCCATTAGGAAGAGAAAGGGTTTTGGAGGATAGGCGTTTGAAACTCTCCACATCCAAGAACAGATTCCAATTATAGATCAGGGCTATGCCCGTCTCAGTCTTCTTTCATTCAGATCATACTCTGGAGTGCATGCATTTTCTCCCTCAGCAAAACAAACACAAAACATATTCACATTCTAAACTGCTCGCGGTGAGGACAGCAACAGACAGAGAAAGCAAGAGAGAAGAACTATTTGAAATCATGTCAGTATGTTCTAGTTGGGAGATTTACCCAGGGCTCCCCAGCATAGGAGGTAGAGGCCCACTGCAAAGATGCAGCTTCAAAGTGAATAACTGTGTGGAACTACCATCTGTTTGCTCCAACGTTCTGCACTTAAAAAAAAGGCTTATTTTAAGAGCAGGATGTTGTAAGCTTTGATGTTGATAACATGCTTATAATGCTTTAAAAATTGAAGTGAATACAGCTATTTTTGCCTGAACGGTCTATTCTCGGACAGTGCTTCACTGCAAAATAGCAGAAATTAAGAATAACACTTTTTATTGTTATTATCTGGCTTATTTCTGTACTTACATAATTCCTGTACAAAATCCACAGGCCATCCTTGTTACACAGCTTTGCCATATTAGTGCAGCAGGAGCTTGTTTAATTTGAAATATAGTATATGCTGTCGAGAACTCTCTGATGCAATGAATGAATTGGTTTTGTTCTCACTGGAACATCCCTCTCCTATCCTTTAAAATTGAACAATCAGTTTGTAAGCATAGCAGATCTGTGTCACCTCCCACTGGTAGGACTGGACACCAAATATCATTGCGGGTCTATTTATCCAACAGACAAGAACATTAATCAATCGATTTTTTTTTTTTTTTTTTTTTTTAATTAACGGATTCATCAAAATTACCATAACCAGTTTCCAAATCTTCATCTTACTTTTTTTGTCTGAGATGATTCAATTGACAATAATGCAAATCAGAGAAAAACAGGGAATCCTGCAGGAAGCAGCACATAATTTGATGGAGAAAAAAAATTATTGACAGAATATCAATTGTTGGTAATATATTTTCAGACAAATCGCTTAATTGACTAAATGGTAGAGCTGGGCAATATATCGATATTATATCAATATTGTGATATGAGACTAGATATCGTCTTAGATTTTGGATATCGTAATATGGCGTAAGTGTTGTCTTTTCCTGGTTTTAAAGGCTGCATTACAGTAAAGTGATGTCATTTTCTGAACTTGCCAGACTGTTGTAAGTGTTACCCACTTAGTTATTATATCCACATTACTGATGATTATTTATCAAAAATCTCATTGTGTAAATATTTTGTGAAAGCACCAATAGTCAACCCTTCAATATCGTTGCAGTATCGATATTGAGGTATTTGGTCAAAAATATCGTAATATTTGATTTTCTCCATATCGCCCAGCCCTACTAAATGGTACAGTAGGCTATAAGTGTCAGCTTGCTTCAGTGCACCATGCTAACAGGTGATAGGTACGTGTCAACTTCAGAAGAAATCTGATGACGGTTCTTCCACTTAAACAACTGCACAGCACCGACAGTTTGCTGAACTGAGAGCAACAACCAAACCAAGAGGCAATCAAAGGGAATTGAGGTCAAACCGGTCCACAACTATAACTACTAAATTATACACATCACACACCACATAAAGCAAGACTGTGTCGCCTTTGTCGTTACAGTACATTAACACCAACAGCAACACTATGCTGACAAGTAGGCTACAAAGCAGACAGAAGCACGTGTGCGCAATATACAAAATAATTGACAGTGCAACATATAGTCAGATGTATAATGATAAAGATGTATGAGTGCTGGGGAGTGTCAATGTTGAACCGTTTCAGGGTTACATCTTTCCGCTTGCAAACGTTTCCCTCATAGACTGTAAAAATGGTTTCCCTCAAAAGGTCAGCTGCACTTCTGGGCCCTTCCCTTTGTGAAGTACGGCTCCTTGAAGTTCAGTGTCAAAATGTTCTGATGTTCACCCATTGATATGCGGTATCGTCCTCAGCGCTGTATTCCAACCAGTCTTAATGCACTCACAAATACGTGACTTTTACGCTGTTGTAAACAGACTGTGTTTGGTGTCAGTCTGAAGATGGGGCCTGCAGGAGAGAGACAACTTGGTGCAGAGGAGGAGGGTAGTGTAGCTTAGTGCATCCATGGTTAGTTAGTTGGTGCACCTGACCAATGCTAACGTTAGCCGCTAAGATGTTAGCATCTCTGTCTCTGCACTAGCTAGACTTCTTCACTTGTTGCACTCGCCTCGCCAAAAAAAGCTGTTTCCTCAGGAGCTGCAGCATATTAACCTAGACGTATGGTCAGAAGAACTTTAAAACCAGGGCCACGTTCAGCCCCGACAAAACATAGCAACAGGGGGGGGGTTGGGGGTGCGTAGAAAAACACGTGTGCGCAAACGCTCTGCCTTTTTTTAGTTTACAGACACTAACTGCTGATTGGGTATCACCTGTGAATGAGAGACACACCCACCAAACATATCTCAAAGCCCGTTCTCTTAATACATCCATGTTCACACCCCGTTCCGAGGAAACATGTCATTCAACATGGAAACCGTAGACACACAGAGCATTTTAGCATTTTATTATGTTTTTCTATTTTATCTGAAATGTGCCTTTATTAATTTTAATGTTTTGGAAGGACCTATTTTTTTTATTTTATTTGGTAACCTATTTATCTACTTTTGGGTGGGCGGCATCAGGGATTTGGGGTGATTGTAATTTGAGTGCAGAAATGAGACTATAGTGTAACGGTATTTTTTCAATGGAAATATTTTGCGTTGACGGCCAGTTCTGTGTAGGAAACTAATAAAAAAAAGAACTATGTTTGCTCGGAGCAGGACTAGTAAAATGAATGTGGAGGACCATCCTGCGCTGTAGGCCTACATATACGGTATGTCTAAAAGCTACTTTACACTGGCTAAATATTGCCTAAGATGGAAAATATTGATTACAATTAAAAATCTCAAATTTATTCTACACGGCTTTATACTAAGAAAAGTTTTAGTCATCAAAATGTCAGTAGGCTAGTGTTTTTACTTGGACAATACTTGTCACATCACATCACCTGCGACCAGGGGCCATGTCTGTTGCTGCGTTCATAGACATCGGAAAAACATTTTTCCAAGTGAAAACGTCACCATTCACGTCAGTTCCTGTGGGAATCAGAGGTGGGAAACTCCGGCTGGATTTTGCTAACCGAGTTCCCCAGTTGGTAACGCGTTGTTGACAACTGATGTTTGATGTAGGCGACTTTGGTTCACTGAACATATTTCAATGACAATAAACTTATTTTTGTGGACAAATGCCTCTGCTGAGAAACATAGACAGACATAATATGTTTCAAATTATTCATAAATAGGCCCATGTATAAAAAAAGAAAACACATTATCCGTGTCCTTTCCCGTTCGTTGTCCTGCAGATAACACAAACAAACACCTGTCCATGTGCTGTTTGGATGCTCGTATAAGAAAACAGCAGCACATCTTTTGTTATTGTGGCCTCCATGTTTTCACACACACCTGATGCTCTAGGCTACGGCCAACCGTTGGTGGCAGTCATGCAACAAGTTGTTATGCCAAACGCCAATATAACAGAAGAAGAAGAACACGCATCCCGACCATGTGAACGCTGCCAGTCGGAAAAACAACGTAACCACGGGGGCGGTGCCTGATATTCCCAGGTGGCATGAATGCAGCATGTTTGCATTAGGCTACTTGATTATGAGGTCTTAAGAACTTAGCATTGCTTCAATTAAACCTCCACCTTTAAGCACATGATGGGGAAAATCTTCCATTGGATCACAAATCAGTATGCACTCAAGCAATTAATTTGGAAAGTAGGAAAAAGGAACAAGGATATCTACTGTAAGTAAAGCTTGAATTTGAGACTTGAGGGGTTTTAGCTGCAAGTTATTTCATAAAGTGTCAAACAAACAATATTGCTAGATACAGCACTTTATTTCATGGGGTAAAGAGAAGATCTAATGAAGTGCACAATTCGTCTCTCTGAATTAATAGGCATACAATTGTGGATCTCCCCAGTGGTGCCAGCAACTCAGTGCCACTGCAACACCTCGGCTATGACTAATCATTCTTAGGGGCGACAGCCTTAAGGCTTCAAGCATGCATTGGCGATTCATGGCAATACTATGGAAAACAGCAAGACAAGACCACATGGTATATACTATATAATGTGGTAGTAGCAAAGATGTTTGTCTGTATCTGGTAAAGCAATAACAAATGAAGCTTTTCTGCAAAATCATATAAATACAATAAAGTTTCTTACGATAATATACACTTTTGTCCTTAACATTACAGAGTGATTCAACCTCTTAACATTGTGAAGGGAAACAAACACATTTTCATTATTTCGCAGAAGCAGTAGTACACAGTGTGATGTACAAACAACAATAAATGTAAAATGTGCTGGGAAATGCTCATAACTGCTACATTTATAGATAGTGCAGAAATGGGCCGCAGAAGGGGGTAGCTTGTAATAGCTGTGGCCACCTTGGACATCTAATGAAAGTGTCAGTCTGTCAGTAAAGGATGAATGCTAAGAGGCATCGTTCCCATTCTTTTACTCCGGCGTCCACACAAGGGCGCTGTTGCACACTCACGGGCTGAAAGCAAAGTTTCAGATACCAAAATACAGATGTATGAACTCTGAATGTTAAAAAACAGGCTACTGAATTGACATTTTTACCTAAAGAAGCAATGAAGAAACAGACAACTACAACAATAATGCTAAAGAGGAGGGTGAAATGACACTCGGGCTTGGAAACAGCAACTCTGATGCTAGCTAGCCAGCACTGCTGCTACTGACAGCAGCCCAAAAATCTAGCTTAATTAATGCACCCTCATGAGCCAGGGATGTATTAAGAGAACGTCATGAGCCATAGATCCGGACCATGCATTAGCCTCATTTTCCAAGTTGGGATTTATGTAGTCTCGCATTGCCAGACCTTCCTCCACAGCGCTGCGGAGAAGGGTCTGGCTAGTCCACACAGCATTCCGGGATGGGAGAAAAACGCTCTGGTTTATTTGCATTTCTTTAAACCAATCACAATTGTCATAGGCGGTGCTAAGCACCAGACAGAGCCATGGTGCCGTTGCAAAACAGCCTTGGGAAGGAACTTGTTTTGGTGGAACGTATGCGTTCAAAAGTTGTTTTAGTTGTTCAACAGAAAACTCAGATTGGACAGATAGTCTAGCTAGCTGTCTGGATTTACCCTGCAGAGATCTGAGGAGCAGTTAACCATAGTCCTCATAAATCGACCGGAATTTAAATTCCAACACAAAAAAAGCGGAAGGTAACGGACATCCAGCCGAGTAGAGTGAAATCCGGCGGAATTTCCTTCAGCACCGGAGCAATTCCGGAAGTGGAACGTCAAGGATATAGACTAGAATTTATGAAACTGAGATGAGCTGAGTCTGTGGTGCCCTGTATGGTGGTGGATGCTTCTGCACAGGAAGGCAAAGAACAAACACCTGGTTTAAGGTAAAACATCCCACTCTGTTATTGTATGCGTTCATGTTTATTGTTGGTTAAATGAGGAGTGCAGATCCTGCATCAATGCTTTGCTAAATGTAGTATTGCTCAAGGCCAAAGTGTGACTTGATGCCAGCTAGTGTAATTCAGGGTTGACTGAGGTGGCAGACTGACAGATTTGCATGGAGAATACACTTCTTTCTTTTTTTAGGATTTATCAAAGAAAGTACTGATTAAATCCTGTACTAATGCATACTGGTGCTTATAAGTGGTGAATCTTTGCCTACATCCAATGCAGCCATTTAACTTTACCATACTGTGTTTATGCAGTAGTATTTTTTGTTGTTGTTTTTTGGTAAACCCATAAATATCATATTACCTACCTTAAAGATTTGATGGTCACCCCAGGCCTCTGCGTTTCTAATCTGAGGTTGATGGCAGCCTCATGTAGAGAGTAAAAGACATTAGAGAAGCTGGAGTTTGTTTCTCTACATACAGGAGAAATAGAAATAGTTGTGTGTCAAGGACAACTTGTTATATTTTTGCATGGCTGCAATAATAAATAATTCATATGTGTTGCTATTATATGGTTGAGCGCTTATGTTTCAAGAGTATACTAGATATTTAAGTTGTGTGGGCAGACACGACCATGATCTTTTCAGATCTCACTAATTTGGCCTTGGGGCAAATTATCCTTCATTCAGACCTTTTCTAGCTTTTTGTATTTCTGCAGCAACAATCTTTTCAGTGTCAATTATACATGTATTAAAACCACCTTAAAGGTCAAGGCTGACAACTATTGGAAGAACATGGTGTTAAGACTTGTCTGTCTGTGAATAGATGACACCCACTGTATACAGATGGAGGAACAGAGCCTATAGAAAGCCAACAAAACGTCAGTAGTAGAGACAAAAGCCTCTTAAGTACTGAAAGCAGTGAAACGGATCGTATAATAAAATGAACAATCACATACTTTGGTGGAGTCGGGCTGTTATTATTTGAGGCAGGCATCTCATGTTACATCTCACTCCTGCTATTGTACTTACAGTAGAAGACATTGACGTGTGCCAGACAGTTGAAATGCATTGTTTGCTGCTCCAGCCCCTCATCTCTAATTATAAAATGCCAAACCTCATTCTGTCTGGTTCTCTTTCTCGTAGGTCGACAGCTAGGCTGGTCATGCTTCATAGCACTTCCGCCTCTCAAGCTATCCCCCCTTAGCCTAACCTAATATTAACTGGAATAGGAAATTCAAAGCTGCTGTAAACATTCAAATGTCTGGTAAGCCCACTTCCAATTTCACAGATACAGGCCTAGGAGTGATTATGGAAAAACAAACTGCAATCTTGATGTGCGTTAAAAAATAAAAGACAACACTGTTTTGCTTTCTGTGTAAGGAGTTCCAATCTTGTACACCAAAGAGGCAACATTTTATGGGGAGGCCTAAATCAAAATATCTATCACCATTTTGCAGGTGAATGCACTCCCTCTGCACAGAGTTTGTTGAAATGATGGTAGTAATTGGCATTTAGGAGCCAGTGTTTACCTCTAAGGCTTATCTCAGCTAGGGTCAACCTCATACCTCGCTACAACTTGAGTGATTCTGCCCCTTCTGTACGAGCAGGCCTTGGAGGGGTCAGAAAACCATGTCAATGTGTCTCTCAGCTTAATTCTATTAAGCACAGGTTCAAGCTCCAAATTAAAATGCAAATTACCTCGGTAATAAAAGCAAGCGAGAGTACAGGCAGAGATAAGGTACATCTTTCCCTTTTATTGCCGGCGCTTATGAAGAACAAACCGATTTTTAATGCAAAACGTCATTTAATTCTGAAGAACAAAGTGTCTCAAAACTTGTGTCATGTTCAAAACAAAAAGGAATGTTGGCTTCAAAGCGTGTATTGTGTCTTCTCTCGGTTTTTTTTCACTGGAGATAGAACTACAGTATTTGGACAGTTTCTATGCAGTTGTTTTGTTAGAAATATGTTCAACTGCATCTTTTATTCAGATGACTTTGTATCTGTCATTAGGATTTGTGTCAAATATAAAACTTAATCTAACTCGATCAATCTAAATATCCTAAATAACCAAATTGCTTATGACCTGAAACTACCAAGGGTAATTTGATGAACCTGAGTTTTCACCCAGCTCTCTTCAAAATAACGACAATACAAGTGCTTCGTAGGCTGGCTTTGCCACTTTCTGTCAAGCCAGCTAATAACTAGTAGAAGAAGCAATGGTGCTAATATAAAAAAATGGATTAGTTGTCAGAATCTTCCTTCACTGTTTTTTGCCTCCTTCGTTCCCTGCAGCTCTCTCAGTGAGAGCACAGTACATTTTGGACACATGTTACCAAATATATGAGGTGAATGTCAGCATCAAGGAGATGACAGCTTGATGTCTTGCTGGTCTGTTATCACTGTGCAACGCTCCAGAGCAGCACAGCTGCAGGAGCAGAAGTCTTATCAATCCCAAAGTTAAGGTGAGAGAGCCGCCCCCCAGCGACACCCTCTGACTCCCCACACGCCGATAGTACGACGAATATTCTGAAGGCCCGACCTTTGCATAAGAGAAAAAAAGAGGAAAAACATTGTCATAATCCAAGCTCTTTAGTCATCCAAGGGCGATTAGCATGGTGCCCTACAACACAGAAGGTGACGCAGACTCTTTGACAGCTCAGTGCATACAAATTAGGGCTTTTACTGTGCTAGGTAGAGAAACAGTACGCCTCAATTATAGGTCACCTCAAATCTCTGGGCTGGAAATAAATAAAGTAATTAAAAACAGCAAAAAATGCCCCGAATAAACAGAGAAAAACACGATGAAAGATACAGAAAGAGATTCCCAGACTGTGACGCAGACATGCATCAGTGTGTTCAGTACATGACTTTGATAGCATCACCATGGTTATCTTGCATCATATATACAAGACGCCATTGCATATTGTTCACAGTCACAGTGAGTTGTTAAAGGTGCGCTGAAACGAGCGGGGCATTTAAAATGAATATATTTTGTTCAATGAATGAACATGCCGGCAGGCAATTCTTCACCTTTCCCGTGGATACATTGCTTAAACAATACATAATAGATAACTCTTGTAAACATTTTGCATAGAGTTTATACAGTGCTGGGGTAGCTCTTTAATTTGGGCAAATTTAACTAGTTTAGAATTTAATTTTGTTTTGAATGCCAAAGAGCGGAATCCAGTTTTTAATGACAACATATTTCCTCATAATTTCTAAATTATTCCATTCTGTTTATGTTATGCATTAAGAAGTATAAAATGATTAGATGGATCTAAATTACCTTAAAGTTTTTCCGAATGAGATCAAGCTCTCTCCTGTGGTGTTAACCTTACCACCGGACAACCTTCTGGTCATATTCTAACATTCATTATATGAGGCTTGGGGAAGTGCTTGCTCATAGGGTTCTGGTATTACATATAAGTGACTGTGCAGACATTGAGGGCGAGCCAAAAATTAATTGGCACAATTAATTACAAGAGCCATATGGTCAGAAGTGTCTCAGTGCCATTTCCAGTTAGACTGCTCGGGAGGTGCTGAGAGGCCAGCTGACATTTGCACAAAGTCCCTGAATCTAACATTCATGTTCGGCTACAGTCTCTCTCTCTCTCTCTCTCTCTCTCTCTCTCTCTCTCTCTCTCTCACACACACACACACACACACACACACACACACACTCACAAGCGCGCACACAAATATAGTATTGTACAGGTCAGGATATAGTAGGTCAGATAAACTATATTTTTTACTGCATCACCAATACTGTATTACTATATTACATTGTTGCTTATTTTCAGTAAATATCCTCCAACATGCATTCATCATTCAGTCATGAAAGTGTGTGTTGCTGATGCAATATTTAAAACATTGCTGAGTTCCCAGAAAGAGATAAGTCATTAGAGACCAGACTTTAAAAGAGGTCACTTTTTTCCCTCTTCTCCATCTACAGACAGTGTGGAATGGAAATTGAAGTTATACCAGAGAAGATTCAAGAGCTTACTTAATCAAAATGACGGGTGATCGTACATTGTTAAAAACGACAAAGCAGCGGGTGGCATCAACACACTCCTCAGAAATTAGATGGATATACTGTAGATCCCCCTGCCGTGGGCTGTATGAGTCACGGCAGACACTAGTTACATGGTGAGTGTACTTTATGCACGCAAGCCGTATTAATCATGCATACATTGCCATAGGGAGTATATGAGTTTTAAGCTGAACTCTGTATCTTCCTGCTGACAAATACTTTGCTTGGCCAGAGGTGCAACATGTAGGAAATTCAGAATAATCATAACATGCAGAGTTGTTCACGTAGCATCAAGCATGCATTTGCAAATACTTGCAAATGTGCTGCGGTGTTGCATAATTTGACAAATTTGAGAAATACTAATCAATAAGGGTACTATGTCTCCAATAATTAACAACTATGAACATGAAAACAGATGATTTTTGAGCATGAAAATAATAATGATGATGATGTAGATTTAAACTTAACAATGTAAACCATTTCATGACTTAAGTACAAAAACCCATATGGTATATTATAATAAATATGTATATAATAATACATGTGATAATTGTTTGAAAGGCCTGCCAAGCTCTGAGTCAATAAGGTATGACATCTGTGTCTTCAGTGTTGACAGTGTTGAGTGTTGGCTCTTATTTATCAGTTAGTTATTGTGGAGCACTCAACATTGAAATTAATGATGTGGTCAGTTTGTTCTAACTATAAACGTTAACCTTCAATTTTCACTGATAAAATAATTTCAATATTCATGCCCATACTTTGTTGGCTTTCGTTACCTTAGGTTAATGCAGTTTTATAAATAAGCTTCATAATCAGTGTTTCCCATTGTTTACGGTGACAGTGCCCTCGACAGAGAGATGGAGCTGAGGGAGGACAGCAGTAGCCGGTCAACATGTGAATCATTAGGATATGAAATATAAAAATATATCAAGTTCTGACTCACTTTCTCTTGGTAATCATGTTTTGTCTTTGCATCTTTCGTAGGCCTGAAACAATTCCTTGAGTAACTTGAGTAATTTGATTACTAAAAATCATTGAAGCTTCGTTTAATCTATATAACTACCAACTGTGTTTCGCACGGATGATTATTACAGTCACACAACATGCTTACGGGCTGTGCACAGGTGACATGAAGAAGACAAGAAAAAGAGACAAGAATACACGAAAAAGAGAAAAAATAGCGAGCAATGAAGAAAGGAGACAGGTCAGAGAAAACGACAGCAAGTGTCCAAAGTTTGGGATCATTTGAAGCTGAAACTAAATGAAAACTTTGTTCAGTGTATCTATTTTAAAACCAAAATAGCTTGCCACAAAAGCACGTCAATGCTTCAGCATCTAAGCAGAAAGCATCCAGTCTAACGTTATTAACCCAGTCTACGGTGCAAACCCAGCACAAGGAAACATTATTAACGTTAATAACGCATTTAACGTAAATCAATATGATTGCAAATTGAGATGAGGGCTCCGCTCGTCTACTGGGTGACGCAAAACCTGGGGACCCCCGCCGACGGATGAGTGAGGAGGAGAGATGTTAACGATTAAAGGTGCAGTATAAGACTTATGAAACTAACTTTCTGTCATATTTGCTGAAACTGACCCTATGTTCCAGTAGAACTACATGAAGCAGGTCATGTAAAAAAAAAATCTGGCTCCTCTGGCTCCACCTACAGCCTGTAGTGCTATTTGCAAAAATCCACAGCTCCCTGTTCAGATGCACCAATCAGGGCCAGGGGGGGTGTCTAACTGCATGTCAATCACTGCTCATGCACGCATTCATTCTCCCTTGTGGGGGGAGGGGCTTAGGAGACTGTTTGGGCTTTAGCAGAAAGGGGGGAGGGACTGAGAAGTTGTTGATGTTCAAATGTTTTGGCTACGTCCTGGATCTTCACAGTCCTACCTACAGCACCTTTAACAGTTTATCTGTTAACCAACAATAAGAATTTTGAACGAATAATACTCAAATTACGCAAATTGTATGCATAATCAGTTAAACAGTTAAAAACAATATTATTAAAACAAAAATAAAAAAGTAATTAAAAAACTTTTGTGTTTTTGCATTGTAAAAGAAAAAGAAAAATACGATCTATACAATATATTTCTTAACTGCTAGTTAACTTGCTAGTGCAAACTTTGTTCAAGACATTATTGCACACATATATGTATATTCATCTACTGTGTGGTTAAATAAACATTCAGAGGCTCAAAATTTGCCTGTGATCAATTTCAGCAAATGACAATGTAATATTTTGGAGGGATCTTTCTAGCCCCATGACTCACAAGGTTAAACAGAAACTAAAACCATGTTCTAACCAAATCAGTTCTCAGAGGAACTAGTGGCTTAAATCAATTAACAAATGTCATGCACCACATTAATTCATCATCAAATAAATGAAATAAAAGAAGAAAGAAAAAGAAAAAAAATGGCTTCAAATAACCCGGTATTGTCACTCTGATTGCAGCACTGGTGTGCTGATCTGTAGTTACTAACATCCCTTGAACCTTATTCTAAGTAGCTGTGAAAAGAGTCAAACCAGATGTGGACTTGTCAGACCGGATCCAAATATGCTTGATTTTCTGTGCAGTGATTGACAACAGTTCCTAATGCCCTAGGATATTCTGTCTTCCTACCATTCCAGAGAGATAGGATTGAATGACGGCTTTTCTCTCTCTTCAACAGCATTTTACTTATTAATCACATTGAGAGTATGAACCGTGAAATGAAAGCCATCCTGCTAAACTACTCCGGCCTGCCCTTGACTAAATAAATGGTTTTCCAAGGAAAATAACTTTTCATGGGATTGGTTTTGGTGGCAATATTCCGAGACTATGCAAAATACCCCAAATATGCTGTAAATCAAACACCGACATAAACCTCGAAGAGAATTAAACAAGCTGCTTCCTTTGCACTGAAAAACTTTAGATTACTGGAGATAATTTTCCAAATAACTTCAAGTATTATTCATGCAGTGCACATTTAATTTATAACTTTTTTTAAACTTGTTTTATATAATGTCTGCGGAAAACCTGGCATGCATGTAGTTCTTGGCAAGATCTCACTACTTTTATTGATAAATTAAGGGGGATGTGCTTAAGATAGGATAGAAAAGACTGATGTATTTTACAGTGCAGACGAGCTGAACACAGTCTTCATTTTGAAGGAATGATAGAGGCCTTGAATATATATGTTCACTTCTGGCTGCAAGTATTTTCTGTTCCATTCAAGTTACATTATATGATAATAGTAAATTCAAAAGTAACACTCCAAACAGAAGTAACATGCGCAATTTGGAATTTATAATGTACTAGGGTTTCATAGCAGCTAAGCACTATGTTTAGAGTCAGCAGACCAGACCTTAATTTGAAGCCAGACTTTTAACACCGAAGCTATCCCAACTTCCTTTGAAACCACATTTTTCATAACAATGAAAATACAGTATGGCCTAATACTGAGCAGGGCTTGGCATCAGCTTTGCCATATTATATGAAAATTTGCATCTTTGATTCATTTAAATGAGCTCAATGAACTGTGAAAAATGTTAATTTTCTTCACAGGGGCCTTTTGTGTTCCACATCCCTAAGGAAATGGCAAGAATACATTTCAAAAGTTGAACCAGCCTCAAACTTGGTTCAAATTCGAAAGTGCTGTCCCTCTCTGGGCACGGTAAAACATGTCCTTATTTTAGATGAGCTTTGCTTCACTGATCTTGCATGGCACTTTGGGTCCAACATAAAGGCAGTTAACTTTGCCCGTGGAACACATTGTGATACTCATTGACCAACAATATATAGAAATACAGCCTCTTCCATTTACCACAGACAGGCACTTGTGTAAACTATTTGTCAGTGAATGCACATACGCATGTATACTGCCTATAGAGACAGAGCGCATTTAAGTCCCACCCACACCGGAGAGGAAAATTCATTGCGCCATTGACTTTGTATTGTGTAAAGGTGCCTCCTTGTCGATCCCGTCTGCTAGCAAACAACAGAAAATGCCTAAAAGCTGCTTTGTGGTGGGATGCACTAACAGCAGGGTAAAGAAAACATAACTATGTTTTTATAAGCTGTCAAACTGAAAAACTAAAGTTTTATGAAGACAAAAGTGGATATACTGTAGGCAATAAGACGGGAGGCATCAGCATTTGGCATCACATATGTCAATTTTAGGCTAACTATATTTCTGTAAGTTAAGCTTAAATATTTGGACAGTATGCAACTTGTGTTATAGTGGAAAGTGGATGAATCAGAAAGACCCATTTCAACACCACCCCTCATAGAATCGGAATCGAGAATGGATACGAACTGGAAACAAAAGGAAGAATCGGAATTGAAATCAGAGTTGTTAAAATCAAAATGATGCTCAACCCTACCCCTGAGGATATACCTAGACACCAAACACCAGACATACTGTATTTGCTTGTGGTGTTGCTGTTGATCGCAGAGAAGATAATTACAGTGTTATGGAGAAATGTAAAGCCACCCACTGTCCAACATGGGAGGACAAAGTTAATAAGTGATGGAAAGTGTAACAGCCAAACTCCAACTAAGGACTGATGTTTTCAACAATAAATGACACCGGAAATACTAGAGGAACCGAGACTGATTAAAGACACAACTTCTCCATCATCTCAGTGGAGGGGAGAAGCTCAATTGGTGCTGTCTACATGTAGTTGGAGCCATGTATTCGGATGTGACAGTGATTGTGTATAAGTGCATGTATGGTGATGGTACAGTGATGAACTAATTGAGATTTCCCCTGAGTTTCTCTTCTTTAATCTCCAGAGTATCCTTACAGTCATATGAAGAAATGTCTGGTTAAACCAAGGGGGTAAGCCTCTCTTCAGAACTCGAACCTCCTATGGCGCCATTTTGATGCTACCAAACGCTCACCCGCCGTTAGCATTCCATTGACTGCCATTCATTTTGACGTCACTTTGACAGCAAATAACTTTACATCTGAAGCGTTTAAAGACTTTATTTGTCCATTGTTTATTTCTAAAGAAACACAACAATGTATAAAAGGCTCCATTACCTTGTATCTCATGTTATGGCTCCATAGCAGACGTTTTTATAAAAATAGGCTAATGATTGTGTCATAACCACACGACTTACTGTCGCACAGTAGAGGAATTACCGTATAGTACAGCAGAAGCTCGCAGACAGTTTCTACTTACATTAGCTGTTTAAGTTTAATTACTAATGTTAACTAGCATTTTAGTTAGCAATAATTAGCCTGTGCTTATGTTATCTCCTTACATATACCTACGCTCTCCGTCTCTGCAAGATTGGGAATGATTGAGATTTCTCTTGGCACAGCTACCAGAAGACTTACAACTTTCAGACAGGTTGCTCACGTCACATTTACGTTGTCTCTCTCAGTTGGAGGCTGCTCAGTAATGCTCAGCGCTCACCGGAAAAGTGCTTCTAATACCCTTCACTGGTCTCCGTCCAGAGCAACGGGATCTGTTTGTCCAGTTTATATACTGTCTACGGGTTAAACATATGGGCAATTACAACATATTGGTTGAAATGAGGTCAAATGGGTATGTCATGCCTCTATGAACGAATTGGTTAAGTGCAAAGAAAATTGCCCTGGCAATACCATAAGGTATCACCATATGTTGTGCATGCAAGTTTATCAAACTTCATAAACAACACCAACCACTACTGAGTAGCATATGTTATGTGCAGTGTAACTGCACCAGTATTTTCTTTAAATTCAAATTCAACTTTAATAAAATGTTGTAATTGTTGGATAGTATTTTGCTCAGGCTTTGTTCAGTTTTTCCCTATTACTCTATACTATAGAGTATGCAATATGGTGCATAGTTTTACTGAAGATCAAAGACTTACTTTCTGACACATGATATGAGGTACCATATACTGTATATCCCCTGGTATTAATGGACATTGTTATGCACAAAGTGTTTAAACTGTGATTATAAACTATACATGTTCATGACCAACTCTGACATCTATAATTATCATTATATAATCCATCAAAGAAAATGTCACTCTTCTAAGACCTTTCATCATTTAGTTCAAAGAAATCATGTCAGCCCCATTTGATATGTCTTCCACTTTATCTGATGGCTCCGTTTGTAAGAGGCTTTAAAGCTATGTAAAACTCACTTGAGTGATAATGACACTGCTTCTCACTTAAGTTTTTTTTCTCTCATCACACCCCCTTGTTAAAACTGTTGTTTTAAACAAATAAATCCACAATCTCACAGTCTGTACTCTGCACCTTTTTTTACAAGGACAGTGAGGTACAAACACATAAACAAAGCTGCAACAAAAAGGATTAAGGGGAACACAAGCATTTACTGTATTTTACTGGTAAATATGGGCAACAATCTTGTTAGTTAAAGTGATTGATGGTCAGAATTTCTGAGTTCATATAAAAGGCCACCATGAATATGAAACTCATTCCCTTACAGTTTTGGTAGTTTGATTATAGTTACTGGAGACAGTAGTGCAGCCATGTGTTTTGGTTACTGGAGAAACCTTTTACAAGTCTCACAAATTTCATTCATTGGACAAAGTGAAAGGACCTACAGAAGTTATGGCCATTAGCATTTTTCTATACTTTCCCACCATCAGGCTGGTGACTAAATGAATATAACCAAACCTGAACCTGACACCAAGCAGAAGCCGTGTGCAACAAAACTACCCAGACCAGATCCCAAGCATAATACTGTGTCAGGACCATAGATCTCATATAAAGACGGACGACACATCTCCACTTCCTCCTACTGTACAAAAGTGAAGCCAAAATATCACTGATACGTGCGCTGCCATCTTGTAATTTTGGAGCCAGAGTCTGTGCAGTAGTGATCTGGCGGTGGAGCCACGGTATCGAAATCCCGCCCATACACCCACCTGACCAATGACGAGTCAATCACATCTGTCAATCATGAAGTTTTACCTTGTTTTTATAGCACAACATTTTATTTCTATTTCTATTAACCTTTATTTTACCAGGAAATAATCTAGGGAGTCCTGGCCAAGACAGCAGTAAATAGTTCCATATTAAAATATACAGTGAAAAACAAAACAGAAAAAGACAGTTGGCAATTTAACGTCATCTCAACATAATCATCAGCAGCGCTCAGTAACAGCAGATGTGCATTTAGTACTCTGTCATTGTTGGTAGGTAGGCTAAAAAGCTGATTCTGCAATTTATACCAGGATAAGGGTGCAAAAACTTTAAAGGCACTTGCACCGAAGACAGTTTGCGTTCGGGGAATGTCATACATGATTTGCCCATATGATCGAAGATTACATTTCCTGGTGGTGACTGACTGGTGACGAGTCAGGAGAGTACATAAGTAAGGAGGCAGTTCATACAGTATGGCCTTAAAAAGAAAAATATACCCATGCTCCAACCTGCGATTGTGCAAAGAAGGCCAACCAACACTCTTATACAAGCTACAGTAATGAGTACGAAAACTAGAATTAGTTACAAATCTTAGTGCTGCATGGTATACTGAGTCCAGCATTTTCAGAGAAGATTGATTTGCATGCATGTATAAAATATCACCATAATCCAGCACTGACAGAAATGTTGCTTGTATAAGTGTTTTTCTCGCACTAAAAGAGAAACAGCCTTTGTTTCTATAATAGAAACCCAACTTTACTCTAAGTTTTTTTTGTTTAACACTCTATATGCTGCTTGAAGGATAAACTTTCTTCTAAGAAGAAACCAAGATATTTGTAGACTGATACTCGTTCAATTACTTTCTCATCTAGTGTAACTAATAAAAAACATCTTATCAGAAAAATGAACACTCAGAGTGATCAGAATGACCTAAAAAGACAGAAACCACCTTTGGAAAAAACTGATTTACTTTGATTTTTTAAATTTGGCTCATGTCCCATCCCCTAACATGGAGAGGGCGGGATTTATGACCTATGCTGCAGCCAGCCACCAGGGGCTGTTGGAGATGTTTGGGCTTCACTTATTCAGTCTATGCACCAACCCCGGGTCAGGACACATCAGACTTAGGTTCACTAGAAGAACTCTCTTTATTATAAGTGTTGTGACAATGAAATAAAAGGTCAAAAAGTTTGGCTATTTATGTGAAAGGCCACAGGCAGTTTCCAAGTATGGTTAGAGGTTGTTCTCAAACTCTAGCGCAAGGAGATCAACAGGCAAAGGCATCTTAGTTTTTCACTTGGAAAGGTGAATGAGGCAGAATTTGAAGTTGTACTCTGACTTCATGTGTACAACTTTTTGAATTATTTTTGAAACATCACCATAGTGCCTCATTCAGTCTAAATTGCAATACATTTCGAAGGCGTGTTTGAAATGGTCTCGCAGACTAGACTTTCAAATTCAACACTGAATTTCCGAAAGGAAAATTTACTTTGCATGCTTTTAAATGGTTATTACTTTGTAGACCATGCCCTTTTACCAGTCAGGACAAAAATTGAATGTATGCCTACTGCACGATAAGATTAGGTGATACAGTTAATGTGCTAGTTAATTGATTACTAGAGCTACAGCAGACTATAATGTAGCTTTTGTAGCCTCTCATACATTTAGTTGTAAATTAACAATATCCACTTGGACAACTTTAAGTTATGGCCAATTGTTTTGTTTTTAAGATTATTTTTTGGGCATTTTTAGGCCTTTATTTGACAGGACAGCTGAAGACATGAAAGGGAGAGAGAGGGGGAATGACATGCAGCAAAGGGCTGCAGGTCAGAGTCAAACCCGGGCCTGCTGCGTCGAGGAGCAAACCTCTATATATAGGCGCCCGCTCTACCAACTGAGCTATCTGGGCGCCCTGTTATGGTTAATTTTGTGTTTAACAATTTCATTTCAGAGTTTAAATTATTAGATTCTGAATTTTAACAGCTATTATGCTATCACATGACAAATGAGTATCATACTTATATATTTATAATGAGTTTGAGTCTTTATGACATACAGGCGACCCTACAGACTTGAAATCCTACATAACTCATGCAAATCAGTGGCCACAGTTGAACTGTATTTTCACCAAATATTCTGACAACATAACAGCCCTGTGCATCAGCGCTTTCATCACACCAAAACAGTTGGAAATAATAAAAAAAGTCATTTCTTTTTTAGGACAGTTTCCTTTAATGGAAAAAAGACAAATGACCTTTCCCGTCTGTGAGAATTTTAATTGAGATTTATACCTTAAGGTAAGTTTGAGTGCAGCGGTCTTGATGAATGTACATCAGGAAGCAATTCAGGAGGCCGTTATGAAAGTCTCAGGTTTGTGCTCTTTCAGACTTGCTGAAGATGAGAGTGGGTTCATGTGGAGCGGTCTGTGACAAGGCAGGGCATTGATGAAGGAAACAGCAGGGGCCACACACTCTACGTCCCATCTCCGTGGTGCAACATATTAAACTCTCATTTACTGACAAAAGACATTCAGCCCTGCTGTTAGTCACACCAGTGCTACAGCAAGTAGTGGCAGAATGAGAGATGGCCTCTGTTTGTCTTAATCACCGTTCAACATATCTGCTCTCTACTTTAAGCTTTGTAGTGGCTTGAAACCTAAACTATTAAATGCAGAAAGGACACAACATATCACACAATTATCACTAAACACTTGCAATAACCAGCAGGAAAGTTCAGTATGCTGCTGAGCACTATGATCGTTTTATTTTATTTTTTTCCTGTTTCACATCCAGAAATGTACATTTGCTCCCCACATTTTGGTTGCTATGTTGATAGAGTTGCTATTTTCCATTTCAAACAGGAATTAGAGAGAGAATCCTTTTAACAGAGCAGTCTAAATTCTTACAGCTACGGTAAGTGGTTTAAAAGCTGCGGACAGGGATAAAAAAGTGACTGCCTGTTTAATGGCTGGATTTTGACATAGAAACACCCTAATCTGCTGTTACTTCTGCTGTAAACAGAAGTGTTCAAGACAGCTTTGTCAAAGGAGGCACTATCATGTTATGCTGCGGCTTCCATCACTGATCAAAATGCCGTCTGGTATTTTCCTAAATGCATTTTTTTCTTGATGTGGTAATACAGGTATTTTAATGGCAGAGGTTGTTTGTATATTCTAGCAGATTCAGAGCTCAGATTTTGTTATCAGCCCTGAAAGGGCATATTCAAACGCTCATGTTATGCTTTCTGTTAAAAAAACACATATGCCACAAACCTTTTTACTTCCACATTTTACCAGATGCAAAACACATACTGTGGATGGTGTGCCTGCCAAAAACCTTTGCTTACAGAGGAGAGTTTGTGCTGCATTCTGCCATATGTGAACACAGAGTGGATGTGCATGTAAGAACAAGAAGAAGAAAAAACTGGAACAAGGGAGCTCTGATTCTTTCATCTTTAGAAATACATTTGCCATTATTTTACAATGAATAGATTTTTACAAGATAATATAAATGCAGGCTTTCTGGTTTGTGTTTTTGTGGATTTAATAATTCTCTGTTTATTGATTTAGCAATTCAATTAAGTAAGCATAATTAATACTATAAATCATACAATGTTTTTGTGAGTATCACTCACAAGAGCACACTGTTGTTATGTTACATACTCATGTGGTGGAGCACAACCCAGTCTCACGGCAGTTCGTGAAATGGTCAGGTAATTTAATCTATTGATTTGTGTACACAGACACGTTTATCTCCTTTTTTTCGTGATGGTCAGCACGTTTTTTTAAACTAATGTATTTCAGTGGGAAGCATCTTTCGTGAACACAGCACTATTCATTAAGAGCACCTACAGTAGTGAATAGTATGAAAGCCCAAAAATCTGCATAGGGAGGTTGGTTGAGGTGGATGGATGGGTCAAACAATACAGGACTTTCACCCAGGAGAGCGGGGATCGTGTCCCCCGTGTCACGTTTCCTAAACCCAACCGTCGCTTTCTTCTTTTACTAAGCCCCAACCGTCCCGTTCTTCTTTTCCTAAACCCAACCGTCCCGTTCTTCTTTTCCTAAACCCAACCGTCCCGTTCTTCTTTTCCTAAACCCAACCGTCCCGTTCTTCTTTTACTAAACCCAACCGTCCCGTTCTTCTTTTCCTAAACCCAACCGTCCCGTTCTTCTTTTCCTAAACCAAACTGTCCCGTTGTTGTCCCGCTATCGGTGTCATGCAAACTTAAGCCCACCCATGTCCTTTTCCTTAACTTAAGGGGCAGTGTTCATTTCACGGAATCCGTGTACACTAATCAATAAATTAAATTACGTGACCATTCCACAAACTGCCGTGAGACTGGTGGCGGAAAAGTAGAGATACTCATTATGCAGTAGAATGGACCGTGTTCATGTTATAATATTATATAGTATAATACTGGACTGCTATTACGAATGCATTGCCGTGCAAGCAGTATTACAGTATATGCTTTTATTGCAGTTGTTGGAAGACACATAGTCTCTCTCGCTCTCCCTTTCTCTCTCTCTCTCTCTCTCTCTCTCTCTCTCTCTCTCTCTCTCTCTCTTTTAATCAAGATTGCTGTTGCTGTGTTAAAATTGTCCTGAGGTCCATAAACTCCAGGAAACTTTTTTCCTTGGGAAATCTATCTTTTAGCTTGCTATGTAAATAAACACTGAGGGGCGTTTTAACACAGACAAGCAGATGCTAATAGGAAATAGATTATAAAGAAAGTGTTTGGTTACATGGACTCTGAGATTACAACTGCTGCATAAATGTGCACATTTTAAAAAGAGAAAACCCATAACAAACAAAAAAAGCAAGGACAAAATGCTTCTTGGACCTCGTATATAGACCACTAAGGACACTCTGATCATTCAATCTTATCTCTCCACATGCAGGCTTAAGTCTGCAAGGTGAAGAATAGTGCAACACCAGTATTTTCAGACTGCCTTGATTCAATTGAGTGCAATGTTTTTCCGCAACATGACCAGAAACCTTTACAGAAACCTTTGCAGAAGCAAGATAAGCAAACACAATAGTCAAGTTTAACAATAAGCAGCACCAGTTTTCTCACTATGCCAAAATGACTACTTCTGCCTAATCAGGAAGGAAGGAGTCGTCATAAAAAAAATCCAAGTGGCAAAAAGCCAGACATAGAAGGACAAAGCTGCCAGAAAGAGAAGACAATTTTAACACACTTTTCCCAGCTAATGAAAATGTAAAAGTTTGCCCTCAGGTCCTTCAAACATCACAAATCATCGACGAAACAAAAGCTCTGCTGTAAACAAACTGCCCCTTTCCTCACTAAGTCACACTAGGTTTATGTAACAGAGCATATTACAATAGGAGAGCAGTAGGAATAGTGATGAGGCTCTCTTTATTGCAAAAAATTCAATGTGATTTCAACATTTCCTTGACTCAAAGCCCAGTGTAATCTGTATTCCAGGCTGGAATGGCTCTCTGCTATTGCCTTGTCTTTACTCATTCACCTTGTTCACAGCAGCTTTGGGTGACAAACCCAAACAGAGCATAACACACAGAGGAGTGTTGCGGGAAGAGGGATCAGTGCCCAGGGAATGAATGCTGTTCGCTTCAGACACGCTCATGTCAATGGACTGTGATATCTATAAGATGCCGAGGCCCAACTGGACACAGTTAACAGTGTGAAACCTCAGGGGGAAGCCAGGCCTGATGGTGAATGTGCTACACTGCCAATTGTCATTCAAAGGTCCATGTAAAATTCATAGACATGAATCTTCTTCATGGAAAGAGCACAAACTTAGATTAGTCTGTTTATTATATGAACAAGCTTGTCCAATATTGATTGGATTGTGACCGGACAAAGACATTTTCACCTGTTTGCCACATGTGACCGAATATCTGTCAAGTGCAACTAAACATTTTCATTGGTTGCACCAGTGCGCCTGACATTTCTCCAGGTCTTTCCCTGTCTGTATGTGTGAAGCATTCTTTTTTTCCCCACCCACATTCTGTGAAGATCACAGCCTGTATATAATGCTGGACGACGTGACTCCACTTCCTCCCGCTGTACAAAAGTGAAGTCAAAATATCCCGGATATGGACGCTTCCATCTTGTAATTTTGGAGCCAGAGTCTGTGCTGTAGTGATCGGGCGGTGGAGCCCATATACCCACCTGACCAATCGCGAGTTAATCACAGCTGTCAATCATGATGTTTTACCCCATTTTTATAGCATCAAATAACTAATAAAAACCAAACTTATTAGTAAAATGAACTCTTGAACAAACATCAGTGTGATGACAACTACTAAAAATGACAGATACCATCTTTGGGAAACATTAATTTGATGTGTAAATTTTGTAATTTTTTAGTTTGGCTGATGTCCCATCTGCCAGCTACCAGGGGCTGATGGAAATGTTTTGGCTTCACTTACAGTCTATGCATCAACCCCTGGTGAAGACCCACCCCTACTCTCCCCTGATTGGCTCTGACCCTGATGTTCCTCTTTGCTGAATGTGTGTGGGGAAAAAAAGGCATGTGTGTATTTGTGAAATCACGCCCTGTACTCCTCCTCGAGCGGCAACGTAAAACATACCGATAATTCAAAATGAAGAGAACTATTGATTGTTTTTTCGTCAAGACAAATGCTGCAGTGCCCGTTACACCTGTCCATGGCCCTGAAGGCCCAGCCCAGACTCAATAACGACTCCACAACCCGTCTCCTCTGTCCCCAATGAGATGCCTATTCCTGACCCAACATCTTTGGTGGAGTCGCCTGATCTGACTCAGAGCCAGAGCCAAGGTCTACCACATACTGTACAAAAAGGCCAGAATATTTGCCTTTCGCAAAGAATGGCTAGTCCAATTTCCTTGGTTCAGATATGATAAAACGGGCAACATTATGCATTGCATTTATTGCAAAGAGTGCAGCCAAAGCATGGCTGAGAACAGTGCTTTTGCTGTCGAAACATCGACATACCAAAAGCACCATGTCTCCAAGAAACATGTCCTTTGCCATGACGTACGGGTGCGTGGTCTGCCGGCATCCCCGCAGCGTTTCAGTGCTGGTGCAGCACATAAAATAAAATAAAAAAGTTTGGCGCGCCACTGTAACCAATGTAAAAAGTTAGTCTGGAGCCTTGAATGAGAATTTCTTTTGCCATGTCATCCCACTGTGAGCATATTATAGTATTTATATGGGATTACAAAATATTTCTATGCTTTGGATGACGAAATGTATTTCTTTTTTAAATAAAGACAAAGCTTTACAGTGGTTATTTAAAACATGATTTAAGAGTCCATTTCAAAAGAAAACAATTTGTCTTTTTTCCTCTCTTAATCAGAAAAAGTAACTTAGCACCTACAGATTTAATGGGCTTAAATCTGGTCATTTAGAATCATATACTATGTCAGTGCAAAGCTGTGGGTGGCTTGTATCATACAGTTTGTGTTAAGTTAATTCTGTCGAGCAATTGGGGCCCATGTAGAAATAAATCATTTTATACAACATTGGTGTTTTGACTCTGCCTTTAGAGCTCAGTGAAAATCCCATTACCAATTATTGTAGCTGCCTGACAAGTTACCACATGAGAGTAAAGACGTTATGATAATTTAGGTTCGTTCAACATTCTGGAGCAACAACTAGGCAGGACCAACTATTTATACAAATTATATTCCTTATTAGCTTTGTAGAAGCAAGAACCACATGAACGACAAAAGCAAATAGAAAACATGTTTGTGATTTAACTGTGTTGGTTGGATTGTTTGGGAGTAGTGGCTGTCGAGCTGAGGGAATCGGATTGTTTTATGCAGCCCCTCAACCACTGACTGCTCTGAAGTAGCTCTTTGTCTAAAGGATACTCAAGTACGTTTTTGAGGTACTTCACCTGACTATTTCCATTTGTTGCTACTTTTAAACTTCTACTCTAATACAATTGAAAGGAAAAATATGTACTTTTTACTCCACTACATATAGCTTTAAGACTTTACATACAAAGCATATTATCAGCTTACAATAGGTGATGCATTGATATAAACTACCTAATACATGTACATATATGCACATATAACTTATATTTTCCACCTAGCTTTTTTGCTATATTTGCTTGAAACATCACCTAATAGCCTATTGATTTTGTCGTATATCGTAATCGTATAGAATTCACTCACTCACTCACACACACACACACACACACACACACACACACACACACACACTCACTCACTCACTCACTCACACACACACACACACACACACACACACACTCACTCACTCACTCACTCACTCACTCACTCACTCACACACACACACACACACACACACACACACACACACACACACACACACACACACACACTCACTCACTCACTCACTCACTCACTCACTCACTCTCTCTCACACACACACACACACACACACACACTCACTCACTCACTCACTCACTCACTCACTCTGTCTCACACACACACACACACACACACACACACACACACACTCACTCACTCACTCACTCACTCACTCACTCACACACACACACACACACACACACACACACACACTCACACTCACTCACTCACTCACTCACTCACTCTGTCTCACACACACACACACACACACACACACACACACACACACTCACTCACTCACTCACTCACTCATCCACTCACACACACACACACACACTCACTCACTCACTCACTCACTCACACACACACACACACACACACACACACACACACACACACACACTCACACACACTCACTCACTCACTCACTCACTCACACTCACGCACGCACGCACGCACGCACGCACGCACGCACGCTCGCTCGCTCACACACACACACACACACACACACACACACAGACAGACACACACACACACACACACACACACACTCACACACACTCACTCACTCACTCACTCACACTCACGCACGCACGCACGCACGCTCGCTCGCTCGCTCACACACACACACACACACACACACACACACACACACACACACAGACACACACACACACACACACACACACACACACTCACTCACTCACTCACTCACTCACTCACATGCACACACACCTAACACTCATACACACAGTAACTGCAGCAGTGACGCACACATTGACACACTGGATAAGATGTTCTTCTACCCAGACGGTCACAGACGCTACCAACTGTCTCCTAGAATGTGTTGCATGTGATCTGACACCTACAACGTGACTTTTTACTTACGTAGTAAGAATAGTTGTTGTAAATGATCCAATAGCATCTTCACACATTGTGGTTGGTTTGTATTGCTTATCTCTGCTCTCCTCGATTGAGTTTCAATAAATGCTCCTGTGTGAGTCATCAAAGTCTCCTGAAACTTATACAGTTAATTGGCTCTCCAAAAATCTACATCAGTGTTGTATTGGGTTTACCACCTAAAGTTATTTGCATCTTTATTTAAGAAATCTAGGAAAGAATGTACTGTTCAAGTGTAGTTTTTTTATTTTGAAATTCGCTATGTAATCATATTGCATGTTACATAACTGTCTGAAAGCGACATTTGTGAAAGCGACGTGCTGTCATATCGCAGTAAAGTCTGTATTCTTTTATGTCAGCAGTGATCTGCTGGAGTGTTTTACTGCAGAGTGGGAATACACAGAAAACCCATCTCCTGATGAAGTGGAAAACTTATTGTATAAAGTAAGATAAATATTGAAATGCTGAAGAGGAAAAACTACACACTTGGAGAAAATCCTTGTTTATATCTCTGGAAAAGTTACTAAGACTCGTAAACATTAATGTTTTTTACTGAGTACAGCTCCATTCACTCAGCCCGCAGCCTTCCCAGTGTCTCTCAACAACATCAGAAGGCTAGGCTGAGCAAAAACTGTGTGCTTTCAGTTTCAGGACTTTTTCTGCAGGCAGTTGCCCACTCTGAAGTTGCAAAACCAGCCTGGATGGTGCTCAGAGCCACTGCATGGGCAGATTATATAATGTCTTGAGACTGCACAGCGAGGCAGATGAAGTCTCTCAGTGATGGTGTCGGTTCAGATACAGCATGATAACTAATAAAGCTAGACAAACCAAAACAACAAATTCAAAAGAAGAATAATGCCTACAGTGCATGCAGTAATATTATGTTAAACATGAGATTCTTGTCATTCAGTGACTGAATTTAATGAATTGTAAAATGACAGACCAATCTTACATTCACTAAAGATGGCTGCAGGTCAGGGCCACTGCTGAGTGCTGCTGCAGAATCGCGTTTTTGTTCGTAGCATCTCTGCCACAAGCACTTTTCCCTGGAAACACACACAAAATACACAAACAACCACACATAACCTCTCTACTCCTGTGCTCCAAATAGTCAACCACCAGCAGTCTGCAGGGTGACGAATGAATACTGTCACTTGGCTAAACACCTACTTGCACTTTTATTACAGTTATGTACTGTTGTTCAGTGTTTTTTCTTTTGTTGTGCGTTTTGTTTTGTGTGTTTGAAATGCTCAAAATGTCACACTAAGATTTATTCTTTCTCATACTTCCCTAACCTTCTTCCAGACTCTCACACACCAAACAAGAAAGATAAAAATACAAACTTCGCCCTAAGCTACATGAAGAATGGGTTTATTTCAAATGATAGAAGGATCTTGTATCACTGGTATCTAAAGGCGAACACTACAATAATAGAAAACATTTGACTAGAGAGAAAAGTAGTTGAATAAACCTGTAACCTTGTGTCCTTCACGCCACCCAGTTTTGCATGTCTATCTGAGGGCCATTAGGGGAGTCGCTGAGAGAGGGAGTGTCACTCTGCATTAGTCCACCGGTCTCGTCCATCCATTCCATCCTGTCTGATCGGATACAGGCTTATATTATAACCCGCTGTGTCACATCTAGAATCACATAGGCTGCACCGAGCATTATCGCCCCTACACTGATCCTAATCACGCTAATGCATTCTTTTATGCAAAGGCTATGACATAATGTCTTGGTGAAAATATCAAGATGACAGTCGTACATGGGTTATCCTGGTAAATCGCTGTATCTGTAGCTGGTCAGTGTTGCTCATGTCCAGACAGCAACAGCAACGTTAAGTAGAAGCTATACAGGCACAAGAGGTCTGGCTCTTCTCCTGAGACACGAGAATATACAAATTTGCTGTAATAATTCTGCAATCTATGAAAGGTGCTAAAGTTTATTATTATTATAATGTGTGGCAGTTGCAGGGGACATTTCATTGTGGCCTGGGGCTCGCAGGCCATGATTAGTGGGGTTTGTTTGTGTCTGTGTAGAGGACACGTGGCAAATTGTTACATGTGATGAGATTTTTTTCATTTTGTCAAGAACTAATATCTAATATCTGAGCAATCAGCTGAACAAACCTCTTGAACACGTCACTTCACTGCATTGTGGGTGCGTTTTATCAATGATGTGATTAATATGTAAGGTCTTACCGCTCCAATTAGATCCTCTGGAGCTGTGGGAGTGATATCTCGAATCCAGGGACTTTGTGCTACTGGTGTTTAAAAAGACCATCCGTACGACCATACCTATACTGAATGCAGTTTACAATTATAACTGTTGCAGATTTACCACTCTAAATTTTGGATAATTTTCAAAACAATGGGACCTTGATTTCAGATAGGAATAGTAATTAAATCTCACCTGTTTATATTTAGGCTTAGTGTTCTGCATAATTAAGGGCGTTCCGCATTGAGTGAAAGGTGGCTGCCGTCATAGCAGGCGTGCACAGACTGTAGGCTTCCTTCAAACCCCCCTCAGCTCCATCCTCGCTCCACCTCTTTGCCCATTTTTGGATTAGCCGACATCAGGCACTGCCAAGATGGCAACAGCCGGAGCCACTGGGAGCCGCCCACTTTGAGCTTCAATTAGGCTCTTCAGAAATCTATGGGTGACGTCACAGAGACTTGGTCCATATTTTACACAGTTTATGGTTGAAATCCAGGCCTGCTGTTCCCATTTATGGTTACTAAGCTAGGATTGGACAATTTCTCTTTCAGGGAGGGCTTCAGTAAGTTATGGATCTTTAAATTTGAGTCATTATCAAATCTTGAGTTATAGAAAAAACGGTTTCAGCGAATTGGATTTCTAATAATGGTAGTTAAACTGTAAAAGTGTAGCTAATATCACAGTATTTCCTCCCTCTTCTACTGTATCTTCAATCTGACATGCTGCCTCTGCTTCCTTTAAAGTGCTTCTAAATGATGATCTATTTTTTATTTTTTTTTAATTAGCCTGACCTTTTTAGAGAGCTTAACCTTTTAAAATGTCAGGTGAAAATGTTTTAAAATAAGTGTGCCATATTCTTAGAAAAATCCTGTTTTAGGGAGCTAATGGTGACCTATAGAAGTGTGGCAAAAAGAAGGTCTGACAGTGAAGAATCTGTGATGCTCAAAGCAAGTTGTTATGGTTCAGATATGTTCTTAGAAACCCATTTTAAAGCAGAACTCCTGCTGAGCTGGACTGACCTTTCTGTGGGCTTGTAAAGCAACCACCTGTCCAGACTTTTTACCAACTTAGGGAATTTGTCATATTAGGTTTATGCTCAATAGGGTGTTTTATTTCAACATTAAACTAAAATTTGAGTTTACTAGAAGGGCAATAGAGGATAAAGTATACTGTAACTATTCCCCTCTGTGACAGGGCCATTAGTTTACTCTGAGGCAGATCAATCCAACTCTATCGTCTTTGGATTTCCTCTGCCTCTGTTGTTACCACTCTAGCTGTCTTTAGTAATCATCAGCTTTCATGTCAAATAAATGAGCTGTTTTATTGCCAGTGTTAGCGCAGCTCTACCGCTGGTCAAAATAAATGGGAATGAATAAGGGTTATTTTCCAAGGACATGCAGAGTAAACGTGGCCGAGCAATAAAGGCTTCCGTCAGAGTGAATTAGATCACACGGGTGACACATCTAGTGCACTTTACCTCTAGAAAAAAAAAGAAGAAAATATGTAAAAAATTAATGACTCTAAGAGGAATATGGTGTTCAGAAAAAGTCAAGTGAGAAATGTGATAAACTGCAGGATGTCATAAAAATGTCCCAGACACAGGATGTTAAAAATAAAAATCTTGGTTTAGCACGGTCAGTGTTGACAATATGATTTCAGTTTCATTTTTTATTTTTAATTACAGTTCAATATTGCAAGTAGATCATTTTTTATAAAAACCACAAACCACCACATGTATAGGCTGTGACAGCTCTGTGGTCATCAGTTAAACTGCAGTAGTATCCTTAACCTTTATGAACACTTGAAGTGACTAAAATAACCCCTCCAGCTGTCAGGTGTATACTCTATATTCTAGACATACAGTAGAGCATCTGCGACTCCTCTGCTGGCATCAGTAATTAATGCACCCCTGTGCATCTGCAGCGCTACTTAATATATAATTCAATCAACGTATGCAATAAGGCAACCCTTATGCCATTCACACTACACTCCTTAAACCTACCGCAATATGTTGCTACTGACTTTTATTTGCTCCTTAAAACGCTTTGTGACCAGTTTGTTTTGTGTTTTGTCAATAGGACCATTATCATCAGCTCTACCACTCACCTATATTACCCATGGCTGAGTTATCTTTACATAAAATCAAAGAATATGTGAGTTGTACTGTAAAACAAATTTTGCTGAGAGGAACATTGATAGAGAGAATAATGCACATGGTTGATGTTTTATGGCTATGTTTGCTGTTTTGGTTGTGACTCTTTATTTTCTTTTTTCTTTCACACTATTATATCTCCTATGAGTCACCGCTGCTGGAAACCTCTCTGAGATAGCTCCAACTTTGCTACACTATTTTACAGAGTCACGCAAGCATGCAGGGATGGTTTTGAAGGTCTGCAGGTGATGTTTATTGGCCAGCGGTGGCCTTGCAGATATAATTATAGCAATAGTTGTCTGCTGAACTGAACAAACACTAAAGCATCTCTGCTCTCCAACACCACCCGCTGCTGCCACTGACAGCACACTACATGAGAGTATGCAAATATACATCAAAAGGGTGGGAAATTTCCATTAAACTTCATATTCCAAGGTGATGTTTCCAGGGTGATTTGTATTTGAAAAAGGCTTAATTCTCATTGGCGGGCAGACAAGCCACCTGGTCTTGGCCTTGTCAAGCATTCGTCAGTATCATACATGATATATGTTGCAGTTGAGACTTGTTTGGTTCTGTTCAGTCGGGCAAAAAGGAGAAAAAAAAGTGGCTCTGTTTCAACTTGCACTGCTAAACTGTTCTGTTGAGAGCATTGCATTAGCTAGATTACAGTTTTATCTGTCAAATGAATGCGCAGAAATAGCTGACATAACATTATGTTGCAAATCCAATTTCGCATTGATTGACAGTGCGAGATCCACCAAGCCAATGTTATGGCTTCCTGCACTATTAGAGCGTATTGTGGTGTTATTTGCATTGGAAAGAGGCGGCATTTGCTGGGAGTAATTAGTTAAGCTCCTCTGACTTTGGAAATTTAATTGCAGGTACAGTAGAACCGGCTAACAATGGGATAACTGAAGCATTACAGTCTGCGAGGGACTAACAAACAGCAGAAGCCTCCCACCTGACAAACAGCACTGGAACACACATACATACAGACAGACACACAAACGAACCAGCACGGGCATACGCTGGCACACACATACACTTACAAACTACAAAACATACATCTTCATCTACATCAATCTCTTGATTCTTTGATCCATTAATGACATGCAATATTCATACTCCCAGCTCCTGAACGTTTCATTATAACTGCATAGATGTGGCATGGATTATTAAGAAGTATGGCACGGACTATCTACAGAATGTTTATCATTTATCATGTGCTGTTGGCTTAGTGCGTTGCTCTAATGAAATGGTTGACCTTGAATGCTGCTTTTATACACCCCTGTATGTTGGAAATCAAAGCATAAGGGACTACCATTAGGTTACTACCATGCACTGAATGTGCCGGAAACCTGTATGTCCTTTATATAAAGATAAATATTTTCCTTGCTTTTCTAATATGCCTGTGGTTATCATAATTAGCCAGACGTTATTAACATGTACATTTAGTGCTGCTCATCATGTTTGTTCAGCCTACACAAAACCTTGTATAACATGTTGTTAAATTACTGTAAACTGAAGTTTTTACTCACAGAGAATAGCTACCATGCATTATGATGTGCAGGATGGATTTCTGTTTACATTAGCAGGTTTATCTTAAAACCTACAATAGCTGCAACATCAATCACAGGAACAGTGCTGTTAACGTGACACAGTGGACACTGTTAATTATTTAAAAGGATCACAGACTATTAATGGTATTTTGGCTCACCTTTCCCATTATCTGCAGCAACCAGTTTGTTTTCCTCTCAATTAGGCACGCAGGCAGTGAGCAACACCCATCTCCTATTACTGGGATATGGCAACAGAAGCCATGGGGGAAGGGGAAATAACAGGCTGCTGTTGTTATCACTGCTGCTGCTGCTGCTGCTGCTGCTTAGGGATTGTTTTTAGCATTTTCTTGGCTGCATTTAATTTATTTATTCTTTCGACCATAGCTTGTCTCTGCTATTAAACCTTTGTCACTGCCTTTTGGAGTTCTAACATGACTTGGTCACTGAAACCTAACCTGAGTCAGAGCCATGATGTGGTTGGTGTTTTTATTCTTATACCTCTGCGCTGTGCACAGGATATTAAGCTGGAAAAACAAGCCTGGGATGTAATGAAGGCATCCGAAATTCAGCCAGTAGTAGGCAAGTGGGATTTGACATGTTCCTCTAGCCAGAGCCATTATACTGTAGGTAGCTCTCTTTGTACTTTGGAAAATGGTCAGACATGTATGTTATTATACTGAAAGAATAGATTTTTTATTGATTAATCAGCTGATTGTTGTTTTTATTAATCAATAATCAGTTCATCTGCATAATGTCATAAACAGTCTCAAATGCTCTCAGACATTTTCTCAGACACATAATAATGTTTGGCTAACTAATTATCAAAGATATTCATTCATAATGATGTAAAGAAGAGAAAATCAGCAAACTCCAAAAGCTGAGAAGCTCAACCAAGCATTTTTTAAGCTAAAAGTGACATCTAACAGTAGCATTTCTAAGCTAAAATCTGCTAAAGCTAAAATCTGTGCGTCTTAAATTACTTCAATGTTTAATCAATCATCAGATTAGTGTCTCAAATGTATCTGTTGATGCACTAATTGTGTAATAAACTAAACATTTAAGCACTAGACCATATATAAGCTTCTAACTGCCCACGCAAATGCACTTAATTCATCTGTGATTTACCCTGTGCACATATGCATAAACACGTTTGTCCAGTATCTAGTATATTTGTGTGTAAAGTGCGGGGTACCCTTCTGTGTGCAGATGGCCCGTTCCATGTAGCTCGAACCTCATGTGGTGAAGATATCTTCCTGCCACGCTGCACAGGGTTCTGACTGTGCGAAGCCAGAGGCAAGAGAGTGTAGTGTGTTGGCCTGTGCAGCTGATAACAGCGCCTCTGTCACACTCAGGCCAAAGAGTGTTCGCTGGGGAGGCAAAGTGCGTGATGGGTTTGTAACGCAGTACGCAGTGGCATTCAAATAGTGAAATTGTGGTAGGCACCTTTTCCTCATCCCTTGAACTATGTCATGTCATTTATCTTATGCCACAGGGAGTTAACAGCAATTCCTCCCCAACGTCTTTTCCATCAGAATGTTCTGCCACTTGACGTACGCCATGATTTATCCCACTGGAGTTTTTTTTTTTTTTTACACTTTGTTGACCAAATGCGATTTCCACATTGTACAGTGTTTGCACAGAATGTTTTATTCAACTAGCCTTGTTGTTGACACTCTACCACATTGGCAAGTGTTTCTCTAACTCCTTAGGCCTTCCCAGTCTCTCTTTCATGGGAAGAGGCCCTGACAGAATAAAGAAGAGCTCCTTGATAGCAGAGTCTCCTATCAGCCTTCAACATCTGGCCAAGACTGATGGGCTCTTGGAATAGCTCTCCAAATATCATTGAGTTTGAGCTGCATAATGCTTGTTTAACTGCATCCTTCCTACAATACTAATTCACTCCCTATCATTATGTGTCTTTCACCAGAGGAACCCATTTCTATGATGACTGAATTTAGTTTCTCAGCAGGGTACAATTGATGTGAGGCAGTGCACTAAGTGGTAGGAAAAAGAGAGATTTGAAGGTTGAGTCAAGTCATATGCTAGCAAAGGAACCAAAATATGATGTGACCAGTCCTGATCATAACGGAAAAAAAAAAATTTCAAGCTGGTAAGTGGTTAAATCTTTGACATGAAAAGCAATTCTCTCTGACGTGCACACATTTGTTTGCTGAAAATGAGTCTTGCTAAATTGAAGTCATCATCGTAGATTAAAAACGTATGGCCTTGATGCATTGCAACCCATTAGATTAAAGCTCTGAGGTAATCTGCAGCTGATTTAGGAATTTATCCGAAACACCTGGTTCTGTATCTACAAGCCACTGCATGCCAAGCGTCTGATCACACACAAGGAGGGTTGGAGCAGATGTGTCATACAGAGCCCATTTTGTTCAGTACGAACGGTATGACATGGGCAGGATGGACCAATCAGTTATGTTTATCTTTTCTCTTGATCACAGAATAATTATTTTCTTATCTTTACACAACACTCTTTGTTTTCTTGTGATCATAAAATAATCATTTCATAACCTAACATAACCTTTAGATTAAAAAAGGTGATGATTCTCATGTGGTTAACAACCTCTATGTCTAATCTTTGGTCACTTTGAAATTGCGGCAGGAACTTTCCGGTCCGTTCCAGCTGCAGTCTTCTCTAATATCTGCTGATGTTTTATTTAATTGATTTGTTTTCTTTTTTGGCATTTTTCCTCATTTGTAAAGGCCAAATCCCCATGCACCGCAGAACCTGCTGCTGCAACACCCACTGTTCTCCTAGGGAGGGTGTAGACGGCCATGTACTTCCTCCTATACACATGGAGTCACCAGATGCTTCTTTTTCACCTGACGGCGAGGAGCTTAACCCAGGAGGGTGCAGCACATGCAGAGGTTCAAAGATCTTTTTTTTTTTAAGATTATTTTTTGGGCTTTTTTATGGCCTTTAATTGACAGGATAGCTTGAAGACAGGAAAGGGGAGAGAGAGGGGGTATGACTTGCAGCAAAGAGCCGAGCGTCGATTTAAAACCCGGGCCGCTGCCAAGGACTCAGCCCATATGGGGCGCACACTCTACTGGGTGAGCAAGAGGTTGCCCCCTCCTGCAGATCTTAATGCAACTCCACCCAAAAGACCCAACCAACCATTTGGTGGAAACATTGGAGCCATGGATTAAAGCTAAACGATGCAGTGGTGGGCAAGTGTTTCCACCCGGGTTCCCACCTATGTTACATTTAAGCAATAACATGAGCTTTTTGTTTCCCTTTGGACTTTCAGCACTGATTGAACGAAATTTACTTTTTCTGAATGTAATGGAATCAAAGATTTTAAAGGAAGCATTCTACAGTGCTGTGAGTCTTTTTGAACTAGAAATCACTGTAGACAGATGTATTTTGCACATTGATTACTTGAAAAACATGAGCTCCAAGGATAAATCAGAGAGGTCAAGATGAATCAAAGAATGAGTAAAAAAAAAAGTCTGTTTATTTTGTACTATAATTCAATGTTTGCTTTACTTATTTTCGAGAAATACTAGATACTTTCACTTTCTTAGGCCACGAAGGATTGTACTGTTTTTTATGTATTTACCTTTACTTGACAGTCACAGTGTAGAGAGAGACAGAAAACATGTAATCATTGCAGTTATGTGGTATTGCAACCATTAGGCAACTAAGGGCATGCTCACGCTCACGTTCAAACACACATTCACATTAACGACAATAATCTTTAATGTTAGGTCACAATTAGACATTGCTTCATTTTAAAGAGTCACCACCACACCATTACTTGATTTGCCCACCAGAAAGGACTGACCAGTTTACTTTTCAACTGTAAAATGTCCCACTCAGTACATACTGTGGTCTCAAACATTGATATCCATATTGGCCTTAAACATCCAGTATCAGTCACAAGCCATAAAGGTTGGGAATCACTGTCATTTTGCTGTGACAAAAACATCCTTCCACCTACTGAGAATAGATGATTACACGTTTTTTTTTGTCGTACAACCACAAGAAGACAGTTTGTGTTACATCATTTTTTTCACGAGAAAACGCGAGCTTGTTATGTCAAGGGAACAGCATAATTATCCAGTTATCATGAGCAAATCAAACCTAAAGATAATAACACCCATGACCCCTTGACTCCCATAGGACCGACTATTATTTAAATGTTATAGTTTCTAAGTTATGGCTCACGTATCCTCAAAGAGGCAAAGATGAAGATGTAATCCTGTTGTGTTAGGAAGATAAGTCAGGGAGCAAATGAATAATTCTTGCTGGTGAGGCTTGCAGTGCTCAGAGCTATAGCCTGTGAATCATCATCATCATCATCATCATCATCATGAGATAAAAGGCAACATCTTTTCATCTATTTTTCAGTCTTTTTCACGTTGCCTGCTCCAGTAACACTCCTGTGAGTGTTTTCAAATCCAGGAAGGCATATCATATAATTATTTGTTTTCATGTAGATCATATCTGTGAATTTCTACACTTGTGACAAAATTGAATTTCTGCAGAGGTTGAGCTTAGAGGATAACGCAGCATGGCCAAAATGTCCTAATTGAAAATAATGCAGCACAATCATCACCATTTATAATCAATTATATTGAGGCTTTATCTCAAATACTTGGGCTCCCCTTGAAGCGAATAATGTTTTTTTTTTGCATGATTAGCTCGATTCACAGTAAATGACCAATTAAATTGCTTCTTTAGTCTGCTGCCAATTAATTGTTCTATACAACATTTTAGCAAACCAACATCACAAGGAGGCCTCTTATTATCCACTAAAACAACCATCAGCGTTTCAGATGCAGGTATGATGTGATGAGAGTTTGTGGAAATGGCAGTGAGTCACAGTTTGACATGGTCCTTATGACGTCAGCCATTAGGGCCAGGCGACCCATGTCCTATACGACTTTGACAGGGAGGCGGTGGAGACCAGAGAATCAATGTGATGCCATCCCAGATTCATCCCCAGAGAGCCAGTGAGTCGTCAACAATCCACTTTGACCCCGTTTGGAAAGGAAATCCCCCCCTGTGATGGCTAGGTCATTCCATATCATTACTTGATTGGCATGAATGATTAATACCACTCTTTCAAACACATGATCCCAGTTACACTGTATTGATACATATGTGAAACACGATCTTCAACTCATCATCCTAATCTCTCAGATGGTAAACATTAAGTATTTTTCTGGACTCTTAGACACAACACCATGGATGTATAATAAGAACTGGATACAGCGTTCGAGGTGGAGCCCCGTTCATTTCTATGAGAGTTGCTTGGTGACGCATGAAGCCTTCATGGAGCCAAAAGTTACCCTGATGACCGGCATTACTTCCGCATTGTGCGGCCCATAGAGCAGGCACACTAGAGACCTCAGCCAGCCGAGCCGGCTACTTTACACCGGTTTAGCGCTCCACTAACTTGAACAGGGATTAAATGATTTTATTGTGCGGCTCTTCTGGACTTTCCAAATGTTATCGGACCGAATGGATCAAATTCTCATAGTGAACTGAGTCATTTCGCGGGGATTGTAATGCTCAAAAAAAATTATCCACTGATTTACAGATTCCTTGTTTCCATGTAAGTCTATGTACAAAAGTCTTTTTGGGCCAGAGGGCATCATGTGATGGGCCCGGGAGTTGCAATTCTACTGTTTGGTCGCTATGTTGAAAATGCTTCAAAGCCCGGCGCACTTCTTGGGGGCCTGCACAACACGGTTGGATATACATCCCTGTGTTTGACATTGATGCTTGATCAGCTGTGTCATTGTAGCAGAGCCCTCACTACTGGCTCTCACCCTTACAAGTCATTCATTTTTCTTTAGGATCAGGTTAGACATGTTACTGCACACATCTTTAAGTTTAAAACATGACAGTCTGTCACATGTTAAAGAGAACTCAGTGCATGGCAGTATCAATAGCTGAAGCCTTAGACATTTGCAATGCAATTAAAAACTAAATTTTCAAAGCGCTGTGCTGAGGGTAATGAATAGGCCAGTAATCCCTTAATTGTTCTCTCTTAGGCAGAATCACAGGAAGGAATTTTTCATTAGAGACAGAGTAAAACTTAAAGTAAATAAAATAAGACTGAGCGATATCAGTAAGTTTATAATGGTCAAACCTCCAGAGAAGGCTAAATGTGTTTCCGGCGAGATAAAAACAAAAAAAATTTAATGAGCCAAAACCATTTGTTCAGTCACTTTCAGCCTTTTCATGATCATTTCAGGACCATAGACAGTTCTATTGGCTCTGTGTTCCCATATCCCTCCACCTTCACACACGTGTGTGTGTGTGTGTGTGTGTGTGTGTGTGTGTGTGTGTGTGTGTGTGTGTGTGTGTGTGTTTGTGTGAGAGGCATTATGTGGTTTTAACTTTTCTTCTAATAATCCCTTCTTTACCTCTCTCTAACCTTAAAAATGTCATTGCTACACTGGAGATCAACACGGATAGAGTAAGATTGCAGAATGAATGAAACAAACAAACAAGCAAACTTCCCCACTGTTGGAAATAACCGCAGCTCTCCATGTTCGCCTCTCCGTGGTTTCTCGAGATATATGCAGCAGCTGGACGTGGCCATGCAATTCGGAATCATTGGCCACCTGAGATTGCAGTGTTTCTATTGATTCGGCCAACAGAAGGCTAATATTGACAAGTGCAGCGCGTATTCGCCGTCGTAATCTAACGGGCTGAGGCTTTTTCATTTAGAGTCAGATCAAGTTTGGCCAACATTGGCCCGCCGCGAAGGGTCCAATCGGAGTTCACATCAGCTCCTTCTCCCCCCCCCCCCCCCTCCTCCCCAGCCCCCCGCCAGCCCACCCCTCCTCTCCCTCTCTCTCCCTCTCTCCCTCTCTTTCTCTCTCTCTCTCTCTCTCTCTCTCTCTCTCTCTCTCTCTTTCCCTCTCTCTCTCTCTTCCTCTCTTAGTTGCAAAAAAATACTCTGCAGCTGGGCTGCACCTCAATGAACCTAATTGGTGCACTGTGAGCGACCATCATCTATCCACTGGATTTCCGTCGCGGCCGGCTTCCATCCAGAACATATGAATTTGCTTAGACAGACCCTTTTGAGGAGTTGAACAGATAGGTCGGAGAAAATGGCACAATGCGTGGTTTTGTTTCTACTGTGGCTCTTTGACAGATCATTCGCAGGCTTTCCCAATCAGATCAATATCGGTAAGTGTTTTTGCTGTATTAAAAAAAAGGCTGCAGATTGTAGTTTGTATGAACAAAGATTGCAATTTCTTATACCGGAGAGATGTGCACGGAGCGCGGAGCTCTGCGCAATGACAGAGGCTAACTTGATTTTATGTATGCTGCGATCTTAAAGCAGCTGATTGTGTTAAACTGTAGATCAAAGCTTCATCTAGTGTTGTCTGTGTCAGTGTAATTATTGGCGAAAAAAATCGAAGTGTTTGATAAGGAGTAGGACGGGAGACGGTCAGTTTCCCCGCACGATCTGAAGAGTTACAGACTGGTCAAACATGCATGGTATTCTTTTAAATACCAATCAGCCTCCTTCCTATTGCAGTCGGACGTAGCCTATAGAGTTCCTCCTGGTAACACTTTACCTTCTTCCTTACTGAATGAAATGGTCCACCACTGACACTAGACTAAAAAAGGCACAGATGCGATTATCTGATCTTGCTTTTCCTCTCTTTAAGGGGGGCTGTTCATGCGTTCCACGGTGCAGGAGCACAGCGCGTTCAGGTTCGCTGTCCAACTCTACAACACCAACCAAAACACCACTGAAAAGCCTTTCCACCTCAACTACAATGTCGACAACCTCGAGTCGTCCAACAGCTTTTCAGTCACCCATGCGTGTAAGTGTACTTCTATTTCAGTCATGTCCAGATTCTCCCCCACTTCTGTCCACAGCACAGCGAGCAGAATTATTTATGTCCAAATCATCCAGTATGGAGCTTATATAGAGGCCACATCTCAATCCAGGGGAAGCAGTCAAGTCCATCTCACTTCACTCTGGGTCATAAAATCTCAATGGGAATTTACAAATACAGATTTGTCTAATGCACACAGTGTTCTTCCCATATTTATCCTACATAATTTTCTTGTCTTTTATCACAAAATGCATAATTTTCTTTTTCTTTCTTTCTTTTTTTATAGAAATGCGTATTCATTTTGACAATAACATTTTACGGGCAGTAGCTGTGGTTGGAAACCACATTCACACAATGTGTGTCTGTGTCTTGAGTTTTACAGAGGTGATATTTCATAAATACAGGAATTCCACATAAAATAAGTTCCTTTGGCAACATGTTGTATACATGCTGGCCTTGGGAATGCAGCCAATAACACAGACCCTGTGTCAAGGACTCAGAATTGGATGTGTATTTTTTTAACTTGTGTTTTATAAATGTATTTTTCATCACATAAATGATTCACTATTCAAGAAGAAATTGATCTATATATACATAGTGTATAGTATATACACCATTTGTTTTTTATCCTCTCCATGGGTGCTGATATGTGGTTATGGTTATGGTCCATCCCACGGTGCAATTGGTGCAGCGGCTGATCCAACAAATTACCTTTTTTTCCCCTACACCCCCACTGGCTGCAGTTTCTTGAAATCAACAGAAATGTAATGGACAAAAGGGGAAGAAATTGAGTCAAGAATGCCATTTGGTGATGTCATTCTAAATGATGAGTTCAGTTTGGCTGAATGGCTGACTTTGGAGACAAGCGGATGTTCTGACTGGTGCGGTTGAGTCCCTCTAACTCCATGTCTGGCACGGTCATATAATGGCCCCTCTGACTCTCCAGAGCGTCTCCCCCTGCACCGTCCTCTGACTCCCCCTGTGTTACAGAGCATCTCCCCCAGCATTGCAGAGTCAGCTCATTAGCACCCAGCCCTCATAGCACCTCACCGTGCTGTCATTGGGTGAAAGAGGGAAAAAATCCATAGCTCCCCATCCAACGCCAGCAAATGAGTTGGGCTCAGACCTGCAGGGGAGGTGGGTCTGAGCAGTGAGGGAGATAAAGCAGAGCGTCATATCACATGCAGCAGAGCTGCAAGTGCCCGAACCAAGGCATCCATAAGAAACAATAAGCAAATGACAGTGAATAAATAATAGATAGTGCCGTGCAATTTCACGCATGTTGAAGAGGAAGGGAAGCATAGGAGAAAAAAGCTTGATATCAAAATCTAATTAAATTCAGGAGCAGAAAGAGCTTTAGTGAAAGGAAGGGGTTCCTGTGGGAGCAGTGGCCCCGTTTCTTGTTTCTTGCTGCCATGCCTTAGCATCTCCATCAAGAGCACTGTCTCAGGACTGCCTTCAACTTCAAATACAAGAAAACTATGAGCTTTTAATGATGCAAAGAAACCAATGCTTAAAGGACATGTGTAAGCAGTGATGCAAAAATAGGAGAGTGATTGTCAAATGTCATTATAATGTTTGGTGAGAGCATCTCTCTTGCTTTGATGTGCGTATTAATAATCTGCTCTGCTTGAAATTTCTCTTTAGTGCTGAATGTTTAGCCTGTTACATTAAACAGGAAGGAGTTTTATACTTAACACACTAAAAAGCCCTCTACGTACTTGTAAAATAATCAACAAACTTTTTTCCCCCCGTTTTCTTTCCAATCTGATTTGTGTAATGTATGATCTGAGACTTTTTTCAAGGTAGTGCCCTGAGACTCTTGTCAAGCTGAGCTCGCAGACCACTCATGGTTGAGCTGAGCTCACAACAGTCCATAAGCAGATTGTCTCTACCGATGTAGTTAACAAAATAGAGATGACAGTTATTAGATATCACTTATCTGCTGACTTCCAGGCCTTGGTGAGTGAGGACCTCCTGTGTTCTGAGTTTCAGATTTGTCAGCACTGTTGTTTGTTTTGCAAGCTGTCACAATTATTTAGTGGACATTCAAATTTACTTTGTCATCAGTGGCCCCGTGTGGGTGATTCAGACCTTTGTCAGCAGTAGCACACATCTATTTTATGATCGGGCAATCTGAACTAAGATTCCAAAGTAGCGTTTATGCGGGTTTGGGGAGGCAAGCTTCATTGCTTTGATCAAGATGAGTTCTGGCTGCCTAAGGCCTTGCAGAGTGGTTGAAATGACAGAATTTGTTTCGTCTTGTTCGGTCTCCTCTTTTTCTTGAAGCTGATGTTCTGCTTTCGTGTGCATTCTCTCTTTACTCTGGGACGGACACTGCCAAAGCCCTTTACTCTGACTCATCATGTAGATCACTCCCCCTCATTTGCTGTACATCCTTTAAAAAGTAATATAATAGAGGCAGCGGAACAAGAGGATGTGCAACAGTAATTCAAATTAAACTTGCTGGAGTTTATTTTGCTTTTCAGAAACAAAATGTGTAAATCCCTAGGTGTGATGAAGGCACAGGCTCGTGTCAGAATGATTTCTTTCAAGTCTGTTTCAAACCATATGCTATTAATTGAATTAGTGGCCAGCAGCAAAACAATGTGTGGCTTCAGTAATCCTCAAGGCTTGGCTTTGTACTGCAGAGGCATGGTGTGTGCTTTAGTGACAAGACTGTTGATGCTTTGAAGTGACATCAGAAATTGTGAAATGTGTAATTACCAGTGCGAGGTCCATAATAGCTATGGAAACCAGGAGTCAGGTGTGCTCACAGAGAAGACGGGAGTAGTTGAAAGCAAAGGGTACCAGTTTGAAGAAAGCAGACTAGACAACATTAATGTTCCTGACGGTCACGGCTAGCCAACTTAATGACACCGCCATCCTTTCTCTCCTGTGTACCTTTCTTCTTCTTCCTTTACCTGAGGCGAAGAAAACATCAAGCCCCCCCCCATCTCCTCGCCACGCTATTTATTAGATTACTCGCCTTGATTCCTGTTAAAGGAAAATTTTGCAATGCTTGGCTTTTGAATCTCATCTCCCTATTCCTCATTCCTCATTCTGTCATTAAGCTAATGGTCTGTGTCCCCTCTGCCAGCCTCTTTACATGTCCCTACCCCTCTTTTATCGAATCCTCCAGGTCCTTAAACCCTGGCAGTAGCAGATGCTTCTTTGGCTGCACAGTTCAGCCACAGTATTAGCATCAGCTACTGTAGGCAAATCTGCTTTGCTCCAAGAGTGTGGAGAAAAAAAAAGATAAAACTAGAGTCGCTGGGATTTACGTTTGTCTTTTCCCAAGGCAAGAAAGAGGAGGGACAAGAGAGAAAATCAGAGGGACTGTAAGGTGTGATGAATCTTATCGTGAATAGAGAGAAGATGAGGTTAAAGGAATAGTTTGACGAGTTAGATGAGATGATTGATACCACTCTCTTATCTGTATGGTATATGAAGCTACAGCCAGCACAAAGACTGGAATAAGGGCATTTTTACACTTCCAGTTTTTGCATGGATTAAAGAGATAACATACATGTTAATTTGCGAGCTTCAGAGGTGCTGGTAGGCATATTTTGTTGCCTTTTTGCTACCAGGATAGCTGTTTCCCCCTGTTCCCAGTCTTTATGCTAAGCTAAGCTGAGCTAACAGGATGCTGGCTGCAGCTTCACATTTACCATACAGACAATAGAGTGCATCAATCTTCTCTTCTAACTCTTAGCAAGAAAGTGGACAAGTGTGTTTACCAAAATGTCAAACTATTCCTTTAACACTGCTTCAGGTGAATAGCAGTTGACTTACAGTATGTGATGCTAGATGTTCATGCTGCCTTATTGTCAGTGTGAATCAGTTTACTGAAAAATAAATTATGGCACATATTTTGCGTTCTGCAAACTGATGATCAGTGGTGATAATGTGTGAGCAATATCAGCATCACAAGGTGTGTGGAGCCCATCAAGACTCTTGGCATTTCATTAAACGGTCAGGAAGCAAACTCCAGCAGATGCTTGTGTTCGGATGTGAGATATCAACATCATTTATTAGGATTATCATAACCCCTCAATAACATAGTGCACAAGCTTACTTTTTTGTCTAGACCCAACGCATTCTTAGAAACATCTTCTTCACTGACCTTTACGCCCACCCAGAGAGTGCTAGCGCTGCACATGTTGCCCAGAAACACCAACAGTCTCTTTACACCGGCGGCCCACGCAATGACAGAGCACATGTGGCAAATGGCATATGTTGTGAAGCACAGACGAAAGGGCCCTTACCAAATCTTCACATGTAATGTTTTGCATAGCTTTTGGGGCTGTTGTTGTTGGTGGTGGTGGTGTGTGAATGGATGGTAAACAAAGCGACAGGCAGGCAGCGAGTTTTTGCAGAGCATGGCCTGACAGATACAGGCTATGGTCGAGAGGAGTTCCTCAGGTGATTGCAGTAGTGCCACACTTCCTGTCCTTGCAGGCTGTAACTCAGCTTGAAAGGTGTGACCAGGGAAACATGGCAGGGGAAGCTGGGTAAAACTGAGTGGTGGGAGGATAGAGACGTAGGCCGCAGTAAGAGAAAGCAAGAGGAAAAGGAATTTGATTAAAGGATGTTTTAGATGTTGCTTATACAGAGAGTATGTGTGTGCGTAAGTGTGTGTGTGTGTGTGTGTGTGTGTGTGTGTGTGTGTGTGTGTCTGTGTGTGTGTGTGTGTGTGTGTGTGTGTCTGTGTGTGTCTGTGAGTGAGAGTTCTCCAGGCTATGGGGGTTGTGCTGGGACATGCCATCACAGTCCAGCTGTGTAAGAAGCACAGATGGAGGTTTGTTTATGGACGCACAGGCATGTGCATGCGTGCGCACATATGCACAGAGCCACGCACATAGACACTGTAAGCGTATACACATGGTTAGATAGACACATCCCATCCTCCCTCTTCACATTTCTTACTGACTAAATTTCAGTGTTTTGTACCAAAGCTCCCGTGACACACTTCATCATTCATCCAAAGTAAAGGTCACGGTAAAAAATAATACCACATGTCTCTTTGTGCAAACACAGTTTTAGTAGATACCATTTTTGAAATGTATGCAGGCTCAGATTTATGTGAAATGCGAGGAAAAATCAAGCGTATTTGATAGGCACCATGACTGTGCAAAATCCTCTGAGAGAAACACGAGCCACCGTAGAGTAACGTGATGGTGTGATTTTAGAGGCCAGCAGGCCAGGCGGTCTCAGAGGGCTGTCGAGCTGGCTGGATCTGGGGCTTCAGTCAGATAAGTGGTACAGTAACAGCCACGGGTGAGGTTAGATGCTTTGGGAATGGCAAGGCCTCTAAGAGAAGAGCGGGATGTCAGCAGAAGGGAGTGACTGACAGCGTGGCTCAGATAAAAAAAAAAGGATGAGGCAGAGAAAGGGTGGAGTTTCTGTCAGATAGAGTCACATGTTTCGATCTGACTCAAGCTTAAAAATGTCTAACAGAGTTATTGTCATTATTATTTCAGGAACATTATGACTAAATAGTCCACATTTCCATAAAACTAATATTACTTGTTACTACAAGTGCTACAGTAATTGCTACTACATTACAGCAAAACCCTGCATGTCTTGCTAACATTTAGTACTGATGAAATACTAACACTACATTGTTTTTTTTTAATAATTTTCTTGAAGTCTTGCTGGTTTGACTACAATCACTGGTACTGTTAGTTATGGCCAGATGAGGTTAAATCTTTTACATTCAGCAAACACATAAAAGGCTGGACAAATTCCAAAGGCCAAACATTCAAATGGAACATTATTTTGACCTAATTTTCTGGCCATGAGATGCCCTCTGCTGTATTTTTATTTATGTATTCTAAAGTCAGGCACACAGCTGAAGCTGTAATGAGATTCAGACTAGAAAACAAAGTACACACTCCGAGGCAGATTCCACACAATGAATTTTTAATCAGAATATCAGAAGATCCTCTTAAACCCAACCTGAGGAGGTGTTGCTGTCGGAGTATTATTTGTCTTGGAATCAATGATGCTGGCAGATGTTGTTTGATAAAACAACAGCTTTCCTCCCATTGCTGCTGTGGTGGCTTCAAATCTCCATATATCTTTCACAAACACTGGGCATTTGGCCACTTTAGCAGCTATGGAAAATCTAAAAAAAACACAAACGAATCGAGTGTAGGGACAGATTTTCTGATTTGGAAGATCAGTACCTCACATCACAGATTTACATTGGCACTTTTAAAGATTTCTCTCAGCCTGACAGTTAACATACTTTTGTGATGTGTTCAGACTTATTGTGGGGATGTTGTTGTCTTTGGATCTTTTATTGATTTCCTTTATCTATCTGCTCAATTACCATTGGCATTTGTGATAAATTGCAAGCAAGAAGAGGGATTAAGGTAAAATGATTATGAATGGACCGTCATGGCACCCTGAAGATATCATCACCCTACAGCCCGCAGTCATTTCAAGCAAACAGCCAACATAGAATTACTGTAGCCTATGTGTTGTATTAACATGATAACTGATGCTTTTTATATAATGCATACTACAGTAGTTCTAATATTGCCAGAAATGATTTACCTGTATCAGTGATGTTACATGATTGCTTTTAAAGCCTTACCATTTAAATAGATTTTGTTGACCACAAGTATAATAAAATAACATTTCCACAAGTATGAAAACAATTTACGCCACAGCTGAGCAATAAAATCCCTGATGTTACTATTAACCAACCAACCAAGAATCAGTGTAAGTATAATTTGTGCACTACTGACGCATATTTGAGCTTAATGGAAAACCAATGAATGCAAGGCGTAGATCAAGCCTTCTTTTCGTCACCAGACATGATGCAACATGACAGCCCATCTCTGCTCCACACATCTGTTCACCACAGTTCAAATAATAGGGTGGTCTCTGAACTATAAGTCAACAATGACAGGCAAAGTCTGTCTTCCCTTATTGAAGATGATATCAGCGCTGCATTGTGATGAACATGAAGAGCTGACCATATAAAAAGCAAACGATAAAGACTATGAGGGACAAGAGGAGACACACCAACACTCTGTGGTGCATTAGACACATTCACTGCAATGCTCTGTGTGAGAAAAAAGGGTTCATGATAAGAAAAAGCCTGCATATGTTGTGCATTTTAACAAATGTTGTGCAAATGAACAGGGGGCAAGCTGCCATTGTGAACTATTCATCTCAGGTGCATCAGGGGTATGTCTGCCAGCAGCTCAGCTCCATGGGCTGCTTTGTTTTCCTCAATGAGCAAAACCTCACAAGGAGAGTGGAATACGTCGTTTGTGGCAGAGATTATTTTTCATTCACCAGTTTTTAAAGGCAGGGATGGTGTAGGTAAAAAGAAGAAAGTACAAGCATTTTTTAAAACTTATCTCTTGTGAAGATCTCTCACATTGCAGTCAGCATTTTTTCCCCCCCCCCCCCCCTTCTCTTTTACATATATTTTTAATCTCTCCCACAAAGCCCATTACAGCTATGTTCCCACAGCTATTGCAGTCACACTCAGCTAGCTATTGGCCATTCACTTGGCTCACCTACAATATCCGTAATCACTGAATCAGTAATCCCCTGCTTGAGCTGGAATAGCACATCCGCATCGTGCCTCATCGGAAGTTGCTGCATTGGCCTGGCTTCACTGGGTGCAAAAGAAAGAGAGAACTCTGAAGTCCTCCTCAACAAGAGCTGCTGACTGCATTGTCCTATCCAAGGTCAGACAGCTTATGAAAGAAAACACTTTTGAGCCTTTTATTATTTCTGAAGGGCCCACAAAGAAAAGCATTCATTGGCACCTATGTACTGTTTATTGTTTGGGTTCCCCTCTGTGTGTGTGACGTAGCTTGATTTCTGCGCTAAAGACAAAAAAAAAAAAGTCAGGATATCAGGGTGGTGTGGTGATGAATACAAAACATCAACAGGGAGTGTCACAATGTACTCTCCCAAATAGTAAATATTGGATCACAGTGCAACGGGGCTTCCAGCTTCCAGCTCTCCGTCTGCCGACTGAGCAGATTGATCCGCACGTTTCTGGGCTATTTCAAAAGAGGCAGGCGCTGGCAGAGCCCTGCCAAAGCTGCATGTCTGTACCGAAACAAGGGCTCCATCATAACTGATTGCTTGTGACAGTTCACAGTCGCGGGGCCACTGGAGCATCATAACCTTGTGAAACTAGTGTATGGGCACTCTAGCATACAGGCTGAAGAAGAGGAGGAAGAAAAGGAAGATATTAGCATATTCCTTGCAGTGACACAGAGATGCAAATAAGACATGTCGTGCCATGAATAGCCTGTGTGGTTAATGTGAAACACATCTTATGTAATGAAAGACATAATGCAGACCAACACGTCTGGAAACAGGGGATTTATAGACAATTACTGCAACTGTGATTGCAGTTGCAGATTGAAGACCCACGCAATGTCAGAGCACGATCTGTTGACTTGTTGGAATAAACTGCTGATGACACCGAAGCAGAAATATCTTGCAGCAGGCTGAGGAGCAAACCCAAGCCACTCAAATCACTTTATCTGTGTTGTCACCATAACAAGTGCCAACGTATTTCTGATTGTTCACTGATTCACATTGAATGCACAAGTTTAATCGAATCTGCATGAACGCAGTGAAGAGCAGGATGAGAATCAAGTGGCGAGTTACATGCGTGGAATTATTTGGTTGTTGTCGACTACGCCACTGTCGACTGATCTGCTGCTCGGTCATCAAGGAGTTGGTCGCCATTGCTCTCCGTCAGTTTTTCCAACTTAGATTTAGAAGATGTATTAATAGGTGTGAATGATAAAGATTTAGTTGTGATGCGGTGGTGTGATCTTACTTTACACGCGTTTTACCGCAGGTTCTCCTCTGTTTAGTGCTCACAATCCCCATGAGTGAGAATTAAGTGAACATGATGTGCTCGCTCAACCATAACCCTCCTCTGTTTCTCCCTCGAATGGTTAATTCTAGGAGTGTGCTGTTGTGTGGCTCTTGCCATTTCACACATGGCTACATAAAACCTGTGGGCGTTTACTCCCAGGCCACTGTCTGTGTTTGTGTGTCCATGCATGACCGTGTGATGAAATATTGAAGTGTTCTATCATCGGCCATTGGATTGCCGCCAGAGCGATTCCTGTCCCTTAATTTTATTTTTCCTGCAATTCTTTATCTCGGTGGCATGGCGTGCAGATCAGGAAGGCAAACCTCATCTGGACCCATGACAGAGCTAATCCATCGCAGCTGCAGAATGAAAAGGCAGTTTGGAGTGAATCCATTCCAAAGGCCTCAATGGGAAGCTTCTCTCAGATGCCGGTGCCCTTTGCAGCCCTGACAGTGCTAGAACATGATGAAAAAAGACTTGGGAGGCTTCAGTGGCTTAGCTGTGTTCATAATAGATGGGAATAGTGGAGGAGAGAGGCACAGTCAGGGGCGTAGCACAAAATTCTGGGCCCTGTAGAAAGGCATTTTCTATGGGCCCCTCCCTCCATCCGCAGCTATTCATTCTAGCATCTTTTTGGGCCCCTCCTCACATGAGGGCCCTGGGTACTCAGTCCCCTTTTTCACCCCAGTCCGACGCCCCTGGGCACAGTGCTGGAGATGGAGAGATGAAGTGACCAACCGCTGTTTGTGTGTGCCTGTGTGTGATGTGAACTGGATTGTAAGTGCATAGCTCAGCAGCTCTTCCTTCATCTCTCCACCAACCTGTCTCATACAGTGAGCTAAAGCAAGCTGAATGTCCAGAATATGTATCTACAGTATAGACATTTGTAGATGATCTGTACACATTCAATAGCAGACCCAAAATGGCTTGTGAAGTGGACAGTGGACAAAACTAGCATGATGTCCAGTTTGAAATTAACTAACCATTAAGGAACGCACATTATGTGTGAACGGTGGAAGCGAAAATGGGCAGTGAGACTGACTAACATACCTCTCTTAAGTATGCAAAGGAGTGCAGAGAAGTCTCACCAGTTCTCTTGCTTTCTTTGTGCAATGTATTTTTCCTCCTGCCCATTGCTGTGCTGCTGCTGCTGCTGGTGTACCAAGTCCCATCCCTGAGCTGCAAGTTGTAAGCTGTAATGAAATATTTAAATATTTAGGTGTAGAAATTGTGCAGCAGCCATGTTATTTTCACAATCCACCAAAGGATGGGATAAGCACAAAATGCAGATACAATCTAAAAAACTTGTATAACACAATCTTAAAGTCAGTCATTCAGTCAGTGTACCCCCTCACTTACCACTAGTGGTATCGAGCCTCCACCTACCTCCACTCCAATACGATGGAGGTTAATGGATTGAAACACAAGCATTCAGACAGTCATATAGGTTTAAAAGAAAATGGGATTAGTCAATTTCATTTGGAAGAGGGAATGAAGTTGAACGGTAAAAGTACAATCCAAACTGTTTGCTGTAAAGATCCACTGCACTTTACAGCCTAACTTCCTGGTTCAACTGTATCTCACTGTACTTGCGCACTCAGGTTTTTCTGTGTAATAATGGATTATTAGTGTCATTACGGGGGCACTTTCAGTTTTAACTCCAAAGAAAGTTGTAGCTAATCTGCAAGCTAACTGTTAGCTTGTTACCTCTCTGTATGATCGTCTGACTGTTGTGCTTGTTGCCCCTTTAGATGTATTTTTAACCGAGATCTTAGCAATTACATTAGTGAGTTTAATTTTGTCATATCCAATCGAACCAACGGCCAAGAGTTACGAAAAATACAACCTAAATTGTGATAAGCCATGGTTTCCTCTTAACCATATTTATTGAGTTTCAGTTAAGAAAGTTAAAGTGAGGCCTGTGGATTATCCTGAGTAATCAACACATTGATATGATTATAGTGTGACCCTTAAATGGAAAATCATTATTTATGGCAACTTTATCACTCTAACTTTGAAGGTAATTTACTTTGTGGTATTTGTATTTGATCAGCCTGCCATGCTGTCATGTAACTGATTAGGTTAAACCTGGGACTCATTCTGACTTGACGACATTGCAGCACAGTGACCATATCAGACAAGATATCCAACAGGCACCAAATTAGACTGAATTTCTTTTTTGTGGCGTTAGTTCCCAGCACATATCCAGACAATGAAAGGTCCACTGAGAATCCATCTTTTCATCTAATATGAGAAAAGCCCATTGCTCTTCTCTCTTCAAGTGACTATATGAAATGGCTCTAAAGTGAAGCCCCTTGCTGAGAATCTTTATTGGTTTTTGTGGGGAAATTTGCTTTAGAAAAGTAAAGTGAGTAAGGCATATTCAAGGGTGTATATGCCAGGGCCTTGGCATATATAGGATTATAGCTCACTCACTGTCATAGCGCTCTGTTTTCCATCTCTCTCTCTCTCTCTCTCTCTCTCTCTCTCTCTCTCTCTCTCGCTCTCTATGTACTACCTCCAGCATTATCGTTCAGGGACTGAGCACCATCTCAGCAAGGGCACTAATAAGATGAAAGGTGGTGCTGGATTCTCCATACTTAACCAGACCTGGATTGAGGCTGAGAAGGAGAGAGAATTATTTAGGTGATGTCTTCAAGGTTAAACAACTGGTCCCATCTTCCGTCCTCATTGACTTATTCTATTATTCTGTGGAGAAAGGCAAAGAGCTGGGAAAGACTGGTCCTGGGGAGATGCTGTTTTAAAACACCGCCCTTAAATCAAGCTTCACAATGCAAATCCGTCAATGGCTCGGCTTGGTTTGTTTCATCAGCATAGAATATGAAATGTGACATGTAATTTGATTAGTGACACCGGGGGCAAAGGCTTAGTTTACATGCGCAGGAAGTGGACCTTGTGAGAGTGGCAGATAGTCATCCCCTCTTGGTGCCCATGTGCGACACATTCTTGGCTTTGCTTGTGCATATAAGCCGTACACGAGACACACAGATCAGAATTCTCCCTAAAGGACAGAAACAACCAGTCAGTAAGCATTAAACTCAGACGGTTTGCACTCTAACTGGAATATAGACATTTCTAGATTCCTTGTGCCCTGTCTTGCAGATTAGGAAAAGAGAAAATGACAAACAGAAACTAGTTTAGCAAGCAAGACTGAAGATTAGATAGAATTGATGTAGGGTCCAGTGTAATCCAGCGTCTTGACAGTGATTGAAAAATATATGTGGCTGCCAGACATCCACAAAGTTTACTCTGCTTGTTTTTTTCTCAATCATCCAAATAAGAACAGGAACCAGAGAGGTTTCAGCTGACAGGTTTGTCCCTGCTATTAGATTCAAAACAAGTCAGTCAGGTGCGGCGCTCTATACCTGAAATATCACCACAGAGCCCAGCTCTGCTGTAGTCAAGTCAAATCATTTAAAGGCATCTTCTTAAACTATTCCTTTAATCTCTTTGATATGGCTGAGAATTTTCTCCTTGTGTCCTAATTTGTTGTGAAGGCAGTGCACTTCTTACAGCAACAGTCTGAATGTTTGCTGTGTTGGTCTGACATGTTGAACTCTCTCTCATGCCACCCTCCCTTTTCGCAGCCTTCCCAGGCTCCCTGCCTCCTCTAACTCATCTCACTCCCAGCACGGAGATGCTGATTAGACCGTGTGTGTTGGGACGCGTCGACACGCCTTTACTGGCTGTCCGTCCTCATGAAGTCGTTGCAGCAATCCACACCCCTCTTCATCTGCGATCCCCATGTTCCTCCTCGCTTCATGCTCCATTCTCTTTCCTTCCCTTCCTCCATATTCATCTGTAAAAAACGGCACGCTTTTGGTCCGCAGTACTGATTGGGAGGATTAGTGGTGTGTGAGGGACTTTGTCACCAGCTTTCTTGGAAATCCAATTACAGAATATCATAAGCCTTACATGTTTCATACTCTGCTGAATCCTCCTTAAAATGCACACAGATACACTCAAAGGGTCAGTGTTTAGCAGCCGTCCTCGCTGCGTACGGTAGTGACATTTTCCTGAAGGTGAGAGGAGTGATCATCTTTGAAAGGATAAGACAAGTCCTGTCGCACTCCTCTCGCCTCTGCATTGCAGCAAATGGTGGACTGCAAGAGCCTGTCGGAGAAAGGGATTGTTATTTGCTCAACGTGATGGGCCAGGGAGCATGGAGCATGGCTCTTGAAGTGAAGTGAGGGCCAAGGGTTTAGGTCTGTTATCTGCTCGCATAGATATTCCCTAATTACGTGTGTCAAGGAAATGACATGCAGTGGACGAGGGCAAAGTGAGATTCCTGCATGTATCTGTTGAGTCCTAGTTATTCAGCAAACCGTCCAAGATAACGCCGTTATCTGAACTTTTGAAAACAGCCAACGCATTGAACACTTGAACAGCATTGAAACAGACCGACACAATGACGTATGGGTCTGTTTGACCCGCAGAGTTCTCTCAGCCCTGTGTGTTGCTCTGTGTTCAAACAAAAGCATGATGGTAAGACCTTGAAAGGGAAAATATCTGTCAGAAGGAGATGGAGTTGAGAGTCATTGACTCCCTTGGGGATTGCACACTGGGCAAGAGTACAGGACTATATCATTTAGGTGGCAGGTGAAGAGGAGAAGGAAGGGCTGCAGAGAAAAACAAGAGAGGAAAGGGAATAGTTGATGAACTCCAGTGATGGGGAAGTACGTGCTTGTGGGCCACACCTGACCTCAGTGACTCTGGTCTCCGGATCAGTTTCTCATCTTCAGGGCACTACATACATACATAGTAATTTGCAGCAGTGAAACCTTCAATGTGTCAGGCATTATTAATGATGAAACAAAGGTTTTGAAAGCAGACCAGGGATAACCCTGTGAATTTCTAACTATGAATATAGAAAGAAAATATGTGCCTTTAAAGGGGCTGTACTCGACATTCAGAACATTAATATAACAGCAAACAACTATTTGCTATGTAAAGATATAGTGGAGTAATGGGATCCTGAGGAGAGAATGAAGTCACACTCCCTCTGTGTGTGTTTTAATCTCAGTTTATAACATCGTAGTTATGATGGTTAGTTAGTTAAAAACACTTGAATATTGACGTAGGAAATACCAATCGCAGATTGTCCCTTCAATCGTAGATTTGCGATCCGATCGCCAATCGGTACAGGCCTAACTAAAACACTATAGATAGAGTAGATACCAGTAGATAGTAGATCTCTCCATTAATCCTTCATTTCAGTACAGTCTTTACCTGCCATAGAGGCCTAGTTTTATTAGCAATTCTATTTTAGCCATACTAGTATTAGGTCACATCTTAAAGTTGTTTACAACATTCTGTTTAATTGGAATATTGGGTCAATTTAAAAAAGCAGACGTTTGTAGTTATATAAGTAGCATAAGTAATCTCCCCTTGGCTTACTTTGGCAAAGATTTGACAGACAGAATCATATCACATAATTCAGATGTGATTCCTCAACTTTTAATTTGGTCTTTCTTGCTAACAGAGCAGAGGTCCACTCACATCTCATTAGGTCTGACTGGGGTTGTAGGTTGTAAATGAGCCTTCCAGACACAGCATGGTATGGGATAAAGTTTTTTTTTTCCCATGAATGCCTTTTAGGCTAAATTCTTGAAGCTTCAAAGAGAATGTAAATTACTGTATGCTAACCAGAGTTTAAATGTTATGCTTACACACACATTTCCATAATGTCCTTCTCAGTTGGATACACCACTCTGCATCAAGCTCAGAGGAAATTTTAATGTTATACTTTCACACAAATAGGTTATTTGACTAGCCATACAGCTAACTATACAGCTCTGCGGACATGTTTTCTATTGGCATATGCTGCCATATTTTGTTTGTGTATCAGTTTTAGACAAAGGCAAGGCAAGGCAAGGCAGCTTTATTTGTTTAGCACATTTCAGCAACAGGGCAATTCAAAGTGCTTTACATGAAAACAGATTAAAAAATTTAAAACAGATAAAATACAAGAATAAAAGTTACAGTGCAGTATAAGAAATGAAACATTGAAGAGCAATTAAAACAGTTAAATATATAAAAGCAGATAAAATAGGAATTTCTCTTTATATGCTTATATAGATTGTCATACAGTGTCAACAATGCAACTTCAGTATAAGAAATTAAGTTATTTAAAGAAAGGCAACATCAAAAAGAAAGGTCTTCAGCCTTGATTTAAAAGAACTGAGAGTTGCAGCAGACCTGCAGTTTTCTGGGAGTTTGTTCCAGATATGTGGAGCATAAAAACTAAATGCTGCTTCCCCCTGTTTAGTTCTGACTCTGGGGACAACAAGCAGACCTGTCCCAGACGACCTGAGAGGTCAAACCAAAGTAAATAGTCCAACTTCGGTTTAATTCAAGCTTAATCACCGTGCCATGCTAATAAATGCCTAACCCATGCAGTTTTGCTATATAATGTCTATTAGCTTGGTTTCAGAAATGACTCCTGTCATATTTTAAAGTCCACTGCTCTGTAGTGGGTGTTATGTGTTATACTAAAACAATTGAGCAACAGGGGTGTCAAAAAACGTGTTTCAATATTAAAACATTTCCATATATTTTTAGAAAAATAAGCTTGTGTTATTTCTCACGTTACATGTTGGAATAAGATCATGTTTCTTCTAATAGTTGACCTGTTCTCCATGTATCCAGGCGGTGGAAAAACAGAACGTATTTATATGCTTCTCCCTTGTGTAGAGCCAGCAAGTGTTACAGGCAGCCATTCAACCCCCTCTTTCATAGAGACACACTAATTTGAGCCATTAACGTTACTGGCCAGTTACCTTTTTTTGTGACTTTTACTAATGTATCTAGCAGAGAAGGAAATGTCACACTGCAGTTGTATATACTAGACAAATATTTAGTAAAATGTACACATCCATTTTCTGTTATTAAATCTATGCATGCTCTATCGCGCCTTTCCATTGCTACAGAATATTTATATGAATTTATTCAGTTACCAAAAAAAAGTTTAAAATAATAGATAGAAAATATGACGGGAGGAAAATTGAAAACAGGAGCAGAGGAAGTTCTAAACATGTCCCCAGTACGTGGAGATGCTTATCTCTTGGTCGGTGAGCTCCAGGCTAACCAGCCCAAGTGACCGAGCATCCCCAGGCCAGGCTCCTTACCCCCTATCATCCATCATCCATTATACACTCACACAAACACACAAGTACATGCATGAAGAGACACATACACAGATGCACGTCTGACCTCACCAGTGATACACTTGTACTTCAAGCGTCTTTCAAACCCAAACAGCAGATGAGGTCGTTAGGAGCAGGGATTCCCAAACTGGCAGGGTTTGATCATGAACCTTTTGTTTACAGCCTTGTTTACTTGCTTTACATCCTTGTTTACTTGCTAACAGTCTTTTTCCCTGCATTTTGCTTGCGTGCATTGCTGTGTTTCTCGGCCCACTACTGCCACCAGTAATCAGTGTGAAACCTTTGGCAGGACTGTGTACTCGGGTGCACATGTGTGTGCAAGTGCATCTATAGAAAAACTGGTCCATAGCGTTACTAGTGGACAAAACTAGTGACTTTTTTTTGCAAATTTGATGAAAGTGTGCTGTCAATGAGGAAAACATTTTGTGTCATGGCCTACAACAGTTAGGGCTTGCTGATAGTGGTTAAGTGGCTTAGTGGTTAAGTAGCTGACCATGAACCGCACATTCCTCGTCCGCAGGGGACCTTTGAAGAGCTCTCTACTTCCTGTCATACTACCACTACATAAAGGCATAAAATGCCTTATTATTAAAGTAAAAAGTAATATCACAATATTAATAAGAATGTTTTCCAATATCAGTATTACAATATGACAAATGAAGCCAAAAATCACAAACAAAATTATCAATTTGGTGTATTGCAATGACCTATGTTCCATAGTTATTTTGTTCATGTACAGTTTGCATGGAAACAGATTTTTTGTTAAACAATACCATCGTGATACGATTCCACTGAACATCAATTAACAATAATATGAGAATATACAGTAAATTTGAATTTATTGAAAGGATAGCCCCTTGAGATGTAGCATCTCATTTTCGAGGGGGTCCTAGGGAGTAGCCCTGCCCTAATGTAAACCACTGGATACATTTTCTGTACGTAGCAAATGTGTGTTTTGTTTGCAGTCTTTCCATTTCTATTTAACCCAGCAGGTAATTTAAAGTGTAAATAAATGCTGGATGTTGATGGAGTAGGACAAGTAACAGCTTCCTTTTAACGTTTCACGGCACCATTGCAGTTGAGTCGTTCTTGAATCTAGGTCTGCCATTTGAGTTAACAATTTGAAGCACTTCACATCTCTATATGACAAGAGCTGATGCAATCCCCCAGGGCACTTATGAGCTATCTCCCAGTGACAGCATCCCTTCTTCAGAGCAGGACAGGCTGGTCCTGATGTAGGCTGGTGAAAACTGGAAGCAGGGAGAGAGGGAGCGCGAGGTATAGGGAGGGGGAGACGAGAAAGACGAGCTACAAGGACCAGGGGGAGAAGGAGACTGAGACACAGGCAGGGAATGGAGGACATGTGGCTGAGTGGAAAAACAATGGAGCCAAAGAGAAAGAATGTGGATTTTGTGGAGAAAAAACAACATACAATCATCGTTGACATTTACTGTTCCCAGCCCCCTTCCCAAGGCTGTGCAAAGCTCTGGCTCATGGGGCCCTTAAAAGAGCATGGGAGTCCAAAAACTTTGAATGCATGAAAAGGTTTTTGTTTTTTTTAAATTAGCCCAGCGTGCCTGCAGCATACCACAGATCCCTCTGAACGAGCATTCCAGGCCAGCCATCTCAAGTGATGCATCAGAAATGTAACATCCCCGTAGCACTGCCGAGTGTCCTGATTATAGAAGGGAATGAGGGCGGCACACTGTATGTGTTTGACCAGTGAACTGGAGATGGGATGCATGGTTCCCTGCAGCAGGAAGGGGGAGAAGGAGGAGGTGGAGGCACGGTTTAGCTGCAGAGGAAGGAAAAAAAAGGGAAAATGAGATTGGAGAAGGAAAAGAAAAGCAGATGAGAGAGAATTATCTTTGTGTTGTTTACCACTCAGTTGCTCATGCAAGCTCCTCTAATGGTTCTGTGTACATGCACATGACTGTCTGAGAACTTGGTAGTAAATTAGCATTATTGAAATTCAAGGTGACACTCACAGAATCATTGAATTATATTAACTGATGTGTTATTTCTTTAGAGTTAGAGACAGGTCAGGCCGCTTTATTTCCACCTACATGACGAGATTCCATTTGTATTTAATCACTGAGTGGGATGAGGCCAAGGAATTTCTCAACAGCAGCTCTCTCTCCAGACTGTACCGTGCACTGTTTCTTTTTTAACCAAAGTCTAACACCAATCTCTGCTCCACTGATGGAGTGGGGCGACATTATGGGGGAAACAATGTGAGAGAGGAAAGAGAGAGGCACTCAGGTGGAGAGAGATACTGCCACGCTTGAAGAGGATGGATGCTTTGGGGATGACCAGATGGCTGAGGCAAAAGACAAGCAACAAAAGGAAAGGTCAAATAAAGTGGTGAGGATAGAGGAGGTGGAGAGAGACAGTGAGGAAAGAAGGGGGAGGGGATGTAGGAATACATACATATACAGAGTTTTGCTCTTTTGGGCTGCAAGAGGCTAATCCAGAACTTTCCATACAGTGGGTGGAACCTTTCAAAAACTGTTTATGTTCTAAGTTTGGCTCTTAAGAATCGCAAATAATAGTAAACTCAACATGTAAAGGTTCAGAAATGAAGGTGAAACTAGTCCTTGTGTTTAAACTATAATCATTTTTTTATTGTATTTAATTTATTAAGCTGAAATCTTGGTGCAGTTGACTTTCCTTTTTAACTGCAAAGAAACTTTAAATTCCTCAGTTTGACTTGGCCAGTATGTTTCTACTGATTGCTTTTTTGTTTGCTATTTCCTAGTAATAAACCTCCCAGTGTATATGGTGTGCTCATTTGCTCTGCTATCTTGTTATTCACCCTTGGCTGACAGAATTAGAGTTTATTGAAATTTAAAAGGGTAAGAAATTTACATATGCTGGAAATTAGCGGGGTAGCAAATTGGTGCAGCTTGTAACAAAAAATGTAGATTAATTAGTTCCAAAACAACTCGCTACTTCCTCACAGGTGATCCCGACTGTTGGTGATAAGAGCCAACACTTCTTTCGTTTTTATCCACCACTGGGTGAAACAGCAACTTGTTTTCCAGTATTTTCTCACAGCATTTTTGAAAAAAAGTATGGTTGTAGCCCGCTAGAGGAAGGGTAATTTTTACTGATGTGGGGATGCATTTGCTTAATAAATCATGATCCACAGCGCCAGCTCTACCTGTAGGTTCCTGGAGCTCATGCTACAGTATATAAACACATTATGAACCCACAAAGCCTCTACATGTGGTGTGGCGTGTTATTGGACATGTGCCAGAAGTGATTAAGAGTGAGAAAACAAGAGGCTTCTGCACAGCACAGCTTTTGGCTCTCCATTGACAATAAATTACGCTGCTTCCATTGATTGTATGTAGTGAAACACTTACTGTGGTTGGGTCTATATACAGCAATGCATGTGGCTGTGAATGCCAGTCATGTAGCTAGACTATATGGAGAAGGTGCAGATGGAAAATAGTTTTGTTGTGAGGAAAGGCGTGTGGAGGATGCCTTGTGTCTGAGGGGCAGAGTTGCAGGATGTTGGCAGATCTGGTGCAGTGAGACTGGCCCCCAAAACACAACAGGTCATTATTTGTCGAAAACATCCTTGTAAACCCTGACCGCCATGGGAGAACATACCCAGAGCTCAGATCACTGTTGATGGCATAGCTCATGGAATCCCTGCAACACGCAGAGCTTTCCACTACAATAAGGTGGTGACCCTGAAAAGGGTGCCGCATAAAGACACTGTGTATCTAACAGGGGCAAGAGGGAGGTTACAGGGAGCGAGATGAGGGTGGGTGTGGACATATCTGTTACTGAAGCTTGGGCTTGCTTAAAGCTCAACCTAATAAGCAGAGGACAGCTGAGCAGAAAGAAAGAGGCTGCCAGATCTGGTCCCCTAGGAGAGGTTCTGTGTCAGTACTGGCCCAAATTAAGAGAGAGTGCAGAGAAAACTGGGCTTTGACGAGGGCTGCAGCTCCTACTGGCTCCCATTCAGTGTGGGAGATTGCACCACTCACCCTGCAGCACTTACCCACAATACCGCTGTCCATCTGTTGATTCACTTATCAAGAAGCAGTGTGTGTGTGTGTGTGTGTGTGTGTGTGTGTGTGTGTGTGTGTGTGTGTGTGTGTGTGTGTGTGTGTGTGTGTGTGTGTGTTTGTGTGTATGTGTGTGTGTGTGTGTGTGTGTGTGTGTGTGTGTGTGTGTTTGTTTGTTTGTTTGTGTGTGTGTGTGTGTGTGTTTGTGTGTATGTGTGTGTGTGTGTGTGTGTGTGTGTGTGTGTGTGTGTGTGTGTGTGAGAGTGTGTGGTTTGTATGCATGTTTGACTGCATCCATGCCTGTGTGTGGACTTACCTCTCTGTGTGTGTGCATGTGTGTGTGTGTGTGTGTGTGTGTGTGTGTGTGTGTGTCTGTGTCTGTGTCTGTGTCTGTGTGTTGCTGAGAATGGATGCTTATACCTTGGGAGAGGTGTCTGTACCAGGACAGATAGGGAGGGAATAGAATTAAAATGGATGAGGCAAATCCCACCAGTGACTAGATCTCTCATTCACACAGCAATTGTGCTTTAAGAGCCAAATATGTGAGCACTGTCATGTTGTCCTCTTAATGGTCTGAAAGGTTTGCACATGCTGGAGCACCGTTCTTCACAAAGACAGACACATTTTCACGGGCAGAAAAAGAAAAAAAATAAATGGTTGTTTTGTGTTCGTACGGTTGTGATCTCATCTTGATGGTCTTGATTAGGATGAAGGCACAAAATACGTCACGTTTGGCGCTGAATTGTTTCCAGTTCAGCATCAATAACCTCGGAGAATGCTAAGAACTCCTCATTTAGAGTAGTATTTGAACAAGACTGTTTAAGCTACAGTATGTCTGGTGTATCCCACCAATTGAATGAATACCTGTCAGCAAATTGGAAACAAATATTTAACATAGCCATGACATAAGATTGGATAGTGCCTTCCCTCCTGTCATCCACCATTTGTACTGGAATATTTAAAGTGTTTACGGGTGTTAAGAATGCTTGATTACCCAGTGGGAGTACTTGAGAGTCAATCAGAATAAGTGAGCAGCCATTCATGATAGGTTAGGAAAGCAAAACACACCTGTGGCTCTGAATGTTAGTTTACAGATTAATGGCTTCTGACTGAATGGAAGTCGCTCCTGACTGACAATTTTCACTGTCCCACTAGAGCGCATGATGAATACACAAACAAATGGAAACGCTTTTTGCCTCTCAAGAAATGTCATCAGATGCACAACGCTGATAGAAAAAAAAAATTACTGTATTACTGAGATGTTCATTCGCCGAAGTGGTTGTTTCAGATTTGTTCAAGTGAAAAAAATTCAAATGATGGTGTAACTGGTTATTTTCTTTTACCTTTAGTCGCCTTAGACAGTAATTTTACTGAACGGCAACAGAGCCTAGTTTTTGTGCAGCTTGTCAAAGTGTTGTTTTCTTTCCTCAAAAGTGGGGTCAATCTTGTATTAAAATGGGATCTCTGTGTGTACACCTTGTAACTATGCAAGGATACCAAGTGTGTAGCTGTTACTGACATCGTGGCATCAACAAACACAAACGTTGTGGGTTTAAGGTCATTGAAAGGGAAACTGCATTCACTCTTCACTCGAGGCAGAACGAGTTGTCTTTTTCAGCTCTATCGTGGAACGAAACAGAAGTGGTGACAGGCAGCAGTGGCGCTCACAGCTACTGCAAATGCTGCAGTGAGTCGTTCACTCTGGCTGAGGGAGCAGAGCAATAACTGGTGGGAGCTACTGGTGCGAGCTGGAGACCTTTGGTGAATGGCGTGACATTTCTATCCTTTGGCTGCCACTTACCCACCAAAACAAACACACTGTACCTCTTGCATTTACAGTACAGCTTTGGGGACTTTTAGCTGAAATTCTGTCACAATGCTGTCCACTAATACCAGATCTGTTCACTTCCTGATGCAATGCATGCTGTCTTGTTGTGCATTGTGAATTAACATGTTTTTCTTTTATTCAGATTAGGTTATCCATATGCAGATAATGAATGTTGGTACCAGGTGTAAACTGGATTATATATTGTAATCATTAGGGAGAGGTAACATTTAGGACTGCAACAAAAATTATTTTCATTATTGATTACTCCACCTTTTATTTTCTCAATTAAACGGGCACTTCCACAATGTAGAGGGACTCGAAATAGACGGATCAAAATAAGGATGGTCTAATTCAAAGCAGCTACCGCTAAGTACCGCTAATGACAATCACAATTGGCAGCATTTTGATTTAAATCAGGAACTATGATCGAAGGGTAATAGTGGAGCAGAAAAAAATAAAATACAAATGGATTAATGGTCAAATAAAATAAATTCATACATCACCTTGTGCTGTGGATAATTATTGCGGTCATATTTCAATAATGAAAATAATTGTTGAATAAATAAACAGGTATATACTGTTATTATTATATATGTGTATTATTATTCATATTTTTACATGATAGTACTGTAAATGCTATTTCTGGTGGTTCCAACAACCCAGTCAATCTATAACTGACTGAAGTGACGAGGCGCACATTTGTGAATGTGCATCCACATATTTTGCTGAATAATATCTTAACACTCGTGTCCTCTTGCCCTCTGCTGTCCCTGCAGTTTGCTCCCAGTTCTCCCGCGGAGTGTACGCCATCTTCGGATTCTACGACAAGAAGTCCATGAACACCTTGACCTCGTTCTGCGGCGCCCTGCACACCTCCTTTGTCACACCCAGTTACCCCACCGATAATGAGGTGCAGTTTGTCATTCAGATGCGCCCCGCCCTCCGGGGTGCTGTCCTCAGCCTGCTCTCTCACTACAAGTGGCAGAAGTTTGTCTACCTCTACGACACTGACCGAGGTAGGTGAAAGCGTGGGCCTTAAGTTAGGACTTAAAGCTTGAATTACAGTGTGAAACCACAGGAAATGCTACAGTGGCTCAGAATAGCAGCCGCACACCGGGGTTAGCAGAGGATAGATTTACCCTGTAATACTTCATAAAAGCCCTGTAAATGCTTGAACTGTTAACACTGCACTATTTTATACAGTAGTTCGGTGTTATGTTAATGTGGATTTATATTCACTAGCAGCTCGTGACACTTGTAATAACACATTACACTTCACGAAAGGGTATATCTTATGAGTTATAACCTTTGGATTCTTCTAACAGTTGGCTGGTTGGTGTCAGTTAATCTTCTGTTTAATCATGTTGTTGATATTGGCTCGTCTTTCATCTGAAATGAGGTATGTCACAGCTGCTACTAAAATGTTTTCTGCAGAAATCCGAGTCTCTGCCTGCCTGTGGGGTCTGCTTATTGTGTTGCGTCAATTATGTTTTTTTGTGTAGTTCCCAGATTGCATTGCCTCGTTGACAATAGACACTGGTTTAATGCAGCAGGGCACCGTGTGTATGACGACCTGTCAACATTGCGGAATGTTCATTTCTGGGTGTTCTAATGTCAAATGAGGAAATTAACTCATTATCTCTCAATAGAATAACGATCCCCTCCTCCTACAGAAACCTCAATTTGTTCAAACAGCACCTGAGCAGGACGGATGGATATGTTTAGGATATGACAGACAAAGACACAATATGGCTTCCTCTTTGTGAGGGTGCCAAAAAGGGTGGCTATATTTCTACTGCACTGTACATAGCAGTCTGGAGTTGCTATGTTTATTTGCTCATTATAGAAATGTCCAGATATGATTCAAGTAATCGGTTTTCTCTGCAGCGTGCTATCTGCTCTCTGTATGGTTCTTTTTTCTGGCCCAGACTCACGCCCCCGCCTCTTTGTGTCTTGCTTTGAGGCAGAATATGAAGTGTGCTTTAGCGCAGAGTCCTCTGTCTTTGGGTCTCCACGCCTGTAGGGTCCAGAGCTGAGGGCCTTAATCCTCCACACAGCCTGCAGATAATATGTGGTTAATTAGGGTCACTCTGACTGGAACACTCATTGGATCTTCCCTACGGATGCTAGCAACCCACACGTCCTTCAGCACAACCAATACTGCCCAGCTACCGGTCCCCATACCTCCGCTTCTCTTCTTCTGTCTGGAGAGTGAGACTGTCTGGGGCAGAGTTGGATACATAGCGGAGGTGGGGAAAAGAGGCTGAAATACCAATACAGAAGAGCTGTTAGAGAGAGAAAGAGTGATGACAAATAGACATATACTTTAAAGAGAAGTGAGAGGGACAGAGGGCAAAAGAGGGAGGGAAAGTGAGAAGGAGGAGGAAGCAAAACACCTAACACCAACATATTCAATCCAGCAATTAATCCAACAGCAGGCGCGTGTGATTTACAGCCTGTTACCTGTGTACAGACAATTCCCTGCGTACTGTACAGTACATCCCCGTGCTGAGGCCCATGCCAAGCCACTTTTACCTCTCTCCTCACTGCCAGTGGTGTAAGACGATCCCTTATTAGTGGGAGGACATTGGCCCCAAGAGGGGATTAAAGTCGTTTATTGATGCACTTCATCCAGCACTTTGGGGGGCTTTGACACTTGGCTCATCAAGCAGACAGATGTGTCAGAGAGCCTCTACCTCTGCTTATCAGGTAGTGCAGTTCCCCAGGCAATATGGGCACTGACTGCTGGCTAAACCAGGAGGAGTGACAAGGGAAAATAGTCTTCAAGGGTGTATGTTTTTTTTTTTAACCCTCTGGCTCTGAGGCAAAGGAAGATTGATGGACAGCTTTCATTGTCTGTATTATGTTGAGTACTTTATTTGCTTTAGAAGTCCCCAACTTTTTTTGTTTGACACAGGTATTGTTGTAGGACACAGACCCTGTCAGATGAGCTCAGGTACCCCTTCATTGAACCTACCCGTCATATGCCAAATGTGTGCATTAAAGTGTATGGAAAGTAACACCACATACATTATTTTTAGCTAATTATTTCAACGTTTTATCCATCACTTAAAGCTAATAACTTCAACTATTTTTCCATTACCTTTAGCTAAAAAATATCAACTGTTTATCCCTTACTTTTGGCAAAATATTTCCCCTGTTTATCCATTACTTTCAGCTAATTATTTCAACTATTTATCCATTACTTTTAGCAAATATTTTTTTTAACTTCTCTGCTTGCTTGCTAAGTAGCTTTCATGCACTCGCAACATGTAAGGTGTTATTACTGACTCATGTTGGTGGGTGCGTTTATCGGTGTTTTAGGCTTCCACACTAGGATTATGCAATGGTTATGGTTATGGTTATGGTTAGGGTTAAGGTTAGGGTTAGGTGCCTTGAAATCAACGGTTGCAGCGCTGCCTGGAAAGAGACGTTGGGGGCTTAAAACACCATTGAGCAGTGGGTGCAGTAAGCTAATAGTAGCTGGTAAGTTACTGGTTATTGGGACATTTACTGAAATGTTCTGAAGATCAGCATCACGCCAATTCATAATTCCTTTGGGGATTTTTGCTTTACAGAAATATATGTATAGGCTATTTATAATCAACTCATATTTATTTATTTTTTAAGTACTCCCCAATCTTTCCATGTACCCTCTTACAGCTACAAAAGTTTACCCTAGGGTACAAGTACCTGGTTGGGCATCACTGATCTCTTTAACTCTTTGTTCACTCTCAGTCACCAAATTGGGAGTCAATAAAAGATCATTGTCTTGCAATCCATTATGTTACTGATCTTCAGTGATCTTATTGTCTGAAAAATATGACATGTTGAGAAAAGTTGCAAAGTGATCCTGACCTTAAATGTAAATAATCTTTACACAGGTGAAAAAAAGAGCAAAAGCATGTAACAAAACATCCTCAAAAGCAGCTGGTTCTGACAGATTTCTTATTTTAAATGAACAAATAAACCCACATGACATATGAACCTCTGCTCATGATGTGCGGCTCAAAGCACCTGTTGTGATGTATTATTTTCTTGAATGGCTTTTTGCCTTTTAATTTGTGTTTGATAAAAGCATTGATCATCCACAATACTGAAAGAAACTTTGCAATTATTCTCCCAACTCTCCTATTAGGGAGGGAAAGCAGTGCATTAACTAGCTGAGTTCCACCAAGAGGTTTTATTCAGTCAATAGAAAAGATTAATTACAGCCACACTATTCATTTGGCTCTTATATTGGGCTGGCAAAAATGCTTTTAGGTCTTAGTGTAGTGCTTTCAGTCAGAGAGTGATGGTCCATATTCTTCAGGCTCAGATGTATTGGAGGTAAATGAAGGTAAAATTGTACCCTAAATGCTAATATGAGAAAGCTGTATGAAAGCAGACGTTATAATAAAGGAACTGCACTGGAAGCAAATGGAGCTTCCCTTGGCAGAGATATACCAGCTTAATGATTGATGATCATGTGTGAGTAGAGAGAGATGAAAGGTCCAAACAGATATCACCACTCGTTCTTTTGAATCACTCCCAAACATCACATATGGCTCACCAGGAAAAACTGACAACTTCAACCAAATCTTCTGTTTTCCCCCAATCCTTAGCTCTCCAAGAGTGAATATTGCTTTTTCTGTCCATTCAGTTTGCATCAGCGGACGAATTTCCCCTTAAAAACTTCGAGCTATATAGGGTGAAGGTAGATGGACTTTGCCCTTTCTGTTCTGCCGGTCAGGTATGGGCAGATAATTGCCAGGTCTGTGCAACAGAGACAGATGATTACAGGCTTTATTGTCTCTCCCAGGCACAATCAACCCTGATTCAGCAATCTCACCTCTACTTGATTTATGAGTCACTCTCTCTCTCTCTCTCCCCCCCTCTCTTCCTCACACCCCTCTGTAGTGCGTCCTTATGCTTTTAGCTTTCTCATGTCCCTTCGGTGTCTAACTTACCTTTGAGCTAGCTGTGACTGTAGTGCAGAAGTCACAACCTTTCCTTCCTTTAAATTCTGCAGAGTGGTCAAGAAAAGACAAATTATAAAACACAAACCACAAGTGTACAATGTGCAGTTTACAATTACAATAGTGGCAGATGTAACGCTCAAAATGTGTGCTAATTTTGAAACAGTTCGGACAAAGGCAAAAAAAAAAGCATGCTCCTTGTTTCTACCTGTTGACTGCCAGCTGAAATGACAACCGTCTCTGGCAGATTTCATCAGCTGTAGCTAGCTGGTTGATTAAATTAATGTTAGATTCACATTTTTGGTTGAAAACGCAATCTCCAGCTGATTTCCAACTTTAAAATGAGAACCCTGTAAAAAGAGGTCATAAATAGGCACATGATGGCTACATACATTATATTGTGCTAAATCAGTGAGGCTAAAGCTCACATGTCCCAGTGTAGAGTTAGTTAGAAGGAAAACTAGACTATTTTGTTCTTCCACCCTTTTTAGCTGCCTAACTTACATACTTCTTATTCATGTTTTCAAACACTATGTAAGCCTTTTAGCATAAAGAATAATGTGTTTAGCCAACATAATGCTATCTGAGGTAATGTTTCTGGATTGTAAACTTCCCCAGATCCAATAAAGAGCAGGACAGAGCCGCTAATGTTACCCTAAACTCTGATAGCATCGAGGACCAGCTTCCACTTTGTGGGTAAATAACATTTTGTTATGCAACCTTGTTGAATGCTCAACTCTGATTGGCCAATTGCGGCATACTGTCATTTAAATCTGTATAGCAGACCGTTGCTATGAATAACAGACCCTTGCTACATATAGGCCTAGCAGACCAGTGACACTAGTTCTCTCACCGCCTAGCTAATTGCTGCCGCTTATGCACTGGGCACTACCCGGGTCGAGCTTCCGTGGGAGATCGGGGATCATATGTAGCTCATATCGCTGATCACAAAGGGAGAGAGAGGGTGGAGGAAACTAGCACTAACAGCGTTAACGGTTACAGTGCATTAGTTATTTAGAAATGCTAATAAAGGACAAGACCGTCCAAACACTTAACATGCCTAGTATGGCTCTAAATTTAAAGCTTGACAAGCCTGCTGCCTGCCATGATTGGTCCATCACTGGATGGGGGAGGTATTTAGCAAAGGTTCAATTTAATGCCTGCCCTTCAATCATTGCTGCTGCTCCATCAGTGTCTAATTCGTTCCCCTGCCTCTCTGCATTATTTTTATTTTGTCAGTCTTGAGAAAACCCAGTTCACCTTGAACTAAGCAGCAGGACAAAAAAATCAAACATTGTGAATGAATATGTAAATATGACTGATGGAGTCTTCTGACTGT